>NC_053039.3:567940383-568244943 GCF_002575655.3 Aegilops tauschii subsp. strangulata | reverse complement strand
AGAAGAGGAGGAAATCTTCTTTGAATGCCTGCTCAGTATTAAGGTACCGTCTGGCTTCTCGTCGAATATAAAGGGAATAATAAAAATGGCAGAGAAAAAGTTCCAGAACCTAAAGTCTCATGAGTGCCACGTGATTATGACGCAACTGCTTCCGGTCGCATTGAGGGGGCTTCTACCGGATAACGTTCGATTAGCCATTGTGAAGCTATGTGCATTCCTTAATGCAATCTCTCAGAAGGTAATCGATCCAGAAATCATACCAAGGTTAGAGAATGATTTGGTGCAATGTCTTGTCAGTTTCGAGTTGGTGTTCTCACCATCCTTCTTCAACATCATGACGCACGTCCTAGTTCACCTATGCGAAGAGATTAACGTTTTGGGTCCTGTATTTCTACAGAATATGTTCCCCTTTGAGAGGTTCATGGGAGTCTTAAAGAAATATGTTCATAACCATGCTAGGCCAGAAGGAAGCATCTCCAAGGGCCATCACAATGAGGAGGTCATTGAGTTTTGTATTGACTTTATTCCGGACCTTAAGTCCATTGGTGTTCCTAAATCGCGGCATAAGGGCAAACAGGAGGGAAAAGGCATGCTAGGAGGGAATCAACTAATATGTATGGACGGACATTCTCTCATTGAAGCACACTACACAGTTCTACAGAATTCCGCCTTGGTGGCCCCGTATATGGACGAACACAAGAATTTTCTACGCTCCAAACACCCGGAGCGGTCTGATGACTGGATTACACGTGAACAAACCAGGAGTTTCGCCGGCTGATTGCAGACGCGTACCATGCATGACACCTCTATTGAAGATGACCTGTACTCGCTGTCCCAGTTACCATCTTCGAATATAATGACTTTCAAAGGGTACGAGATAAATGGTAATACATTTTACACGATCGCCCAAGATAAGAAGAGCGCCAACCAAAACAGTGATGTCCGCTTTGATGCAACAACCAAGACGGTAAAGGAAACATATTATGGTTACATAGAGGACATATGGGAACTTGACTATGGACGTGGTTTGAAGGTCCCTTTGTTTCGGTGCAAATGGGTCAATATGACACGAAGCGGGGTAACGGAAGACCCGCAGTACGGAATGACAACAGTGGATCTCAACGATCTTGCGTATGGAGACGAACCATTCGTCCTAGCCAATGATGTGGCACAATTTTTCTATGTGAAGGACATGTCTACCAAGCCGAGAAAAAGAAAAGATAAGGAAGCGAATGCATCATACGATGAGCCAAACCGCCACATAGTTCTTTCTGGGAAGAGAAACATCGTGGGAGTGGATGACAAGACAGACATGTCAGAAGATTATAAAAAGTTTGATGAAATTGCTCCATTCACAGTGAATATTGACCCGAGCATCCAGTTAAATGATGAAGATTTTCCATGGCTACGGCGCAAAGGGACACACGCGAAGAAAAAGTTTCACACCCAAAGATCTGGGATGTGATCGGCTTCATCATCATCACTTTCTTCTGTGTTTCACACCCAGGAGGGTATCTCTGTAGTAGTTAGGTTAGTTATGTGTTTTGGCATTTGAAACGCGAAGAAATTTTATGTGCAAACAAATTCTTTCATGCATTTACTGATTTTTTCAGCTAAATGACCCTGAAATTGAAAAGCATTTCAAATGAACTCAGAAAAGGTTGAAAGTTGGCATGGTATCATAATTTCACCCACATAGCATGTGCAAAAAAGTATAGAGGGTTACCGCAAAAACTGGATGCACTTCATGTACAAAATGGACAATCTCTTTCGAAGTATCAGGGTTTCGGACGAATAATATTAAACTAAGAAAAAATAATCACTGAAAAATCTATTTTCAAAGTTAAGTTATTCACAAACTAGTGATTCACATAAATTTCTAATAATTCAAAATGTAAACTATTCAAATTTGAAAACTACCGGCACTAACAGAAAGTTTGTAATTTTTTGTACCTAAAGCAAAAATATTCACAAAGAAACTCTAAATACAGCAAAAAACAACTCAAAAAATAAATAAAGCAAAAAAATAAGAAAATAAAAAAGCCCACCTACTGGGCCAGAGCGGCCTGCATACGACTAGAAACCCAACCTGTAGTTGGGCCAGGATGCAGGCCCGCAAGCCCAGTAGGCCCACAGGCAGAGTAGGAGAGGTAGGCCCAGAAGGCCTGCTTTTGAGAGGAGCTCAATGCAGTGCCCGCGCCGGGGCTTATAAACTGGTCTTGGCGCTCCTCAACTAGCGAGGTGGGACTAAACTTCTGCGCCCCTCGCCTGGCAGTGCACCCCCATTAGTATCGGGTCGTGGCTCCAACTAGTACTAAAGGGGGGTCTTCACTACCGGTTGGTGCCACCACCCGGTACTAAAGGGGGGGCGCTTCCCGCCGCTTCGCCTGGCCAAAACAGACCTTTAGTACTGGTTTGTGGCTCCAACCGGTACTAAAGGGGTGTTCTATATAAGAAAACACTTCAAAAAAATTCAGTTTCTCATCTCTCCCTCTGCTTCTTTCTCCTCTGCCCGTCGCCGCCGCCCCTCGTCGCCGCCCCCGTCGCCGTCCGACACCGTCCCCGTCGCCGTCCCCGTCGCCGTCCCCGTCGCCGCCCCGGCCGTCCCCGTCCCCGTCGCCGCGCCCCGCCCCGTCGTCCCGTCGTCCCCGCCCGGCCCGTCCCCGTCCCCGTCGTCGTCGCCGCCCCGTCCCCATCCCCGTCGTCACTGCCCGTCTCCGTCCCCATCGCCGCCCCCTGTCGCCGCGCCTCGCCGGTGAGCTCCTGCCCCGGCCGCCATGTCCACACACACACACACACACACACACACACACACATTGTTTTTTAGTTTTTTAGTTATAAATTTAAGTTATAGAAATTTTTCTGGTTTTTTAGTTATAGAAATGTTAGAAATTTTTCTGTTTTTTAGTTATAGAAATATTAGAAATGTTATAGAAATGTTATAAATTTTCTGTTTTTTAGTTATAGAAATGTTAGCAATTTTTCTGTTTTTTAGTTATAGAAATATTAGAAATGTTATAGAAATGTTAGTTATATATATAGAAATGTTAGAAATTTTAGAATTAGTTTTAGCTAGATGAATTAGATTAATGTCAAATTGTTATAATTTGCATATAGAATTTTAGTTATCACAATCCAATCTTTGAAAAATGTTACTTTTTGCGGGCATATAGTATTTGTTCTCGACGATGCCCGGCCCGCATCCTCGCCGTCGACCCGTTCGCGACGACGTCCGGCTGACCCATGTCCGGGACTGGGCTCCGCCGGGCTGGCACTGGGAGGTGCTACCTAGAGGGGCGCGCCGCTTGGTCAGGAACCCGACCTCGGGTCCCGTCGTCGATCCTAATCTCCTTTGGTGGCGTTCGCGTGGGCCACATTCGGTGGAGAGGGAGTCGGCCCTGCCGGAGGTGGTGCATCGCCGTGTCAGGGAGGAGGACGAGCACGTCCATCGCTACATGGCTGCTATGGACGTCAGGTTCTCCAATACCTGGCAGGTTCTTTGGGCAGATGACCGGAGATATGATCCTGTGATGGTTCCTTCTCTTTGGGTGTCCACCGCTCGCGCCCCAGGAACCGCGAGTGGCCTAGATTCTTCTGTAGTATTCGATCTTTATTAGCTATCTAGCCAGTGATGTATTCGATATATAATATTCGAGACGATGTATTCGAGATTATATATATTATTCGAGACGATGTACTCGAGACTATATATCATTCGAGACGATGCATATTATGTACTATATGATTCAGTTTTTCCTTATTGATTGCATCCATGCATTGTAATTTGAATACTAAATTGTTTTATATTTCTTCTGTATTAGTTAAGTAAAAGCTATGGCAGACAATACCGGCAGAGAGAGAGAAGAGGAATTGTTCGAGATCATACGCAGCCCTCGCAGGCTAGATGATCTGAATGAAGCAGATGACGGCTCCCAATATCTGAACAATACCGGGGAGGGTGATGATAAGATATTCGATCTCGACGACCGAGCTGATGAAGTCATGAACTATGATTATGATTATGATGATGCAGACAATGTTTATGATGACACAGACAATGTTGATCTTGAAATAACAAAGACTACCGGCGAGGTATATTTATATAAGCAGGCATCTCGTGATCATCACATGTTTTTTGATTTGAAGATATATTAACAAATCGATCTTTCTTCTTTCAGCCCTCCGGATCGAGCAAATCTACTTCTACAGACAGCAGGGCAAAGCGAGGCCCGGGCAAAAAGTTGAAGGAGGGTGTAAAGTATAACATCGACTCCATCAAAGCTAATGGCGAACCCCTCACGCCTAAGAACATTGCGAACAAGTGGACTCGTCAGTGCGGAGTTCTTGTGAAGGACCAACTCCCGATCTCCATTCAAGAATGGAAAGAGCCAAAAACTAAACGTCCAGATGTTACTTGGGTCGACGACAGAGCAAAACAAAATCTTTGGGAATCTCTGATGGAACATTTCACCCTACCAGATTATTTCACTGATGCAGATGTGCAGAAAGTCAAGGACGCTGCTCTTAAGAAGATGGCAATTGCATTCAACACCAACAAGAAAACTGTATGGGCCAACTACCTCGCTGCAGAAAGGAAGACTCCAGAATTCAAGGGAACACTGGAGAAGCAAAGGGAACACTGGCCCACTTTCGTGAAATTCAAGGAATCAGAATTATCTAAGGAACGGTTGAGAAAAAACAAGGCCAATGCCGCAAAAAGACGCAGTTCCATAGGCTGGGGCCAGGTGGCTACGCGGTGGCAATGCCTAAGTGGGATAAGTCTGAGCAAGAGATGGAGGATGCAGGGGTCACTCCGGTTACTAGGAGCTGGCCCCCCAGGTGCAGAACTTGGTTCTATGCGCATGGGGGGCGTTGGACCCGAAGACAGGCCTGGTTTCGAAGAAGGCAAGTCTAAAAGGAGCCGAACAAAAGTTACTTGACGCAATAGAAGATGCTCGAAAGGGGGTGTTCACGCCCAACAGAGAGAACGACGAGCTTACGCGCGCCCTGGGAAATCCTGAACACCCGGGAAGAACACGAGGCAAGGGCGTTATTCCCTGGTATGAGGGCTTTTCGGAATGGAACGACGACTACAGGACCTGTGCAAGAAAGAAGATGGAGGAGGAGAAGAAGAGGAAGCTGGAGGAGGAGCAGAGGAAGCAGGACGCAGAACGCCTTCAAGGACTAGAAGCAAGGCACGCGGACTTGGCACTCCAAATCCAGCAGCAGCAGCAGATCGACTCACTTAGCCAGGAAAGGGGGTCCCAGCAGCGGCAGCGGCAAGCGGATGATCGTCCAGCATTGGATAGCACCGTCCCATCCATGCCGAGAAGCAGCGTTGGTTCCGCCCTGGGCGACGCACTGCTGGATACATACCCTGTGGATGACATCATAGAGAACACTAACTGTGAGCTACACTTCAAAATGAAGAACATATCCATGAAGGTGGCGGACGCCGTTGCTTTTACAATTACCCCCGAAGCAACCTTCCATTGCACCCCGATTCCAGCGGGCTATGCTCGTGTCTTGGTTGATGAGGTGGTGGACCCATATTCGGGGCTACAGCTTGACATTCCTGGAGGTGACGACGAGCACACACTGGGAGAGACCATACATCGTATCATCCTATGGAGAAAGGATTGCATCGTCTATCGAAATCCACCGACACCGCTTCTGCCGACTCCTCCTCGAAGTCCGCCACCGAGTCAGCAGACTCCCGCTCCTCCAAGTCCACGAACGCGTGAGCCGACTCCTCGAAGTCCGCCACCGTGTCAGCAGACTCCCGCTCCTCCAAGTCCACGAACGCGTGAGCAGACTCCTGCTTCAAGTCCGGCACAGCGTCAGGCCACTCCTCCTGTTTCAAGTCCGACACCGTGTCAGGCCACACCTCCTGCTTCATGTCCGGCACAGCGTCAGGCCACTCCTCCTGCTCCAACTCAGCCACGTTAGCCGTCTCCGCCGCCTCAGCAGTCGCAGAAGAGACACGCCGCAGCTATGGTGCGTAGCGGTACGAGTCGAGGTAGTACAGGAAGTACAGGCGGAGACAAGCGATATAAATATGGTCCAAGCCTCGCTCCTCTTCCTCAGAGGCCTTACCACATGACCGAGGAGCAAATAAATATGGTCCAAGCCTCGCTCCTCTTCCTCAGAGGCCTTACCACATGACCGAGGAGCAAAACGATGCCATAGTGAAGGCCCAAGTGGACGCCCATTTTGGACCAGAACCGGCACCACCGCCGAGGGAGAAAGTGCCTGAGGAAAAGATTGACCACTTCATTCGTATGGCTGGACCACCAGCTCCCAAGCCTGCTGACTCAGACTATGAGCGCCAAATCAGGAAGGCACATCGAGCACAACTACAGAAAGAAGCGAGCTCGAGCTCGAGCCAACAAGCAGATGTCAAAAAATGCGGAAAAACCGTTCCCCAGCTGGGAGAACAGGCGGCGCAATCGATCCCCCCGCTTGTTGTGCCAACAACACATGAGAGTACGCGCGCCCAATATTATTGTGGGCAAACCGTTTACGTTCCCCAGCTGGGCAATGTGGTAATAACCGAGGATCATATAATGCAGGCTGAAATGCTCAAGATCACCGTTGGACAACTCCTCGATATCGAGCCCATGTCTCCGCTTAGAGAGGAGGAAATAAAACGGAAATATGTCCGGGGCCAACCTTTGGTCAAGCCAGACGAGGTCAAGAACCTCCCAACGAGAATGTATAAATTGCATCAATGGTACATGAACATTACCAAGATTTCCAATCGAGAGTCCCTCATGGTGAAAGTCGAGAAAGATCATTACTTCCATAAGCTAGCTGTGTCCGTTGAGTATTCGGAACTATTTCAGTTATTCAATCAAGATGCACTCGACAAATCTCTCGTCAGTTGCTATTGTCTGTAAGTGATTTCTTTCTGTAATTTAAGTCTCCAGCTAGTTTTAGTGCTCATTGATCGATCATTACCTGTAATTATCCTCACTATATTCTTTTCTGTGGTATATATTATGCAGGATGAAGATCTATAGAATGAAAAAAGCTGGACGCTATGGCATTGGGTTCATTGACCCAAATACCGTTAATGAATACACATGGAAATTGAAATGGTATAGACAAGATGTAGAGAATAAAATGTTAGTGTTCTGGAAGCGCCTCAATAGCAATGAAGATATACTACTTCCTTAGAACTTCGAGTGAGTCACACTGTCTTGTACTACAAATTTTATTTTTGCTTACTAGCTATATGTTAATAAGTGTATAGGGTTTACGGTTAGTTAATTAGTGTTATGCACATGCTCGCTTAATTTATACATGCAAACGTATGCGCATGCAGGTACCACTGGATCTTGTTAGACATTAAAGTTGAGGAAGGAAAAGTTGAAGTACTGGACTCACTACTTAAAAAAGAAAGTGACTACAGCATCATGAAGGGGATAGTCAACAGGTAATTTCAATCATTATTAACTATATCTCGGCCTATTTAGTTTGTCATTTCCTGATATGAACTATTTAATAACCCCTTTATTAATTTTCTTTACCGGCGGGCAGGGCTTGGGCAAAGTTCATCAAGGTGACTCCAGAAAAATGGCGAGAAAAGCTGTTTTGGTATCGACCCAAGGTAAGCAATTAAGTAGTACTAGCTAGCTAGCTACCATCTCTTTAATTCTTGTTTCAATACCATTAATTAATTAACATGCTTGATTAATTATTACCTGGTTAAATTCAATTCTCGTAAAGGCCCTGAAGCAGGCGCCGGGGACTGATCTGTGTGCATTCTACGTTTGCGAGAACATTCACATGATGGCGTCCGAAAGGAGCAGATCTGATAGACAGGACTGGGTACGTTTGTCAGAAACTATTCACAAATTTTTACCATTATCGATATCTAGTCACACAACTAATACACATGCATATTGATCTTCTTCTTAACAGTTCAGAGAGGTGCGGGAGCAGCTCCTACCAACGGAGCGCATACTAGCACTTCAAAAGGAAATCGTGGGATTTTTGCTCGACCAGGTCATAGATCCCAAAGGAGAATACTATTACCCGCTACCGCCCCATGAACCACTTGTCATCGTGCTCCGAAGGCATCAATGCAACATGTAGGAGAAATTGTATATATATACATGTGTATATGTGAATAATTAATGGTGGTTGTGAGACATTCGATTATATATATATATATATATATATATATATATATATATATATATATATATATATATATATATATATATATAGGGAAAATCCATCCTACCATCCGGTGGTAGTTACCCCACATATATCATATACTATCATGTGGTACTATTTATACTATTATTTTATTTTAAATATATTCATGTATTATATCTAAGATATTTCAAAGCAAGTTACGCGAAAAAAATTGCATATGAGCCCATAGTTTTTGTTATATTTGTGAAATACGTACATATTTGTACGTAAAAAAGAGCATACTCAAAACATGGTACATACTACCTAAAAATTAGTATATATACTACCTAACCATTGTTATATACTACATACTACATGTACATACTCTCGGTTTCGATAAATACTACATACAACATAGAAAACGCAAGTGGTGGTAACTACCACTGCTTGTAGGAAACATTTGTCAGTATATATATGATCGGTTGTACGAGAAAAATCTATTTATATATATGCATAACGTGTACAATATATAGTATCGTAAAATACCAGCAAACAAAAAAATTAAATGGAAAACACAAAATTAATGGAAAAATAAAAATTAAAACCAACCCCCCCCCCAACATTTAGTACCGGTTGGTGCTACCAACCGGTACTAATGGTCTACCAGCACCCGGGCCTGGCTCGTGCCACATGGTGGCACTTTAGCGCCGGTTCGTGCCGAACCGGTAGTAAAGGGGGGGCTTTTAGTCTCCACTCTTTAGTGCCGGTTGTAGAACCGGCACTAAAGGCCCTTACGAACCGGCGCTAAAGCCCGGTTCTGCACTAGTGCTTACATATGATATATGTATTTGAAAAGAAAAGGGAAATAGAACACATCAATGATATTTGAAGTGCAACTACTAACCTGAAATTCAACACATCAATGCACTTATGTATACATGTTTTTCTCAAACTTGAAAATTTTGGTACGCACGAAAGTTACTTTGCTGGATTTTTGATTGAATATTAAGTGACCAAGTATTACCAACAAGAGTGCCTTCTAGCATCCGTGAGTCTGTAGGACATGTTTTAATACTCCATGTACAAAAAAGTCACTTCTATCAACAAAATGGAATATGCTTACATTCATTGTTTAGCATGTACACATATATTGCTATGGATAAGGGTTTCAGAAGTAACAATAATTGGAAGGTAGAGCACCATCAAAATTTTGTTCATTTCATTTACATTCTCTATATAGGCCTTCTAATGACCTGAGAGCTTTGATGTTAGTATACATAGATATTGTGGGAAATGTAGTAGAATACAAAAAATATCGCCCTACGAACACCCATGAAAAATATGAATATGCATACAGGGTTTCGATCAATAATTGTTACCGACTCCGAGTGAAGCGGAGGTTTACGAGACGGTGTAGATCGTACTTGGAGTCCTTTGAACCGTTGATAACGATCCCGCGAACCACCCTCGAATAGAAGATCGAAAGCACGACCTCTCTACTTGGTTGCAAGCGTACGGTCTTCATGATCCGGCAGCGCTTCGCCATCTAGAGCTAATCGACACCGGAGAATTAGAGGGAGGAGATTAGAACCCCAAAGTCCACCGTACGGTAGGAAGTGACTAAGATACTCTCATGGTCTGAGGAACTGAAACACATGATAACACTCCGTGTTATAACAACTGATCAAACGATATTATCTCAAAATATAACAAATAAGATTGGGTTGA
Source organism: Aegilops tauschii subsp. strangulata (assembly GCF_002575655.3). Taxonomy (NCBI): domain Eukaryota; kingdom Viridiplantae; phylum Streptophyta; class Magnoliopsida; order Poales; family Poaceae; genus Aegilops; species Aegilops tauschii. The sequence continues at coordinate 568,235,070 of NC_053039.3, read as the reverse complement.
TTCAATATGATCGTTCATCTAACGTCATACCCCCAGTGTTGTTTCAGGACTATCTTTACATTTAACGATATCCTGAGATCCGGAAAACATGATCACCAACAACACTTGAGCCGGTCTTTGAGGCAAGACCAGGATCCTATATTTTACTGTTTGTCATTCCACACGTGCATTTGAGTTTTCCACTAAATCACATATTCCAGTACAACAACAGTTATAGCATGAGATATAAACTCGGAAAATGGAAATATAATAATACAATATTATTGCCTCTAGGACAACTCATATGCATACTATTTATAGAATATGAAATGGTATCCTCACTAGTCTCAGGACAGGTTACATGTGAAGTGTCGTGAAATGTTATATAGAGCTTCTCCTTCATATTTAAATATATTTTGTAATGCCTCAGTGTGACGGATGTTTGAGAAATTATATAAAGCTATCAAATTTTAGTTAGACCCTATCATGCTCAGTTACTTATTGGACTGAAGTTTTGAACTTTTGTGTGTTAGCTTCACCATTTCTTAATTATGGAACCTGCATATTTTTCACTATAATTTGCCTCATTTTCAACTGACTTTCTCTTCCGGTATTTTTATTTTACACATATGAGTTTGATTTAATAATTTATTATTTTAATAAGTTTCTTAACACATAACAGTCTGCAATGTATATATGCAAAATTGGTTAACCGACTGACTCGTTTATTTTTAATTTTCCTTTACATGCATTCACTTGATGAACTTCAATATATGCATCTTTGCTTCACTGGAGTGCATTTATCAGATTTTCAGTTTACCAAGCAATAAACTCTAGAGAGCACCAATTCATCAAAAAATACACACAATGATCAACCAACTTCATATTATAATACCATCGATGAATTACAATTATATTATATCATATTTTATTTTTACATCAATTCCGTATTAACTTATGCACGATAAGATTGATAAAAAACTACTTTCACATATGTGCTCACTGGTGTATTGAAGAGTCAAAATAAAATAAATATTTATACTAAACTTTTATATTTATATATAACTCATTTTTATATATCATTCATAATTAATATAATTTTAATAATTCTATATGATGATTAGTCAAATGACAATGCTGCTAAATAGTAATACTAGTGTTATTTATGTTATAATTGTATCTCTATGGTTGAGAAATATGCATGCACACCATGTTGGATTTAAACCCCGTTTATAATAAGAGTTACATTGGCTTTTAGCATTTTATATGGTGTTCCTATACAAATATATTTAAACTAAATCTCCATCAATGTGAGAGAATAATAAACCAACAACAACACATGCCGTATTGGATGATTGGGTTATACGCTTATTCCTATATATGCATTCTTAAAAATTCTTGTAGATATCTCAAAGGTGTATTTGTCATAAATATCTAATAGTTTCTTGTTCTCGAGTACAAAAAATAATTACAAGGAGCTTGAGGTGTAAACTTACTTTGGTAAGCTGAGTTTATTTTTTTAGATATTTACTAGGCCCTTGGATGCAACAACAATTGACTAATCATGCAGTGGTTAATATAAATTTACATAATTAGTAAGTGGACCAGGTCCTCCATCTCGTGGGCCTCAGATAGTCGTTTCTGGTAGCACGGTCTATCACTAATTTATTTTGGTTATCAAGTGACGAGCTTCAAACCTAGGGTTTTCAGGCATGTCACTAAGCATTAGTCAGTGGTGATATAAAGGTCATTAATGGGCACATCACCTGTTAGTGGCGATAGCGATACTGTTGGAACCCAAAAAAAGCTTGGGTAACTGTAGTGGTGGCGTAGCCATATCTAGCCATCATCATCGCCAAGTCGTCGAGTGGTGGCCTCTCCAACAGTCGGGGACGATTTGTAGTCGCTGCACAAGCATTGCGTCCACCACTGTATACTCACACCTCATGATTGATACCCTTGCCAGTGCTCACATTGTTGTCGTGTCTTCACCTAGTGTCGCTACCGTTGTAATAGCCACCCTATCGCTGATGTGTAGAAACCACGCTACCACCACTTCAGTTGTTATACTGTCATTGATGTCTTCCAAGGAAGAAAACCTGGAGTGAGTGTTGAGGACGGTCGGTGGGGAACATGGTGCCCTCATCCCAGCGACTTCGTGGTCGGCGGGGGTTGAGGAAGGCCTAATCCGAAATTGGCGTAGACCTTGGAGGCTAGATCCAATGGAGGGGCGGCTAGTGGAGGCATAGTCGAGGGTGGCCGTCCCTATCCATTGAAAGAAGAAAGAGGAGAAGACTCAAGGGGGAGACGGAGTAGTGGAGCAAAGGGGGTTAGGGTATCGAGAGTGATACACACACAGTGTGTGTTTATGCACGTGTGTGTGTGGGGGGGGGGGGGGGGGGGGGGGGGGGGTTATGGGCCGTGGGTACGACATTGGAGAGCAAATGACGAGCATTTCTATGGTCCATCAATGAGCGTGCTATCCTTGCATAAAACAAACGCGTAATGCATCGTCCTAGGAGCAAATTACTACTCTTCTAAAAAAGGAGCAAATTATTACCAAACGGGCCATGTTTGGTGTCCTTTTTTAGCAAGATAAGTCATCAGAAATTTATTTATTTTACCACTCAAAAGAAATAGAAATTTATGTTCTAACAAAGAAAAAAAAGGAGCATATGCTGCACAATTTCTATTTCTACCATGATCTGTTTGCATCATGAGGTACCATACTTAGAACTCCAAAACAATAATATACTTGAGTCAAAAATTTGAATTTTTTCTATAAGAACAAGGGAAACAACTTTTGCAAAGGCCGCTATCGTTTTTTTTTTTTTTTTGAGAAATGCATGTGCTATCGTAATGGCACACTATAATGTTCGATACCTAAATTTGGTTGGACCCGCTTGTCCCAATGGGCCCCTGATGGCTGGCTTTCCTGGCCCAATTTTCATATGAAGCAGACCCAGAAAACCCATCAGCCTTGAAATTTTGGGCGGGGCCAGTGCTCCAATGGGTAACGTTGACCCATTTCGTTCATAGCAAGAGTGATTACCGATCATCATTGTGTGGACCAGTGTTGTTAGGTATTGTAAGGGAGATTTCTCCCAAAAAAAGGTGTTTTAAGGGAGAGTATCCTATGATACCATGTTATGGGTGTTTCCGTGAAACAACTTGCGATAGCACAACTAAAAAGCTTTTACCATTAAAAAGAACTAAGTACATCGAAACGACACACATCTACGATCTCATAAAATTTCAAATATATCAAAACACAGTTAGATGTAAGAAGGACATATCACGTCGTGAATAGTACATGGAAGCACTAAGAGGTCTATAACCCTCCCCCCCCCCCCCCCCCCCCCTGCAGCTGCACCCTTAAATATGATAACCTATATTTTTTTCGTTGTTTGCAGGAGCTATGCTTTTTAATTAACTTACAGAAGGGGGATTCAATGTACTTTCTTTTATTTGTTTATAATTCGATGAAAGGCAGCGGCGTTAATATGGGCCTTATCCACGCCCGCTCACGTGAGTCATCTAGTCTACGAAGTAAGGGCAATTTTACGATATGTACTGGGATGGTCATAGGGGGAAGTACCCTGCTCCCACCTGTTGCGTCACAGCGTCGTCATCTTTTCTGTCGGTGGTGCCCTCGCTTCATGGGTGCCCAATCGCATTCACCATAGTAACTAGAAGATACCCCGTATGCTACAATGAAAAATCATTAGAAAGTATTTGAATTCATATTGATTATGGTGTATGGTCTATGTTGAGAACTATCCAAGAGATAAGGGTATTCTGTATCTAAATAGTTAGCCCTCACTAACTATTTCTCTCAACATGCAAGCATGCCACATCATCCCACAACATGCATGAGAAAAGGCCCACCCCCACTATCATATGTCTCTCAACATGCAAGCAGGCCACTTCATCATTAAACGTGCATGAAAAAAAGACTCATCTCAACATGCAAACATAGTACATAAGAATTTCATTCATCTAGGTTATTTATATTTAATAAATATTTTATAACTATAAAATAATTGAACATAATAAATTATATGTATTTTTATTTTTAGCTTTTTATATCATTACTTCAAATATTCATGTTTCATACGACGAATCACATTGAAATATGTTGCAAAATATCCCCGCAACAACGCGCGGGGTATCATCTAGTTTCAAAGTTATTGGTGGATCATCCTTGTCAAAGAAAAGACATTATATGATTCTCGTGATACCTAATATAAAAGAGGTTTGAATGTCTTTAATGACCCTATATTTTGTCCGATGATAGCAGAAAATACCAATATGACGTTAAATGAAAAGCTAGGTCGTGCGTGTGTTGATTGTTGACTCAATCAACCAAATATAAGTGTGAAAGTGAACATGTCAATTTGCCGAAAGTTTAAATTTGTGGAACCTAATGACGTCGCTTAAGATGATGGCAAAAAAATAAGCTAGGCTGGCTGATGTGCCCTAGGTACTGCGTCAGTACGTGCTGCGATCTATCGGTTTGTGTTGGATTTGGAACTCCACAGCCTAATAGCGGACTTTGAGTTTGCTAACCACATGTCCAATGCGTTAACAGCCTAATTGCAAAGGAGGCAGAGGAATTATTCCACAAAAAAAGAAAAGGAGGCAGAGGAATTAAGCGACGGCACGCATGAATGAAATCTGTCTGTCTGCCTGTGTGTCAGCGGCGGCGGATCCAATGAATGGTGATTGAGAAACGAACGAGCTGCACGAGGGAAACGATGGCGATATCGCCGCCGTTGGGCGTTGGCCCATAACTCACTCTGTCAGACACCAAGCAAGGGAGGACGTGCGTCCACCTCAACCATTAACGTTCTCGCCAGCAGCAGTTTAATCGCAAATAAACGTGAGGACGACCGGACGCCAAGTTTCTTTCTCTCAAGCTAGTCTCAAGCGTGAGGTCCCACCGTGCCAGCGGTTTTGGGTGTACGTGGCTCTGTCTGCCATTAACTCATTACCGTTCACTGTTGATAGCTAAGCAATTCCCAAGTTCCAGGGAAGAAGAGAAGTGGATGTCCGTGTAACCAACGCAACCTGCGAGAGATGGATGTTACGTACTCCGTAAGAATACGATGTTAGTATTGCAGACGGACGTGCTTGTGAGTTCTGAAGCTGAAACACCAATCTTGTTCTTAGATGGAGTAGTCAGTTAGTAGTGCAGAAAGTACTCTCAATCTTTTAGATTGCGGAGGAGATTTGGGTCCTAATTGATGATGGCTATGTGGGTGTGCACTGTGCAGTCCGTCTCGTCCATTTCCGTTCCTGCCCACGGACAGGGACGGAACACCTCACTCACTCACGCTCACGCTCACTCTCGAGCCTATGATTTAGAGCTCACATGCAGCTTTAATTCGCTCAGACACGCAGCAGCAACCCAGCTAACCCCAAGCCTTCTCCGGCTATAAGAACCAGCCAGCCCTCTACCGGCCAACACACAGCAGAGCAGATCGAGCGCATCCATTTCAGCAGGAATGGATCATCGCGTTACCGATGATGAGCATCAACACGGCCATGGCGACAGTGGCGGCGATGCGGCGGAGTGGAAGAAGGTGGCGGAGCTGAGGGCCGTCGCCGAGGCCCAGGACCCCGCTGCCAAGGTATCCTAACCCTACCGCATATCCATCCATCGTCTCCTCCTTGATTCCTCGTCAACTCGTCAGCGTGGGAGAATAGATCACTCCTTGGTCCAACGCCCTAAACTCGACAGGATTTGCGCTACTGTATACAAGCCATAATCTAATACCCAATATGACACAATGACACGGATAGAGTAGAAACAGTACTGTTTTCCAAAGTACACACCCCTGTCACTGTCCTCGACTCCCTAAACCCATGACCACTTCATTTCCCAATCAGCACGGTTAAATTAGGTTGCTGTGCTAGCTTAATTAGCTGATACCCACTCTTCTCATTTGCGAGGAGAGGAGATACGTCCAATCAGCACTCCAATCTTGATGGTCAATCATCCTTATAGAATTGGCCGTCCTACCATGCATCGTACATATCGGCTTTTTACTTGGGAGGTCTATTCTACGAGGTCGGAGGATAGAGATTTTTTTTTTTCATGACTACCCGACAGAAGCTTATGGCAAGGGAGGTTTTTGTTCAACCATGGATGGCGATGTAATCTTAAGATTGGGCCTCCATCATCTTAGGTTGTTGCTCTGTTTTTACTTTTTTTGCAAGATAAATTATTTCATATTTCGACGTGTTAGCTGTCCATCTTATTATGCAGAGGCCTGACATTTGCTCAATGCATTTGTATCAACTCAATATAACGATTGAATGGAAATGTCTTTGTAAAGAAAACATGTATCGTATGTCTGGCAACGACAACAATCCACCTGTTGATCTACGCTATCGTGCACGTGTAGGAGGAGGACGATTTCGTGCTGGGCCGGTTCCTGCGTGCTCGGGACTACAACATTGGCAAGGCGTCGATGATGCTCCTCCAGTACCTCGCCTGGAAGCGCGTCGCCAAGCCACATGGCTCCATCTCCGGCGAGGAGGTGCGCGACGAGATCGCAAAGAAGAGGGTCGACATGCAGGGCTTCGATCGTCTTGGTCGCCCCATGGCGTATATCTATGGCGCACGCCACTTTCCCTCCCGACGAGACCTCGACGGATTCAAGCGCTATGTAGCCTATGTCCTCGACAAAATCTGCACCAGGTATATCCACATATTGATCTCTCGTACTAGCTAGGTACGTTTGATTGATCGAGCTGTTAATCATGGGTTTGTCTTGGTCGTTATAGGTTGCCGGTGGGGCAGGAGAAGTTTTCGGCGGTGATAGACTTGAGAGGGTGGGGATATGCAAACTGCGACATCCGAGGCTATGTGGCAGCACTGGACATCATGCAGAGCTATTACCCAGAGCGGTTGGGGCGTGTGTTCCTTATCCACGTGCCCTACATGTTCATGGCCGCATGGAAGATGGTGTACCCCTTTATCGATGACAAGACAAAGAAGAAGTTTGTGTTTGTTGCTGATAAGGACCTCGATGCCACGCTAAGGGACGCCATTGACGAGTCCCAACTCCCTGAGGCATACGGCGGCAAACTCAAGCTATAGGGATACAATAGATCAATGTTGTGCAAGTCCATCTGACTATCGAACAATTAAGATACCCAATTAAGGGTGCCCTGAAATAGCCCTCGGTGGAGCCTAGCTAGATGGGAGAAGCGACAATCCTTTCAATGGCGGGACATCGACTCACCGCAGTCTAGACATAAATGCCATATGAGGCTATGCAGTGTTTTGCTATGAGTGAATCCTACATAAATAATTCAGATGAATTTCATATGGGAATTGACTAACTTGTGTAATAGTACGAGAGGGACTGGTGAGTCTAATTAAGTTAGCAATATTGTACATACACATCCACATGTATCCCCCATTCTGAAATCTAAGGCCTACAGATTTAATATGGAAGCCGAAAATATTTATTTTAAAACAATGGATGGAAGGCAACCGCACACCTGAACTTTTCTTCACGCTCAAAAGATGTTGTTACATACTACTACCTCCGTCCGGGCTTATTGGGCCCCTTCGTATTTTGGGCTAGACTTTGACCATCTATAGACTACTAAACTATGAAGTACTCCCTCCGTCCGGAAATACTTGTCGTAGAAATGCATAAAAATGGATGTATCTAGAACTAAAATACATCTAGATACATCCATTTCTCCGACAAGTATTTCCGGACGGAGGGAGTATATGCTAACAAAATTATACAGTTTGATTTGTATTTAAAAAAGCTTTCCAACAATATAATTTTTGTGACATATAGTTTACATTTCATTAGTTAAATTTTAAGTCAAAATTTAGCCTAAAATAAGAGGGGCCTAATAAACCCGGACGGAGGTAGTATTTGTAGAGAGTACATCAAATTTATAGAAGAAAAGTAAGAAGTAAGATGAAAATGAATTTTGTGAGGTGGAAATATGTCACAGAGGACACAAATTAATCATTTTTTCCTGGGGCAGTCACAGTCTCACAGATTAACCACGTGTCTTCCCGAAACTACCCACGGAAGTGGCCCAAAATTACACGCAGCCTGCCCCTCCCAGACGCTCTCTGCCCTCGCTCCCCTTCCATCCTCGTCTTCCCCGCCGCCGCCCAGATCCGGCGTCCCTGGCCCCGGCGGCCCGCAGCTCGCGGCAGGCCGCCCGGTCGGTCTCTCCTCACTATCGAGGCTCGGCCCGGCCCCGCTGGGCAGCTCCTCCCCGACGCCCTCCTGCAGGTAGGCGCCCGCCCCCATTCCACCTGATTGATTGTGCTAGCGCGATGCCACTTCCGGCGCATAGTGGCCACTGGAAACTGCCACTGCCAAGCGGAGTAGGACCGCTTTTACCTTAGCCTCCATGGTTGCTACCGGTAGAATCGCGAATCGCGGGTCAGACATGAATACTGTATCGAAAGATTATATTTCTCTGAAACGGAACATGGTCACTGTAGTCCAAATCGATTAGCTGCCGCTGAAGCTGAAGCTGAATCCTCTCAGTTTTATGTGTTTAGCAAATAGACGCATAACCATTGGTCGCTGAGAAATGCATAAAAGTACTTCACGTACGAGTCTATCAACACTTACCCTATAAAACTTCTGCCACTATGAAAAATGCATACAAGTTACTCCCTCCATATCAAAATATAAGGCGTTTTTTGATAAGGAGGGAGTATTTAACTAGCTAGCTGGAAACAATTTCAGGAAGCAAAGCCCTCCGACGTCTCAACAGTTGTCCACTCGTGCAAACTAGCAGTTTCTTTTACCACCAGAAAGGAAAAGGGAGACACGGATCACGATGGCGTTGCGGCAGGCGCTGGGATGGTCAGACGGGGAGCTGATGCGGCCGGAGTCCAAGCCCTGCTCCCGCCTGATGCGTCACACCGCGGGCATCTTCTCTGTGGGTGGCGCCCTCGCTTCCTGGGTTCTCTGTCGCCTTCACTATGGTAGTATTTCTTTCTTCCGCCACATACTTTAACTTAGTCCACTCACTCATCTTCAGGCATACATAGACGTATTTGTTTATATGGGTAGTGTTTCGAGTGTTACTAACTGTCGAAAGCAAGCAACTCGGACTTTGAGAATATTTGAATTAGCGAATCCTGCGGTGTATTGTATTCATCTCATCGGTCATATATATATATATGCAGGTCCGAGGATAACGGTCCCGAGGAGCGTGAGGTGGGCGTCCTGTGGAGCGATCTGCACGAGCACGGCGTCCGCGTCGCTGGTGCGGCTCTTGAGCCCGGAGTGCGAGCCACAGAACATAGCGGCTTACGACAGGCCTGAACATAAGCCTGCATAGTGGTACATCTATCTTGGAGGTGAGGTTCTTGATCACCTATTCCAGGAGATGGAGACATTTATCTGCCATTGTCGTGTGAGAGAGGTTCATTTACGCATAACCTAGCTGCCCAGGAGTTCAATAATGTGTCATTTTTCCTGGCCGTTGCTGCTGAGTTTTTTCTTCTTCTGAAAGTGCCGTATTCAGTAACTCTGGTCTCAAGCAGAGTGCTCGCTCTTGCTCTGTTGGAAGTGATTTCTCAACTCCACAGTCTAACTGAAAGAGAAACCTAGTTGGGCAAAGGCAGTCTGGCGCCACCGTCTACTGGCCGACCGACGTTCGTTGCGGCGGCACAGCAGCGTCGGAGTTAGTGGCATTGACGCGCGAAGAAGGGGCACGATCGAGGAAAACGGGTGGCTCGCTGCTGTTTTGCTCATTACTACTGTACTCGTGATGGATCGACTCCATCACCTACTAGCTCGTTGTCGGTGTTAATGCATGGCAACCGCTGATTAATGAGTATGCTCTTCAATTAATCCCTGCCGTACATGCTGGTCTAGTAGGGCACTCCGCAAATGATTCTTCTCCCCACTGTTCTGTCACCGGCCTGCCCTGCACTCTAGTTCAGCTGAGAAGAGGATCGACACTACAACTCAGGCCTCAGGGCAGCAGCCTGTCAGATTACTGTATCGTACACTGTGGATGCCATGTTTCTTCTTCAATGTGAGGACCGATCGATTTTGCTTCTTTCTTTCTTCCTTTCAAGAGGCCTCTGGACTAAACCCGGACATGGACAGCCTGGCCTGAAGAGCTGGGCCGGGCCGGGCTTGATGTTTGGGCCAGGCTCGGGCCTTGTTTTGCAGCCTGAAAGATAGTTTGGGCCAGGCTCGGGCCTTGTTTTGCAGCCCGAAAGATAGTTTGGGCCAGGCTTGGGCTTCAGTTTTTCTGTTTTTCAGGCTGGGCTCTCGGGCTCTGAGCCGGGCTTGCACGTGCGCACACTTAAAAACAGCGTTCGGGTTTCAGGCTTGATTTTGGGCCGGGCTCAGCAGGGAGTATTTCGGGCTTCAGGCTAGGCTCAGGCTTGAGAAGTGAAGGTGCCCGAAACCCGGCCCGGCCCGACGTTTGCCCAGATTTACTCTGGACTACTCAATCCAATGACAGGTAACAGTCCAATTCGGGTGCCTCCTCTGTCATTAACGTTCTCTATATCTCATAGTTCCATGACGAGGCCAGTCTAGCTGGGGTATTTTGCTGGTCCGTCCGTGAACCGTAGCATAAGAAGGAGATCGATGTCCAACCAAAAATGCCAACGATACGATCTCCTACCTGTCCTTGCAAAGAAACAACAAGCAAGTGTTAGAAGCTTCCAAAGCATTCTCTATGGTTTTCTATTTTGGTTTTTTCCTTTTTCTTTTTTGATTTGTCTTTCCATTTTTCGCATATTTTTTTTAACCTTTTCAAATTTGCAATGTTTTTCAAATTCATATACATTTTTTTGAATCCGTGGACTTTTTAAAAAATCACGAACATTTTTGGAATTCGTGAACTTTTCTCACAACTTGTGAAAAAAATTCAAATTCATGAAAATTTCCAAAATTTGTGAAAAATTTAAAATTTTACGAACTTTCCTCAAATTCAAGAACATTTTCAGTTTTGTGAACTTCTCTCAAATTTGCGACCATTTTCCAAATTTACGAGTTTTCTAAAATAAAATAAAAACAAAATTTGTGATTTTTTTAATATTTGTGAACTTTTTTTCTTCAAATTTATGTATTTGTTTCAAATTCATGAACTTTTTTCCAAATTTTATGAAGTTTTTTCAAACACATGAACATTTTTTAATTCAATTTTTTTGGAATTTGGAAAACTGGTTTCTGCTAGTAATTCGATTATCTCGAAAATCAGTAGAGCGGCAGCAGGCATGCGAGCGATCTAGCTGGCGTGGGTGATCGACTCGAGCGGACGAGGTACACGAGGCGAGGAATTCCTGGGTTGTGGCCCGCTACACTTGCTCGCAAGCGCTGGCGCGTGAACTGGCGTTGTAGGCGCTCGGTTGCTAGGCTGACACATACGGGCCCTCGGTATTAGTGCATGTTGGACCGACAATGATGGGTCTATGTGGATGAATGAAATACTAACATCTCCCTCATTCAGGGGCATCGTCAATCTGCATCCTATTTCACCTTTGTGGGACTATTGATAAACCCCCGGTTCAGGTTCCTTATGGATGTCAATGCTTCAAGACCCCCTAGCTAGGATGGAAATCTAAAAAAAAAGGGAGGGCTCACTAGAGCCCAAGCGCACACAAACACCGCACTCGGTCATCCCCCCTATTTGTGTTTTCGCGTGGTTTTTCTCCAACACCGGCTCTGCGCGATTCACCAGCCTGACGCATGAACAAGATAGGGTAGGCTTAGTTTTCCTCTTAGATGTTGCATTGGTGATGGGATCAATACCGCGTCGCAATAAGATGGTTCTGCTTCTTCCCACCCCGGTGATGCTTTAATCAACAACAGCGGGAAGCAGGAAGCTCATGTATCTTGTCAGATTTTGGTTCTGGCAATGTTAGGTTGTGGTGGCTGGTGTTTGGTGTCTTCTCAGGCGACAACGGCGGCTAGTGCAGAGTATGCAGGTGTCTTGCAGTGTAGTGTGTGCGGATGGTGGCATGCGGCGGCACTCTTCTTCACTGGTCACATTGGATGAAGACGATGACATTGGGATCTGGCAAACATGGGAATAATCCCCGGCCAATGCGCCATGAAGATTCGGTTTCGCCACATCTGGCGGGTCGTTTAATCAGTTCACAAAGCATTGTGGTCCACAACGGAGCTCTTCCAGATCTGGGTGCGCAGGTTGCTCGTGTCTTTCTCCGACGATGCCAAGGTTGGCGGCAGTGATCGGTGATGACCAATGATTAGGTTGGGCACATGGATCTCCCGGGATAAAGTTGTAAAATCTATATTTTGTTAGAGTATTTTGTGCAAATGTCCAATCCACTAGGCCCTCTGTTTGTCTCTTGGAGTGATCATGTATGTAATTTTTGTTATTTGTTTGTGTAATGGACATGTTGTAATTCGTCTCTCTCGAAAATGAACAGTTTTAACATGCTCCCTCTTACCTCCTCTTTTCACATGAGATGTAAGAGTATATAACAGATCTGAGCCGTTAATCTCATTAATTAGTTGTTAGATTAGCTCTTATCTTCTTACCATGCATGTAAAAAGAGGGGCTTAGAGGGAGCATCTTAAAATTTGTAAAACGTTTGAAGACGGTGCGTCGGCCGAAGCTTCGGCCGGTCGCCCGCTACCACGTGCTCTGTTTTTGCGAGCCCCGCAAATCGCCCTGCCTCGCTGCAGGCAAATCTTGCTGGCGAGGACGCTCTCTACCCCAGCATCCCCACCCACCCCGCCCCCCGCTGTTGCCGGCGACCAGGGAAGATGTATCCCGCACGAGAAAATGCTATGATCGGCAATAGAAAAAGCTACGACTCATGGCCGTATATTGCTGCAAGCGGCGATGCTGAAGCTGTGGCCGGCGATGCTATGGCAAGAAAAGCTGGATCCGTTGTTCGGGAAAGCTGGAACCGACGATTTTTTTTTCTTTTTTGCTACCATCCGCCGGAGCACAAAAACCTGACATCGACTAGTAGAAAAAGGGTCATTTGTCCCGGTTCATAAGGCCCATCTGTCCCGGTTGGGGAACCGGGACTAAAGGGTCGTTACTAATGCCTAGGCCTTTAGTCCCGGTTCTTATACTAACCGGGACAGATGGGCCTCCACGTGGCCGGTGCTGCGAGCCCAGGCAGGAGGCCCTTTAGTCCCGGTTGGTGGCACCAACCGGGACCAATAGGCATCCACGCGTCAGCTGTTCAGGGGCTAGGGTTTTTGTTTTTTTTTCTGAAAGGGGGCTAGATTTGGGGGTTTTGTATGGTTAATTAAGGTGTTTCATATATTGTGTTAGGTAGCTAACTAATTAATAGAGAGAAGTGTCCTCTCTTATCTCCGTGCTTGGTCGACGCTACGTACTATACACAGAGAGGCCCTCGACATGCTAGCTAGTAAGAAAATGAAGAAAACCATTAAGTACAGAAGTTCGTCATGCATACCGAGAGAAGTGATCGACCTCTCCTTCTCCGAGAGATTGGTCGAACAACAAGTTTTCGTACTATCTATCCGACGCTACTGGCTACATACATATACAATATGTAAGATCTCTTACAATCCCCTAGCATTTGAACTCAACTTCCACATGGTATTCTCCGGCTTTATTGATGACGTGGTCAAGAAAGAATCCCGCCAATTCCTCTTGAATTGCTTTCATGCGATCTTGTGGTAGGAGTTCATTCCGCATCTGCCACGTCTAATTTGAAGAAGGGGGTTAACACATATATATGAATGAAACTCAACAGAAATGATGGTGTAATAAAATGAAATTGTGAATATTATTGCTTACGCACTTCATATTGTCTTTTAGAGTAGCCCCGCTTATCTTTCAAAGTCGCGTTGTAGATGAACTCGCACACGTAGTATCCACAGTAATCATTCCCTTGTTCCTGTCACAAGCACTTTACGAGAAATAGAGGTCAATCAAACTGATAATGAAGCATTATAAATGACATTGATGAAAGTAGCTAGAATCAACGGGAGATGCGCGCAACTAGCTAGCTAGTAGTACTTACTTTCGGGTATGTATATTGCAGCTCCTTCGGCAGTCCCGGAGCTTCTGCGGTGAACTGTTTCCAAACCCTGCAAGACAAAGAAAATAATTATTACTTGAGATATCAGGAAATGAACAAAAAGTTGCCGATATGGTGCGATAATGATCGATTGAACTTACTTGTTGAGAATTTTAGTCATGTCCGCATAGGTCTCGGGATCTTTTCGTCTCGAGTCTAAAACGGTTACTAGTCCCCACTCAAGCTTAATCTTTAGGAGAATATAGTGGAAGCTGCGCACGCATGCATAACTCATCAATTACATTACTATAACCTCGCTCGAGTAATAAGGGAAACCGAATATGCACACGACATTAACACTCACTTGAAGTTGTAAGGAAAGAGTATTAAATCTTTGTTTTGATTTATTAGCAATGATTTGAGCAAGTTGGCCTCGGCATGTTGGGTGCTCTTTTTAACCTGAAATTCATCTCTGAGATTTGTGTTAATGAATCCAATATCATACATTTCTACTTTTCTGCACTCGACGATCTTCAATCTGCATAATATAGTGAGGATAATTATAAATACATGCAATGAAAGAGCTGGGCTATATATAGAGACTTAATGACAGAAGTAGTACTTACAGACAGTAGCAAGTGACCATTAATTTATCGAGGGCCTTTTGATTGAAGAACTGGAAGAACTCCTCAAATGGAACATGCAACAGATCAATTCCAACGAGGTCGTGCTCCTCTTTAACTCTCAGATACAAAGTATTTGTCCCCCCAGACTCTCTGCAGGTTTTCATGTACCAATTATGGAATCTTCGCATCATCGTTGTTAGAGATTTTTCATCTTTGACGAGAGGCTTCCCGTACTCGTATCTGTGTTCGTCCACCTCCAAGAAATCATAATGTACATCGTCGAGCAGGTAATCTCCAAGATTGCTATAACCGGGCACCATCCCCGGAGCATTAGCTACGATGTCGCTAGACACATTGAGCGGGGGGCACGATTGGTTCGCTTGTTCGCCGAGTTGGGCAATTTTTTTTCCAGCTGCTCGTCGTTCTTTTAACCTTTGATCACTGACAGTACTTCCCGACTGCTCCGCTTCGAGATATGCCTTTTCAGTAATGCGCTCATAGTTGGTTTTCGGCAGAGACTTTGGTGGTTTCCTCAGGGCATCGATAGTGCGCTTTGCTTTCACCAGATCTACCTTCTCCTCTGGAGGTGGATGTCTCTCTGCTTTCGCCCCTTCAAAGAAGTCCTTCACTTATTTTTGCACGATCTTCTTGTTTTCTTCCACGGTCATCTCGTACGGTAACTTCTCTAGAGGCTTGAGAGGTGGACCGTATCTGTATTGCCTCCCGCCTCTAGCTGTACTGCTAGACGCCGGAGCAGACGGAGCGGCTGCGGCTGTCTTCTTTCGTGCTTGCTTAAGAGGCGGAGGAGAAGGACTACGACGCGCCGGAGCAGCCGGGGCGGCGACGGGTCTCTTCCGCCCTTGCTGGCGAGGAGGAGAAGGAGGAGGCTGGTGGCTGCGCGGGCGCGCCGGCGCAGGCGGAGAAGGAGGCGGAGTGCCGCCACGCGCCGGAGAAGGAGGCCGAGTGCCCTGATTGTCACTCGCCGGAGGAGGAGGCGGTGGAGGAGGCGGAGTGCCCTGACTCGCCGGAGGAGGAGGAGGAGGAGGCGGAGGCATCCAGTTCGGAAGGTTGATGAGCTCCTTCCGCCATAGGCATGGAGTCTTCAGACAAGAACCCAGCCGAGTCTCCCCGTCACCCGTAGGGTGGTCAAGCTGGAGGTCCTCAAATCCTTCTGTGATTTCATCCACCATCACCCTAGCATATCCTTCTGGAATCGGCCGGCAGTGAAAAGTTGCGCCAGGTTCAGGAGGTGCAACAGAGCCAACTGCCGCCTTGACTTTCAATTCCATCCACTGCGTCATAAGGTGGCAATGCTGAGACTCCGTGGTAGCATCTACGGGGTAGCTAGCAGGAGCCGTGAAGACAGGCTCCTGAAGCAGCTCCGTGGAAGCCACGCTGCTTCTCCGCTGAGATGGCGGGGTAGCTTCGGATGTAGCTTCGGCAGGTCGCGTGCTGCGAACTGCCTCTCGTTCCTCTAGCGCTTGTACCCTTGCGTGCAGCGGCTGTAGTTGGGTCAACTCCTTTTTCTTCTTCCTCTCCCGGCGTTTGTAATCGCCTGTGTCGGGAAATCCAGCCTTCCACGAAAGGGAGCCTGGCGTGCCTCGTGTCCGTCCGGGGTGCTCAGGATTCCCGAGGGCCTCTGTGAGCTCATCGTTCTCTCTGTCCGGAACGAACGTCCCTTGCTGCGCCTTTTTGATATACTCCTGAAGCTTCTCGATGGGTGTGTTCAGCTGCTCGTTGGTCCAAACGCACTTCCCTGTTACAGCGTCCAATTTTCCCCCAACCCCGAAGAACCAAGTCCTGCAACGGTCTGGCCAGCGTCGCGTCTCTGGTTCGATCCCTTTATCAATGAGGTCTCTCAGCCTTGTCCCACAACGGCCGGGCTTTCAGGTAGCCACCTGACCCCGTGCGATGGTGATGCTTCTTCTTTGCAGCATTTTTCTTGTTTGTCGCTGACATCTTCGCTGCTCTCTCAGATCTCTTTTTGGTGACAAATTCGGGCCACTGATCTTTCATCTTCTCAAATCAGCCGATGAATTCTGGAGTCTTCTCTTGGTCGACAAACGATGATTTTAGCTCATTCTTCCACCTCCTGAATAGCTCAGCCATCTTCTTAAGAGCATAAGCCTTGATCATTGGCTTTTTAACTGGATTCTCCGGATCCTCCTCTGGCGGGAAGGTGAAATTTTCCTGCAGCGCGGTCCAAAGATCAGCTTTCTGCCTATCGCTGACATAAGACACCTGAGAGTCTTTGTCCTTAGGCTTCAACCATTGCTCGATGGTGATCGGGATCATGTCCCTCACTAGAACCCCGCACTGAGCATTAAATTTTTGCTTGGTACGGAGGGATTCAATCGGTTGGCCAGCGCGATCAATTTCGATGATCGTGTACCTCTCATCCGCGCGCAACTTTCTCTTCGGGCCTCGTCTCATTACCAAAGTGTTGTTCGATCCGGAGGGCTAGAAAAGAAGAAAAAGAAGAGAGTTAATATGTGTACATACCAAAAACAATTAATGCATCAATTAGCTATAGTCAGCACATGCTTAATTAATTAATATATATACCTGGCCGGACTCCGTTCGGTCACCGGAGCCGTCATCACGGTGTCCTTCCCCCTCCATTCGGTCACCGGAGCCGTCATCACGGTGTCCTTCCCCCTCCATTCGGTCACCGGAGCCGTCATCACGGTGTCCTTCCTCCTCCATTGTTTGATCATCGTCGTAGTCTGCTTCTTCATCCTCTCTTTCCAGACCATCGGTGCATGTGTCGTTGAGAAACGACAAGACGGCATCACTTCCATTTGCGATTATCTCCCCCAACACCGCTTCTTTTGCTTCGCCTCGGGGGTGCGGATCCATAGTTTCTGCAAATATTTACAACATGGCAATTATTATTCAAACATGACAGATGGATATATTAGTGGCAAACGTTGAACTAGCTAGCTAAGCGCAATAAGGAATCAAATTAGTGGCCTGGCCTCGACGCTTCTCTAGGGTTTGGGGTGGCCTCGGCAACGCTTCAAGGGTTTGGGGTGGCCTCAACAACGCTTCAATGGTTCGGGGTGGCCTCGACGACAATGCTCTTTTAACTTGGTAAATTTGGGTGGCCTCAAGAGAGTTTGTCGATCGGGTAGGGGCGCGGCGGGAGGGGGTAGGAGACCGACATTGTTTTTCTCTAGGGTTTGGGTGTCCTCGAGAGTTTTGGTCGAGCGAGAGGGCCGGGGGGTGCTCCGGACGTCCCCCCTCACTTTAACAAAGAACTACCTAAAAAAGGACTTGCTTCGCCGCGGGTCCTTCTTCATTTTTTCCTTTGTTTTTTCTTATATGTTTGTTTTCGTTTTCATTCTACATTTTCGTACATATGAAAAAAATAAAGTTTCTATACAAAAGTGCACAATTTTTATGAACAAATTACAACATCTAAATAAATATACCTATACATCTGAAATTTTCCTAATCTTAAAACTAAACTAAAATAATCTAAAAAACATGTAAAAATATCTAAAAATAGCATCTAAGAACATCTAAAAATCTAATAGCTAACACCCGGCAGGGACGGAGGGGCACGGCGGAGGGGCCGGCGTCGGCGGGGCAGGGCAGGGGCGCAGGCGCGCGGGACAGGGGAGGGGCGCGGGAGCAGGCTGGTGCTCACAGAGGTGGCGGGGCACGGTGGGCGGCGTGTCGGGGCCGGCAGGGGCGCGGGGTCGGCAGGGGTGCGAGGGTTGACGCCGTCGTCGGGGCAGAGGGCGTCAGCGGCGGCGGCGGCGAGGTTGAGCAGCCTGACGGCATCGGTGGCGGCGGCGACGGCGTCGGTGGCGGCAAGGTGGAGCAGGGGCATCGGGCGGCGACGGCGAGGAGGAGCAGGGGCCCAGGGCATTGGTCCCGGTTCATAGCAGCAACCGGTACCAAAGACCACCTTTAGTCCCGGTTGGTGCCACCAACCGGGACCAAAGGCCACATTTCAGCAGCCAACCGGGACTACCGGTTGGTGCCACGAACCGGTACCAATGCACACCTTTAGTCCCGGTTGGTGCCACAAACCGGGACTAAAGGCCCTGTGCTGCTGCGCCCGCATCGAAAGTTTAGTCCCACCTCGCTAGTTGAGAGGGGCGCGCAGTGGTTTATAAAGCCCCACTGCCGCACCCCTCTCGAGCTCCTCTCCATTCCAGGCTTACGGGCCTAATTGTGACTGCTATGCCTGATGGGCCTACTGGGCCTTATGCGGGCCTGAATCCTGGCCCAGGGATGGGTTTCTAGTCGTATTCAGGCCGTGGTGGCCCAGTAGGTGGCAATTTTTTTTTCCAGTTTTTTGTTTTCTTTTTTGCTTTATTT
The DNA here is from genome assembly GCF_002575655.3 of Aegilops tauschii subsp. strangulata. Classification (NCBI taxonomy): domain Eukaryota; kingdom Viridiplantae; phylum Streptophyta; class Magnoliopsida; order Poales; family Poaceae; genus Aegilops; species Aegilops tauschii. Next base: position 568,216,134 of record NC_053039.3, on the reverse strand, counting down.
TTTGTTTTGCTTCTACTTACAACAAAATACTTATTTATTTTATTTTTTTGTTTCTACTTATATATTTGCTATTAAAGTTTCTAACAAACAAAGTTCTTTATGAAAATTCTTTTTGCTTTTAATGATTTTGAACAGAAAATACTTTGATAATTTTAGTTGCATCAATTTTATATAATTTTAGTTTCATAAATTTTAGAGGTTGCTTATAATGTTTTGAACAGAAAATACTTTGATAATTTTAGTTTCATAAATTTTATTTATGTTATTAAAGTTTATTTTATTTTATTTTATTTTGTTTCTACTTATATGTTTTATTAAAGTTTATATTATTTTGTTTCAAATTACTTATTTATTTTATTTTATGATAATTCTTTTTGCTATTAAATTTTCATGTATTTACTGATTATTTTGAGCTATAAGACCCTGAAATTAAAAAGCATTTCAAATGAAGTCTGAAAAGGTTAAAAGTTGGCATGGTATCATTATTTCACCCACATAGCATATGCAAGAAAGTAGAGAGTGTTACGGCAAAAACTGGATGCACTTCATGTACAAAACGGACAATCTCTTTTGAAGTACCAGGGTTTCATACGGAAACTCGTCTGTTACAAAAGGATTTCATTTTTTTGAACTTATTTGAACTCCATAGTTTTTCTATGTTCAAAATGCACCATTCAAAGCAACATCATCAATTTTCAACCCTTTCTGACTTCATTTGTTATTTTTCATGTATTTACTGATTTTTTTCAGCTATAAGACCCTGAAATTGAAAAGCATTTCAAATAAACTCTGAAAAGGTTAAAAGTTGGCATGGTATCATCATTTCACCCACATAGCATGTGCAAGAAAGTAGAGAGGCTTACGGCAAAAATGGATGCACTTCGTGTACAAAACGGACAATCTCTTTCGAAGTATCAGGGTTTCATACGGAAACTCGTCTGTTACAAAAGAATTTCATTTTTTTGAACTTATTTGAACTCCATAGTTTTTCTATGTTCAAAATGCACCATTCAAAGCCACATCATCAATTTTCAACCCTTTCTCACTTCATTTGTTATTTTTCATGCATTTACTGATTTTTTTCCAGCTATAAGACCCTGAAATTGAAAAGCACTACAAATGAACTCTGAAAAGGTTGAAAGTTGGCATGCTATCATCATTTCAACCACATAGCATGTGCAAGAAAGTAGAGAGTCTTACGGCAAAAACTGGATGCACTTCGTGTACAAAACGGACAATCTCTTTCGAAGTATCAGGGTTTCATACAGAAACTCGTCTGTTACAAAGGGATTTCATTTTTTGAACTTATTTGAACTCCATACTTTTTCTGTGTTCAAAATGCACCATTCAAAGCCATATCATCAATTTTCAACCCTTTCTGACTTCATTTGTTATTTTTCATGCATTTACTGATTTTTTTCAGCTATAAGACCCTGAAATTGAAAAGCAGTACAAATGAACATGGATAGATAAGTGACCAAATTAATAGTAGTTCATCATCACATTAAAACTAAAGTACATACATAGTTCAAATTGAACAACATATAGCTCTCCAGAGCATCTAGTTAAACCATACATTGAAACTATGTAAAACCTTTCAATGCAACAACAAATGCGATCATAATCACAACTAAGGTAACAATTGATCCAACGGCATAATGATACCAAGCCTCGGTATGAATGGCATATTTTCTAATATTTCTAATTTTCAACCGCATTGCATCCATCTTGATCTTGTGATCATCGACGACATCTGCGACATGCAACTCCAATATCATCTTCTCCTCCTCAATTTTTTTATTTTTTCCCTCAACTAATTGTTTTCTTCTTCGATTAAATTAAACTCTCGACAATAGGATCGGTTGGAATTTCCGGTTCAACCACCTTCTACATAAATAAAATCTATGTCACGTTGGTTGGCATAATTGTCATAAACAATAAATGAACCAAATAGTTATAAAAAGATAATATATACCACATCCGAATCATAGACAGGACGAGGGCCGACGGGGCGGATACCAGAACCATCGCACTATATAATAACAAGGAATGATAAAAGTAAGAAAATTAGACAAGTATCTATTTCAAGTAAGATTTTTTTTTTCAGAAAGAAGATAAGAACAAGAGGCTCACCACGATGGTGCCGGCGACGAGATCGGCGCGGGCGATCGACGGCGGTGAAGACGGTGACGGGACGTGACGGACCGCTAAACCTAGAAAAATCTCGGGGAAAATGGAGCTCGGAGGTCGAGTCTCGAGAGAAGAAATATTAACTAGTGTGGCTCGGACATTTCATGAACACCTCATGTGCATAGGAGGTGAGCTAGAGCACCCAAATGCCCTCCCCTCGCCGGCCAGCAAAAAACAGAGCAATGTGGAGTGCTCTGCTCGCTGGCGATGGGCTATATATAGGCAAATCATTTGTCCCGATTCGTGGCTGAAACCGGGACCAATGGTTATGGCCAGGAGCGAGGCCCATTGGTCCCGGTCCGTTCCTAGAAGCGGGACAAATGGGTCCAGACGAACCGGGATCAAAGCCCGCGAGGCCCCGGACGGCCACTTGGGCTCACGAACCGGGATAAATGCCCCCGTTGTTCCCGGTTCATATAAGAACCGGGACTAATGGGCTGGCCAGGCTTGAACGAAAGTCCCTTTTTCTACTAGTATCGGCGATCCAAGAGAGGCTGAGGCGACGAGCGGCGACGGCGAGGGAGAGGACGCGGGTGCAGATCTTGCCGGAGCACACGTGCGCAGTGGCTGGGGCAGGGACATGTCGATGGCAGATCTCGAACCTTGAATCTTCATCTCATCTTCAGGCATGCATACGCGTATTTGTTTGTTGATACTATCGTCCGTGCTGTGAATCTTGCTCTTTCTGTATCTCTCTATGTATATATGCTTTATATGAGCACTGTTTTGAGTGTTACTAGTCATGGAAATTAAGCAACTTGAACCTTGAAAGTATTTGGATTTACTAACCCAGCAATGTATTCATCTCATGCTATATAGTATATGCAGGTCCGAGGATAACTGTCCCGAGGAGCCTGAGGTGGGCGTCCTGTGGAGCGATCTGCGCGAGCTCGGCGTCGGCCTCGCTGGTGCGGCTCCTGATGATCTATCTTGGAGGCGAGGTTCTTGATGATCTATCTTGGAGGCAGTGGTACATTCATTTGCCCTTGTGGTGTGAGCGAGGTTCATTTACCCATATCGTAGCTGCCCTGGACCTGGTTGCTGCGCGAGTCTGATGGCGTGCGGTGAAAGGTGTCTTTTTTGTTCCTGGTTGTTGCTGCTGGGTGTTTTCTTCTTCTGAAACTAGTGTATTCAGTACTTCCTCTGTAATTTAACATGACAGTGTTAAAAAAAGTCTTATATTAACTTACAGAGGACGTACTACTAGTACCTCTGGTGTCAAGCAGAGTGCTCGTTCTTCCTCTGTTGGAAGTGAGCTCTCAACTCCAGTCGGACTTGAAGAAAAGCCTAGTTGAGCAAATGCAGACCGGCGCCACCGTCTGCTCGCCGGCCAGCGCTCGTTGCGGCGGCACAGTAGCATCGGAGTTGGTGGCGCTGATCGGTCGACGACAAGAGGGGTCGAGCGGCAGGCACGCGCGAAGAAGGGGCATGAGGGAAACGGGTGGCTCGCCGTTGTTTGGTCATTACTACTCGTGATGGATCAACTCCAACCGCTGAGTTATAAGTAAGCTCTTCAATTAATCCATGCCGTACGTATCAATGTATGTGGTACAGTGGTAGGGCACTGCATCGATTCTTCTCGCGACTGTTCGGTCACTCGCCTGTCCTGCCCTTTAGTCCAACCAAGAGGACCGACATTACAACTCAACTCAGTCCTCTGGAGAGTGGCCAGTGGGATTACTTTAGCTTACACTTTATATGCGTATACTAATCAAAAGGGTGCTCCAATGGTAACAGTCTAATTCGGATCTCTCTCCATCTGTCCTTCACGTTTTGTATCTCATGACGCGGCGATGTATGAGTATTCTACGAGTGATTTGCAAAAAACCACCACATTTGAGGCTTCATTTGCGGAAAACCACCAGGTCGCTAATCATTTGCAAAACACACCGCGCATTTAGTGAACATTTTGTAGTTTGCACTGAACAGGTGCTTTAGCCCATTTAATCACTTTCTGACATGTGGGGCCAAACTGTAAGGAGCTGATTTGGCAAAATAATCACACACGGACTCCTAGTAGATTTAAAAAAAAGCAATCAGCCCCCTGGACCATGCCCAGCAGAGCACGGCTCCCGTCGCCGCCGCCGGAAGACGCCCGCCGTCCGGGCGGTCGCGGAGATGAGGAGGAGGTGGAGCGAGGAGGGCGGTCACGGAACTGAGCGCGCCCCAGGGTCTTTCTTCTCCAACGACGGGCGGCGCCGGCAGGATGGAGGCCGCCGACAAGCACTGCGCGGTCCGTCCTAGCCCTGCCGTCCACCGTGCGGTTTCACCGCCGCGTGGTGGCCACCATCGCGCATCTCTGCGTCCGAGCCGCCGTGCAGGCCTGAGCAGCCAACGCGTGTCTGAGCCGCTGTGATCACGCCCTGGCCGTCGTGTTGCTCCGGGTCGCCGCGCAGCGTGATGCCGCGGACGAGGCTGCCGTGCCCGTGGGCAACAACAACTCCACCGCGTGGACCTACGACCCGGACGCGCCACTCAACTGCTCTGAACTCCGGCGAGGACGAGCTCCTGCGCGCCGCGGCCCATCCTACATAGCCTCGTGTCCCGGGAGGCGGAACCGCTGGACTCGCAGGTGGTGTCGGTCGCCGTCGTCAATGGCAGCGGGGAACCGTCAGCGCCGTTCGTACTGGGCGGCACATTCCGGAGCAGGCTCGTGCCAGGAGCGTGAGGTTGGCAGGCTGCCGGTCCCGTTGCTCGCCGTCCAGGTCACGCTACCGGCGACAGGGGGAGACGACCAGGGGCGGCAAGGGGGAGGGGCTTGATTGCTTTTTTGTTTAAGATCCAGGGAGGTAATGTCAATTTGTTGCCGAATCCGCTCCTTACATTCCGGCCCCACTCGTCAGAAAGTGGTTAAACGGGCTAAATCACCTGATCAATGTTTTTTGCAAAATGTTTACTGAATGCGCGGTAATTTTTGCAAATGATTAGCGACCTGGTGGTTTTCCGCAGATGAAGCCCCAAATGTGGTGGTTTTTTGCAATTCACTCGTATTCTACTGGTCCATGCATCTCCCACACTTATCCTTAAGCCGCCCGCATCGGTTAAGACCAAGTGATTTGGACACATTTTATCATCCAACATGGTACCCTATCGGTCCATAGACTGGTCTAGACGTTCGTTTTTCCGTCAATTGGAGTCAAGCCAGAGGGGCTTTGAAGGCATCATTACTGCTATCAAGCACATGTTGGCCACTCGGACCTACCAAAAATATCTCCCGCGGAAAGCGGTTGCCGTGCATTCATGCCGGCTTGCGTCGCTCCAGAGCGCCAGCGCCACATTCATGCTGGCCCAGAAGCAAACTTTACCTTTCACTGAAGCCAGCATTGAAGCGCGGCGCCCGGTCTCCACACCTATTCAATTGTTGGATAAGCGTGACCGGACGGGACAATTATCCTTAATATAATAAATCATGCAATAATGTACCATACACATGATCGATGATCCACACATTGATCTATTGTCATTATATGTTTGCTTGAAAAAGATAATGCAATTTAATAATACCAGTTATTGAAAATTCAAAATACATATTATATTTTTAAGAACATCACACATTAATTAATAATATTATAATATTTAACAAAATTTTACAGATTTAGATATAAGTTTCAATTCAAATATGTAACTTTCGATACACTTATTTTCTTAACTGTAAATGATAATATGTAGTATTTATATAAGTTAATTTTTGAATTCCAAATCTCGCTTTTATGTTAAATCAACATTTACTTATGTCTTAATTTATTTGTGTTATAATACAAATAACTGTGGTGAAACATGTCACTAATATATTTAAGAGGCAAAACAAAATAAATATTTGTACTAAACTTTTATATTTATATAGAATTCATTTTTATACATGGCAGACATAGTAATTTTTTTTAATTTTTTATGATAATTAATCAAATGTCAATGTTATTAAATATTAATAATAGTGTTACTTATGTTATCATCGTAATGTTTATGGTTGAGCAATATGCATGCATCATGTTAAATTTAAACTCTGTTTATAATAAGAGATGTATTTGTTATAAGTTTTCCATATGCTAAGCCTAAAAATATATTTAAACTAAATCTCCACCAATATAAATAATAATAAACCAACAATATCACATGTCTTCATGGATTAATTTGTTATACTTGCATTAGCATAGCGTGTATATATCCCTATATGTATTTTTAAATATTCTTGTAGAGATCACAAAGGTGTATTGTGTCAGAAATATCTAGCGGTTTCTAATTCTAGAGTATAGAAAATCATTAGCAGGTGCTTGTTGTGTAAGCTTACTTTGGCAAACCGGGCTTATTGTTTTTTTAGGTATTTAGTAGGGTCTTGGATGTAAAAGCTCCCTCCGTTTCTTTTTAGTCTGCATATAAGATTTGGTCAAAGTCAAACTTTGTTAACTCTGACCAAGTTAATAGATAAAAATATCAAGATTCACAATATGAAATTAATATTGTTAGATGCATCATGAAATTAATTTTCATACCATATAGCTTTAGTATTGTAGATGTTCATATTTTTTTATAAAGTTGGTCAAATTTTACAAAGTTTGACTTTGACCAAATCTTATATGCAGACTAAAAAGAAACGGAGGAAGTACTAATCATGTAGTGGTTTTTTTAGTACAATTCTAGATCACATGCTTTTTTTTAGATCAAAGATGCATGAACTGCTATGCAGGCCGCCTGTATTGCAGCGGGGTTCTTGATGATGTAGGAGAAGATGGAGAGACTTAACTGCCTTTGTCGTGTGAGAGAGGTTCATTTACACATGACATAGGTGTCGAGGAGTTCAATGTGTCATTTTATTTCCTGACTGTTGCTGCTGAGTTTCTTGAAAGTTGCGTATTCAGTACTTGTGCACTACGTCTGGTCCCAAGCAGAGTGCTCGTTCTTACTCTGTTTGAAGTGGGCTCTCAACTCCACGGCCGGCGTTCGGTGTCGGGCTGAGAAGGTTACTTTCTGCTACTCAACCAATTCTTCGAACTGACACTACAGCTCGCCAGTCAGATTACTGTAGTACCTTACACTGTGTATGCCATGTTTCTTCTTCAATGTGAGGACCGATCGATGTTGCTTCCAATGGCGGAGCCAGAAAAATTGTATCAACGGGGCCGAATGATGTTAAAGCTGCTTGGGCAGGGCCAAGCCAATGGAAAACATGCATTTGACAGGAATTAATCATTAATTTTAACACTATTCATCAGCAAATTAGCACTACATCTCTCCTGTTAGGGGGGGGGGGGGGGGGGGGGGGCAGGGCCCCTGCTGGTCCCCCTGTCTCCGCCACTGGTTGCTTCTTTCTTTTTTTTTTTCAAGAGGCCTCTGTACTGCTCAATCCAATGACAGGTAACAGTCTCATTCGGGTGTGTCTCCATCTGTCATTAACGTTCTCTATCTCATGGTTCCATGACGAGGCAGTCTAGCTAGGAGTATCCTGCTGGTCCGTCCGTGAACCGCAGCATAAGGAAAAGGAGATCGATGTCCAACCAAAAGTGCCAACGCTACGTTCTCCTACCTATCCTTGCAAAGAAACAACAACCAAGTGTTAGAAGCTTCCAAAGCATTCTCTATGGTTTTCTATTTTGGTTTTTTCATTTTTCTTTTTTGATTTGTCTTTCCTTTTTCGCATATTATTATTATTTTTTTCATTTTTAACCTTTTCAAATTTACATTTTTTTCAAATTCAGGAACTTTTTATAATTCATATACATTTTTTGAATCTGTGGACTTTTTTAAAATTCACGAACATTTTAAAAATCATATACATATTTTAAATCCTTGGAATTTTTTAAACTTCACAAACAGTTTTAGAATTTTTGGACTTTTCTCATATTTGAGAATATTTTTCAAATTCATGACATTTTTTAAAATTTGTGAACTTTTAAATTTTTACAAACTTTCATCAAATTTGGGAAAACTTTCAATTTTGTGAACTTCTCTCAAATTTGTGACCTTTTTTCAAATTTACGAGTTTTCTAAAAATTGAAAAAAAAATCAAATTCATGATTTTGTTTTGAAATATTTGTGTTCTTTTCTTCAAATTAATATATTTTTTCAAATTCATGAACTTTTTCCAAACTTTATGAAGTTTTTTGAAACACACGAACATTTTTTAATCATTTTTTTTGGAATCTGGAAAACCGGTTTCTACTAGTAAACCAGATTACTCAAAAATCAGCAGAGCCGCAGCAGGTGTGCGAGCGTTCTAGCTCGCGTGGGTGATCGACTCGGGCGGGCGAGGGACGCGAGGTGAGGGCTTCTAGGGCCGCGGCCCACTACGCTTGCTCGCGAGCGCTGGCGTGTGAACTGGCATTGTAGGCGCTGGTTGGAGCTCTCGCCCTCTAGCAACCCTACATTGGTTGCCAACCGACACATATGGGCCCTCGGTATTAGTGCACGTCGGACTGACAACGATGGGTCAATGTGGATGAATGAAACACCACCATCTCCGGATCTCCCTCATTCAGGGGCATCGTCAATGTGCATCCTGTTTCACCTTGTGAGACTCTCTTGATAAACCCCCGGTTCAGATTCCTTATGGATGTCAATGCTTCAAGACCCCCTAACTAGGATTGAAATCAAATAAATAAAAAACGAGGGGAGGGCTCACTAGAGCCCAAGCGCACACAAACACCGCACTCGATCATCCCTCCTTATTTGTGTTTTCGCGTGGTTTTTCTCCAACGCCGGCTTTGCGCGATTCACCAGCCTAACCCATGAACACCGCGTTGCAATAAGATGGCTCTGCTTCTTCCCCGCCCGGTGATGTTTTAATGAACAACAGCGGGAAGCAGGTAGCTCATGTATGTCGTTGGACTTTGGTTCTCGCAATGTTAGGTTGCGGTGGCTGGTGCTTGGCGTCTTCTCGGGCGACAACAGTGGCTAGTGCAGAGAGGTGTCCTTGAGTGTAGTGTGCGGATGGTCGCTTGCGGCGGCGCTCTTCTTCTCCGGTCACGTTGGATGAAGATGACGACATCGGGATCTGGAGAACTTGGGAATAATCCCCGGCCAATGTGCCACAAAGATTCGGTCCCGTCGCCTCTGGCAGGGCGTTTAATCGGTTCATAAAGCATTGTTGTCTGCAATGGAGCTCTTCTAGAACTAGGTGTTGCTGATGCTCGCGTCTTTCTCTGACAATGGCATGGTTGGCGGTGGTGATCAGCGACGCGAGATGGTTAGGTTGGGCACATGGATCTCCCGAGATAAAGTTGTAAAATTCATATTTTTTTAGAGTCTTTTGTTGAAATGTCCAAGCCACTAGGCCCTCTGTTTCACCGTTTGTCTTTTTTCTTTTGCATCAATGTTTCACTGTTTGTCTCTTGGAGTGATCATGTATTTACTTTTTGTAATTTGTTTGTGTAATGGACATGTTGTAGTTGGTCTCTCTCGAAAAAACTAGGCGGATACAGTCCCGTGGGCCCTGAAAATCCCCTCGAACGCTCGGCCACCGGTCTAGGGTTTGGCGCGAGTCCGGCGACTCGGCGTGCGGCGCTTGGGATTCACCATCAGGTGGGATGGTGCACAGGCAGCAACAGCCGCCGCCGGGCAATCGGAAGGCGGTTTCATTTATAGGAAAGAACTTTTCCACGCGATTCAGGGTGTTGTTGGCATCTCTTTCAGAAATACCAGATGCCGTGCTGCTGTCGACTTTGCTACAGCGAAGGATGCTCATATGGTAAATATATGAGAAACGTATATTTTTCGTCCCTTAACTTTTGACGAAGTCTAAATTTAGTCCCTCAACTATAAAACCGAACAATTTGCAACCCCAACTCGTGAAACCGGACAAGCTAAGTCCCTCTCCCGATTACAAGCGGTTTCAGGATGACATGGCGTGGTTTTGACCGGATCCCCGATGGGTCTTCTTCCTTCTCGTTCTAACTCAGCTCGGCATTTCGTCGGGCAGTTGGAGTGCGTGGAGAAGCATGAGGAGGACGTGGGTGTGGAAGCCTGCGGCGAAGTGGCTCTGGTCCCTGGCGACCTCTATAAGGCAGCGCCGGCGCGCGTCCCCCGGCGTGTCGCCCGCGCCGTCGACACCGGCGCCCAGATCATGCTCTGGCAATACAAACGCATTTGAACTGTGCAGAGCTGGCCTGCGTGAGGACGACGGCGGAAACGCGTGTCGCTGGAGCGGGAGCTTGGCCACGCTTGCAATGCCACACCTCGGCTTGTCGTCCACCGTCCGTCAGCTGCATCCACCACTGCGAGCCAGCGCTCGAGTTGCCGCACCGCTGTCGTGTGTTGTCTGCCCCACGTTGCTGCCAAGTTGCTCGTCGACACCCCATCCGCGCCTTGACCAAGCTCGCCGTGCCGAGATATCGTTGGCCCTGTTGGCCGTCGCCACCGCATCCGTCCCTTATCCAAGCTCGCTGTACCGAACCGTCTCGGCCCTACTGGCCACCCCGATGCGTGTAGGGGAAGCCAGAGATGTGGGAGGAGATCCTGATGGGTGATGTTCGGGACAGCAACATGCTAGCATGGCCATGCGAGCGCACGCACAACACCTGTTCGATGTTTTGTCTCAATAGAGTTCACATGAGCGATGCGTGTGTTTTCGTTTTCTTTTCTTTGTACCTAAAAGCTTTGCCACGTGTCACTTTGGACTGGTAAAAACCACGTTGAGTCAGCATGGATACTGCTCGAGGGACAAAACTTGTCGGTTTCAAGAGTTGGAGGTGCAAGTTGTCCGGTTTCGTAATTGAGGGACCAAATTTAGACTTTGCCAAAAGTTGAAGGATGAAAAGTATACTTTTCTCTAAATTATATAGTACTAGTGTCAAAAATGCTCTTATATTATGGGACGGAGGTAGTACATTGTTTGTCACTTGTTTGGGCCCAGAGTGATTTATGTTGCAAATGTGATTCACACCGGTGTTGTAGTTGTATCATGTAAAAAAACAAAAAAAAGTGGTGTAGGCAGTTTGCCAGCTTACCGGACGCTGTCTGATTGGGCATCCCCTCAAATTTGCATGGTTTGCCAAGAATAGTTGTGATATCGGCAGGTAAACCCAATTCCCCTCTTATCCCGGTGTTATTTGTGCATGCAGTTCTTTTCGTTATTTCTTTTGAACCACTCAGTGATAGACTTCCTCTGATGGAGTTACTTCTGCACCGACTGACTCGCACGACATGTGTCGAGGGCTTCGATGCATCTCTCAGCAGCGCTCATGTAAACCAAACACGCGTCTAGCTCCTAGCTAAAATCACCATCTGTCCATCTCCTTTGCTGGGTTAATTTTGACCAATCATATGTGTAAATTGCTGAAAGCCACCACATCGTGGCTAGGGTACTGAAAAATTACTGCTTTTGTCAAAAATCATGAAAGACCATGACTTATGTGGCAAGTGAGTAACAAATTTCACTGATTCAAAATTAAGCCGTGTTAATAGCAAAACTGACAAGTGGGACCCGCATGTCTGGGCTGATGTGGCAAAGACTAGTTCTAGTCAATGTTTGACCTGCTGAGGTGGACATGGGTCCCACTTGTCTGCCACAGCTCTTATCTCCTCTCTCTCTGCCTCTCTCATGTCCTTCCTGCCACATGCCCGCCCCCTGCCTGCACCCCAGCCCACTCCGACGAGGCCTAGCCCCTGTGCGCCCGCCCCCTGCCTGCTCCGGCGAGGCCTAGCCCCTGTGCGCCCGCCCCCTGCCTGCTCCGGCGAGGCCGAGCTGTCGCATGCCCCCCCTACCTGCTCCTCGTCGCGCGCACTCCCGCCCCCTGCCAGCTCCTCGCCGCCCGCCCGCCCCTTGCCTGCTTCGGCGAGGCCGAGCCGGCGTGAGCCCACGCCCCGGCCCGCTCTGACAAGGACGAGCTGCCGTGCGCGCGCGCCCAGCACGCACGGGGTCGAGGTCAGTCGGCGGCGGAGGACGCGGCCGTGCCCAACCGTGAGAAGCTGGTGAATCGGCGTTGGTGGCGATGCAGGGGCCCTGCGGCGGTGGGTTCGAGGCCAGGCGGCGGACGCGGCCGTGGCCAGCCGCTTGACCCCGGCGAGCGGCTCCTCGCTGCCAGATGCTCCTGTCGTGGCCGGCCACTAGTGAATCGACAACGACGACGATGCATGGTCCTTGCGGCGGTGGGGTTCGAGTCCAATCTGTGGCGGCGATGCCAGGGCCCTGCGGCGGTGGTTGGACCCCGTTTTGGACGGGAAACAACGGCGAAGGGCGGATCTGGAGGTGGGAGACCGATTCCGTTCGGATCTGGAGTCCGGCAGTGCGGCGGCAGCTAGGTACGGCCGCGTCCGCCGCCGCCAGTCGTCAAGGAGCGCCCCCGAGCAGATGTGAGGAGGAAGACTGAGGTGTGAGGCTGACATGTGGGCCCTTTGCCACCTCAGCATATAATCCAGCTAGGCACGCCAAATCAGCCTGACATGTGAGGCCAACTCGTCAGCTCCACTGTTAGACGCGTCTCAATTTCGAATTAGTGCGATTTGTTACTCACTTGCCGTGGAGTCAGTGGTTTTTCCTGATTTTTGACAAAAACGGTGGTTTTGGAGTACTCTAGCCACAAACGTGGTGGCTTTGAGCAATTTACTCATCATATGTTCCAGATCAGATACACGCTCAAAGTTCTATTTGGCGTACAAATTATTACGCCGGAGAGTCCACATGGCACAGGCGCGGGGTAAGTAAGTTTACCTTGTTGTATATTGGCCCGCCTCCCCTTCATGAAGCGTTGATCGTCTTGAGTTGGTCGTTTGTTCGATCTTGTAGGAAAGCCTTTGTGAGTTTCAAGCGCGGCAAATCCTTTGTTAGAACACTTGAGCAGGACGGGCTGGACCTGGGAGATGGTCACAAGCTATGCGTGACGAAATGGCTCGAGCTGCTGAACCTTCCATGGCATGGTAACAAGGAGAGAGGAGCTTTTCCAGCAAAAGAAAAGGAGAGAGGAGAAGTAAATGTTCAAGGAAGCTCAACACGGCATGTCCAGGCTGCTAACTGGCTTACGCCGAGGCGCAGGTAAATTACCCAACTACTCCTAGTAAGATGCCTACTACCACCCATGTAGGACCCAAGAGGGTGAGACCACAAGCAGGTACCGAAATGTTTGTAATTAATGTTTTTGAGCTAGATTCAAATTAATTTCATAAGAATATTTGAATTAGGTCAATTTTGCTTAAATAGAGTGTATTCCAATGTCCGATACAATCTTAAGCCTTGCTTACGAGAGTGTAAGACGGTACCTTTGTGCTACATATCTTCTTTGAGCTTGTCGGGGACCAATCTGAGGGCCGCCACAATGGGGAAATGTGCAGTCAAGTAAAGGAACCACTGGGTTTATTTATGGTTTTTTTTTGCGCATAGGGTTTATTTATGGTTTAGCATAACATCTGTATAGGAATATTCACAGTAGATTTGAAGCAAAGGATGTCGTTCAGGAACATCCTTTGTATCACAATTCTGATAGCTTATACTATCTGGAGCATGATTCTGCTACGGTTCTTCCGTGTTTTATTCTTGAAAGTGACTTGGGTGGTATTTGAATAGGTGAGAATCACAATTTCAAAAGCCATGGTAGGAGCAACTATAGATAAATGGTTAGTGTATATCTGTGTGGACCTTCGTAACTAAAGTTGTTTGTGCTTAGCCACACATGACATAATTGTATGCATATCCAAATCAAATTCGTTGTTGTTTCTGTGAAATGTTTCATATCCCTAATTTGAAATTTATACATGTAACTATTATTTCACACAGGAAAGAGGATCGTGTTCGAGGACTGAGTGAGGTGTTGACACCTCATCAGCAAGGAATTATCAAGAATGACTTGCAACCATATGCACTGAAACTCTCGTGACTTGTGCAGTTGTGCTTGACTTGAGTACGATGGTGATATGCTCGAATATGTGATATGGTCGCTGACGTCCAACTGTGAATGCTAGCCCATCAATTATATACCTAGAAATTTTTGCTTAGAGTACCGTATTTTTTTGACAACCATGCGCGCTGTTTAATTTAAAACCCTCGTGTTAGGGCATAATTTTCCCTGGTTTGTTTTGGTGATTGATAACAATACTTTTGCGGACTAATCGTGTGCCTTAAGTTTTTCAGCATATCTAATATAAAGGCACTATGCGATTGTTACCCCTCGAGGACTTCACTTTAGACGGATTATTTTCTCTCGTTTCTTTTCAATGGAATTAAGTCGTAGGGATAACCGTACTATCAAGAGGGGATCCGTTTCGGAAGAGTATGGATGGAATCATCTCGTACACACTTTCCTTGCACCCTCGACTTCTTCCTGGTTCATTGGAGTTTCCGTGCTGTGCAAAACAAGGGTGTTGTGTGCTAAGCGGTAGTACCGCGGCCAGGGCGGTAGTACTGCCCATAGGCGGTAGTACCGCTGGTACTACCGCCCCTGCTGTGGTCTCGATTTTTCGTGTTGGGTTTCCGTAAAAGACCACGCAGGGGAGCGGTAGTAGGGACGGCAGTAGGGCGCGGTAGTAACGCTCCTACTGCTGCTCCGACTCCGGCTTAGCCCGCTGCCCACCTCTGTTTTCCAGCGGCTGTAGGGAGCGGCAGTACCGCTTATCGGCGGTAGTACCGCCCTCGGAGCGGTAGTACCGCCCTAGTGCGTGTAGGAGATATGCCCTAGAGGCAATAATAAATGCTATTACTTATCTCCATGTTCATAATTATGTTTATGTTCCATGCTATAACTGCTATGGTTCTCGAGTCTGCAATAACACGAGGCTCGGAGGAAGACCCATATGCACGTGTGGAATAATAAACGCTAAGAAGTATTCCTAGTGTGGCCTCGAAGACTAGCTCAAGTGTTGCATGATGATTCTGTTTTCCTGGTCATGGGCATGTCTATGCCAGCAACTTTGAGGGCACAATGTTAAGAGAACATTTGTGTTGAATCTACCCGGATTGATGTTATGCTATGAGATTCGTTCGTCACAAGTTAATGGTACATAACACAGAGATGGTTAACGTTTGCATAATTCCTTAGACCATGAGAGTATCGAGTTTCTTCATACTTGCTTCATGAACTTTGGGGTTTGTTAAACGTCATCCGTAAATGGGTGGCTATTACGGCGGCTTACGGGTTTATGGAAAAGTGTGTCAAGTAACTTGATAGCTCAAGATTGGGATTTGCTCCTCCGACAATGGAGAGATATTCTCGGGCCCTCTCGGTGTTACGGTATCCATCATCGTCTGGCCAGACACAGTGTGATTTGATCACAGGGATGCCGCAACACGGAAACGAGAAAATAGAAAAAAACCGGTAATGAGATAACTAGCATAGTGCACAAGTCGTTGATCTACGGGGATGCAAGTAAATCTCACCTCGGGTATTTGTAACATATCACGAAGCAACAGGAATAGCACACGGCAACTGGAGGTTCACTCGAATATTCATTCGTCTGGGTATAGGGGTCAATATGGGTGTCCACGGCTCTGATGTTGATCATTGATCGGAAGGGGTTTCGGGTTATGTCTGTACTTCACCGAACCTATAGGGTCACACGCTTAAGGGTCATCTATTTGCTGAATACTAGACAGGGAGTCTGAGAGAAAATCATCGAAAAAGTTTCGGACACCGAAAAGTTTCGGACAGCGGAAAAGTTCGGCACAGAGAGGTCACCGGATGAGTTTCGGTGAAACCGAAATAGTTGTTTCGGGGTATGCCATTAAGTCAAAATGGTTTCGGCACATGCCTGATAATTCTTGGAGGGTGCCAAAATTATTCTGAAAACTTTTTGGAATTTTTAGAAATAAAAACCGAAAATGTTCCTGAGCTGCAGGAACTGGTTCAGATGCTTTTCATAGATGAAAATCACTAAATTGGAATTGTTCCAGAACGCGTTGAAAATTATTATGGTGGGTACTAGAAATGTTCTAAGCCCACATAAATATTTTCAGTTCGAACGGACGTTGAAAAATGTCGTCATGAATAGTGAAAGTGCGTTTTGGGATATTTTATGGAAAGCCACCTTTTGGGGCTTTGCCCAAAAGATCTAGGGATGACATGGATGGATTGGGAGGCCCTCATGGGGGCCCCCAAGGGGTGTGGCCGACCACACTTGGGGCTCCACCTTGGAGCCCCTCTTGTTCCTTGGTTTCACTCTTATGCCCTTGAGGAAGGACTTCATTCATGTGCATTTTGGGTTTTTGTGTTAAACTACCCTACCCCTTGGGATTTCCTATAAATAGAGGTGGAGGGACAGCCCTCCACACTCATCCCTTCTCACATACAAGTGCCATGCAATGATCTGGCTTCTCTCTCCCTCCCTGCGAAATAGTTTCGTAGAGCCGAAAGGCTGTCTGGGTTCCGGCAGGAACTAGTTCTGGACGACGAAGCCCTGCCGGATAGATGACACCGTATGTGTACAACTCTGTAGAGAGATCGTAGTTTCGGTCTTAGTTCATGAGTGCCTCCCGAAGGGCTGTCCGTGTGACCGTCCGAGTTTCGAAGGTCCTCCGAAAGGGCTGTCCGAGTGACCGTTCGAGTTTCGAAGGTCCTCTCGAAGGGTTGTCCGCGACACCGTCCGGGGGGCTATTCGACCGCCTCCCGGAGGGCTGTCTGAGGAGCAGATGAGGATATACATCCTCGCGGTTGGGAGTCCTAGCTGTGGGGATCTGCACCGCCGATCTTCATCGACTCTACTTCCCGCTACGCTACGAGTCAGTAACGAAAAAGATCAAACCATGTTTGCAGTCTCCATAGTGGTCCTGGGCTGGTGCGTAGGTCGGAAAATTTTTGTTTTCTTCTGCGTTACCCTACAGTGGCATCAAGAGCCGTGCTATGCGTAGATGCAGGTTTCGATCTAGAATACATGGAGATGTATGGGTATTGCATAATATAATTGGGTAGTAGATGAGATCTATTGCTGAAAATTATTTATGCGGGTGACAGATGAAATCTATTACCCGACGTTCTTGTTGCTTCCCTAGAATTTGCGTTTGCTCAATCTCGAGACAGCATGGTGGAATTTGACAAAGTTCTGGCAATCTGTGATCCTGATTGATCATGGAAGTGCTATCAGTTCTTTGGGTTCTGCCGTAGTCAAAAGAAAGATGAAATTCGCAGATGAAAGGGCATTGCAGATATGATCTGCACGGGGGTCATGCGTATGACGAAGTTTAGTATGGGGCTCGAGATTTAATTATCTCGTGTTTCATACACCCCGAGATGTTAATCTAGCAACTTGAATAATCATACTTGATGATAAAACGTTGGTAGCTGCGGTTTAAGTCAAAACCTTAGAAGCCACGTAAAATAAAATTTTGCATAAACCGATTAGAGGCATCTAACTTGGTTTTGCAGGATGTGCATGTGATGTGGTATAGCAATGCTCATATTCAATTTGATTATGTATGAGATGACTATATGATGTAATTAACATGACCTACGTGTCATGATTCGACATGATGGTTGGAGCCATATGATTGTCACTTTAATGACCTGCGTGTCAACCTTAAGTAATGCACTTATTTTATTAGCTATAGAGATAGCAATATTATCTGGTGCATCGACAAGGTGGTGGCAATCTTCGTGAAGGTGAACACCGACGCGAATGCCGAAGACGGAGAAATGAAAGACTTCTCCGTCAGAAAGGGCTATACCATATCATGCTATTATGAATTGCCTGAGATGTTTATCCCTTATGATGCACCCTTCTTGATTGCGCGGTAGTCTCTTTTTATTAGGGTGATCTCTCACTAAAATATCAAGTAGTTGGTGTTCTCCCAAGTGTAGCACCGTCATGGCACCTATCTTTTCGGGGTGCGCCATGGATGCATGGGTACGAACGATTAGAGAAGTGTGAGGCGGGTGAGGTCAGACCTCGCAGCAAGATCACTTGGTTGTCTTGACGTTCATGGCAGGATCATCCTGAGCTCGGAACACACACATCGAAAGATGAGCAAGAGTCACATAGAGATGTGATCGGCAAGTTGGCCTACCGATTAAAATTCCCGTTATGAGATGATGATTCTATGGCGATGAATTGAAGTCTGGATCTTGTATCACTCAAAATTAATTATAAGAGATATTGATTTGAGTGGGAGCGCACTTTTGAATTAACATGTTTAGTTCTCAGTGCAATTCATTATGAACACTGTCTAAGTGTTTCTTGCAAAATAGTTGTAGAATAATGGCTCGCGTTTCCACCTTCCCTGTTAAAATTGAATAGCTGTTAAATATCTGGTTAAAACTTTACGATTGGTAACGTAATGTGAGGATTGTCCTCAAAAGTGCCGAGAAGGACTTTGTCCTATCGCATGCTTTCCGTATCCTCCCGCTAATGCTATGGATCATGTGACTCTCGTCCTTCGATCCAAAAGCTAGAATTCTGTTACGGTCAAGTGGAATATGTTTGCTTCCATGAAACCCAAACTTGGAAAGTTGGGATAGTTATATGATATTCATGGAACTGAAAATTATTTTCAGATACAAACAAAGCAATGTTTGTTTGCAAGTATTAGTAAAAGTGTTTACTATGCATTTGACTGTTCGGAAAGGGATCCAGAAGAACGCCTGTCATATAATGAAAGGTGAATAAAACAACAACTTAAAGAGAAAGGAAGTGTCCAAAGGGTGTTAGTATGACTTACACGCCTAGGAAGTCCGGGGCTAACGCCACTCTTAAGTTGGGTGCTTCTTTTGCGAGTAGGAGAAATACTAAAAGTTAAACTGTTAGAAGTATAAAGGCAGAAAGAAAGATGACTGGAATATCCAGCTCATGTATGAATGTCATACAAGTTTTTGATGTATATTAGGCTGGTCAAAGATATAGTTCTTGGGAATTATGGTTAAACATGTTAATCACTAATTCTTGGGTATTGTGAGTTAATCACAAAGATACCCGCTTGATTGCATTCTGTTGCGAATCAATGTAAGAGCTACTATGGCCTAAAAAGACTAGCCAGAAATGAGGTTAAGGTATACACAGGGAACATAGTAAATGTTACTATACCTTCCATCGGTGTATTGCCGTCTGTATTTATTTTCATAATTCATTTAGAGTTTTACAAACTCTCGCCCATTGCATAAGGTATCTTGCAAGAAGGTTGTACATAAGAGAACTTTTTATGTTCGATGTTATGAATAACACAAGGGCCATACTTTCATTATGAATGAGATGTATGTTATGAATATTGATAATAATACAATACCTCTGGGTTTACTTTCATAATTCATTTTAGAGTTCATACACTCTAGCCCATTGCACAATGTTTGTTGCAAAAGAGTTGTTCATAAAACCAACAATTGTTGTTAAGTATTATGAATAACATGAAGGGTCATGCTTCCATCCATGATGGGATGTATGTTATGAATATTGATGGTAATATGATACATCCATAACGTTGACGCTAAATGTCGCGAGACTATGAGAATACCACACATGTGTGGCACTGCATTTGGTCACATTGGAGAAACCCGCATGAAAAAATTCCATTATGATGGATTTTGAAGTCGTTTGATTTTGAATCATCTGACACTTGCAACTTTCCTCCGAAAAGTGAAGTGACTGAAATACCGTTCATAGGCCATAAGGAACGAGCAACAAACTTATTGGTGATCATACATTTTGATGTGTGTAGTTCAATAAATGTTGTTGCAAGTGGTGGATTTATTTATCTTCAGAAATGACTCAAGTAGATATATGGATATTTACTTGATGAGACGTAAGTCTGGATATTTTGAAATCGTTCGAAAGGTTTTGAAAAATGAAGTAGAAGTCATTGTAACAAGAAGATTATGTTTCTGCAATTTGATTGCACAAAGGAATATTTGAGTTACATGTTTAGCGAATGTCTGATGAGTTGTGAAAGGGGTTTCATAACTTGCACCTCCCGGAACACCACTACAAGTGGAAAGTCCGTGGAGATGTAATCTGACCATTTATGACATGGTAAGGTCAAAGATGACATAAATAAATTTGCCATTATACCTTTTAAAGTGATGCTTTAAAGACTGCGGCGTTTACACTGAAAAGAGCTACATCGGGTCTGTTGAAATGAAGCCATGGTATGGTACGCCCAACCATGTTATATCTTTTCTTAACATTTGGAATATGGGGCTTGTGTAAAAGGTTACAAACCTATTCCAAATCAGACAAGTGCTACTTTGTAGGTTATACCAAAATGTTGGGTATTCCTCCCTCACTATACCGAGGCAAATAGTTTTGCCGCGAAACGGTGTGCTTTTAAAGAGAATGGTTCTTTCAAAAAGGTGAGTGGGAGAATAGTGCAACTCGACGAGATAAACAGTATCTTCGTCATCAGATCAAAGGAAAGAGACCTTGGAAGTAATTCCAGAGTTTCCTACTGCGACTGATACGGAAGTCTCTACAATAAAATGTATGAACTTCAGTCGAACTTGCAGCTGAACCACGTAGGCAAGGCTCGTGCAAACCTCTCAGGTGCGCAAACGAGATATTGTTTTTTTGACCTTGAAGACTGCAGGGCTTACACCCCACAGCATTTTATTAATGGTAAAAGCAGGAACAATATAGTGCTTCCTCAAGTTGAGGAAAAATAAAGAGAAGAAAATAACAAGAACCTAAAGAAGGCTATACAAGGGAGGGATGTACTATACCTAATAATTACAAAGTTACACTTATCCAACTCTCCTCAAGTAAGTGGGCGCGTAAGAAGGAAAGGATGCTTTGCTACCGTTGTGGTGAGAAGGGCCACTTCATTGCTGAATGCGTGACAGAGCTGTGTGAGTCCTGTGGTAAGCCGGCACATGCCTCGGGGGATTGCTCGTTGTTGCGTGACCAGGCTCCGTCTTTGACAATGTATGGAGTTTATTGTGCTGAGCTAATGTTCTTTGAGTCCCCGACCGCGAGAGAGATTCCGGAGGAGACCTTGAGCTTGACCACCGGGGTTGTCAAAGCTACTCAGGGTGAGGTTTCGGAGGCTCAGATTGTGCAGAGGCTTCAGGAACTGGCGTTGGGGAACGTAGTAATTTCAAAAAATTTCCTACGCACACGCAAGATCATGGTGATGCATAGCAATGAGAGGGGAGAGTGTTGTCCACGTACCCTCGTAGACCGACAGCGGAAGTGTTATCACAACGCGGTTGATGTAGTCGTACGTCTTCACGATCCGACCGATCAAGTACCGAACGTACGGCACCTCCGAGTTCTACACACGTTCAGCTCGATGACGTCCCTCGAACTCCGATCTAGCCGAGTGTTGAGGGAGAGTTTCGTCAGCACGACGGCGTGGTGACGATGATGATGTTCCACCGACGCAGGGCTTCGCCTAAGCTCTGCAACGGTATTATCGAGGTGTAATATGGTGGAGGGGGGCACCGCACACGGCTAAGAGATCTCAAGGATCAATTGTTGTGTCCCTGGGGTGCCCCCCTGCCCCCGTATATAAAGGAGCAAGGGGGAGGCAGCCGGCCAAGGGGAGAGGCGCGCCATAGGGGGGAGTCCTACTCCCACCGGGAGTAGGACTCCTCCTTTCCTTGTGGGAGTAGGAGAAGGGAAGGGGGAAGGAGAAAGAAGGAAGGGTGCGCCCCCCTTCCCTAGTCCAATTCGGACCAGACCATGGGGAGGGGTGCGGCCACCTTTTGAGGCCTTTCTCTCCTTTCCCGTATGGCCCATTAAGGCCCAATACGAATTCCCGTAACTCTCCGGCCGAAAAATACCCGAATCACTCGGAACCTTTCCGAAGTCCGAATATAGTCGTCCAATATATCGATTTTTACGTCTCGACCATTTCGAGACTCCTCGTCATATCCCCGATCTCATCCGGGACTCCGAACTCCTTCGGTACATCAAAACTCAATAAAACTGTCATCGTAACGTTAAGCGTGCGGACCCTACGGGTTCGAGAACTATGTAGACATGACCGAGACACGTCTTCGGTCAATAACCAATAGCGGGACCTGGATGCCCATATTGGCTCCCACATATTCTACGAAGATCTTTATCGGTCAGACCGCATAACAACATACGTTGTTCCCTTTGTCACCGGTATGTTACTTGCCCGAGATTTGATCATCGGTATCTCGATACCTAGTTCAATCTCGTTACCGGCAAGTCTCTTTACTCGTTCCGTAACACATCATCCCGCAACTAACTCATTAGTCACAATGCTTGCAAGGCTTATAGTGATGTGCATTACCGAGTGGGCCCAGAGATACCTCTCTGACAATTGGAGTGACAAATCCTAATCTCGAAATACGCCAACCCAACAAGTACCTTTGGAGACACCTGTAGAGCACCTTTATAATCACCCATTTACGTTGTGACGTTTGGTAGCACACAAAGTGTTCCTCCGGTAAACGGGAGTTGCATAATCTCATAGTCATAGGAACATGTATAAGTCATGAAGAAAGCAATAGCAACAGACTAAACGATCGAGTGCTAAGCTAACGGAATGGGTCAAGTCAATCACGCCCATTCTCCTAATGAGGTGATCTCGTTAATCAAATGACAACTTATGTCTATGGCTAGGAAACATAACCATCTTTGATTAACGAGCTAGTCAAGTAGAGGCATACTAGTGACACTCTGTTTGTCTATGTATTCACACATGTATTATGTTTCCAGTTAATACAATTCTAGCATGAATAATAAACATTTATCATGATATAAGGAAATATATAATACTTTATTATTGCCTCTAGGGCATATTTCCTTCAGTCTCCCACTTGCACTAGAGTCAATAATCTAGTTCACATCGCGATGTGATTTAACATCAATAATTCACATCACCATGTGATTAACACCCATAGTTCACATCTCTATGTGACCAACACTCAGAGGGTTTTACTAGAGTCAATAATCTAGTTCACATCGCTATGTGATTAACACCCAAAGAGTACTAAGGTGTGATCATGTTTTGATTGTGAGATAATTTTAGTCAACGGGTCTGTCACATTCAGATCCGTAAGTATTTTGCAAATTTCTATGTCTACAATACTCTGCACGGAGCTACTCTAGCTAATTGCTCCCACTTTCAATATGTATCTAGACCGAGACTTAGAGTCATCTAGTTTTAGTGTCAAAAATTGCATCGACGTAACCCTTTATGACGAACCTTTTGTCACTTCCATAATCGAGAAACATATCCTTATTCCACTAAGGATAATTTTGACCGCTGTCCAGTGATCTACTCCTAGATCACTATTGTACTCCCTTGCCAAAATCAGTGTAGAGTATACAATAGATCTGGTACACAGCATGGCATACTTTATAGAACCTATGGCCAAGGCATAGGGAATGACTTTCATTCTCTTTCTATCTTCTGCCGTGGTCGGGCTTTGAGTCTTACTCAATTTCACACCTTGTAACACAGGCAAGAACTCTTTCTTTGACTGTTCTATTTTGAACTACTTCAAAATCTTGTTAAGGTATGTACTCATTGAAAAACTTACCAAGCGTCTTCATCTATCTCTATAGATCTTGATGCTCAATTTGTAAGCAGCTTCACCGAGGTCTATCTTTGAAAAACTCCTTTCAAACACTCTTTGCAGAATAATTCTACATTATTTCTGATTAACAATATGTCATTCACATATACTTATCAGAAATGCTGTAGTGCTCCCACTCACTTTCTTGTAAATACAGGCTTCACCGCAAGTCTGTATACAACTATATGCTTTGATCAACTTATCAAAGCGTATATTCCAACTCCGAGATGCTTGCACCAGTCCATTGATGGATCGCTGGAGTTTGCATATTTTGTTAGCACCTTTAGGATTGAAAAAACCTTCTGGTTGCATCATATACAACTCTTCTTTAATAAATCCATTAAGGAATGCAGTTTTGTTTATCCCTTTGCCAGATTTCATAAAATGCGGCAATTGCTAACATGATTCAGACAGACTTAAGCATAGATACGAGTGAGAAACTCTAATCGTAGTCATCACTTTGAACTTGTCGAAAACCTTTTTGCGACAATTCTAGCTTTGTAGATAGTAACACTACTATCACTGTCTGTCTTCCTCTTGAAGATCCATTTAATCTCAATGGCTCGCCGATCATTGGGCAAGTCAATCAAAGTCCATACTTTGTTCTCATATATGGATCTCATGTCAGATTTCATGGCCTCAAGCCATTTTGCGGAATCTGGGCTCATCATCGCTTCCTCATAGTTCGTAGGTTTGTCATGGTCTAGTAACATAACCTCCAGAACAGGATTACCGTACCACTCTGGTGCGGATCTTACTCTGGTTTACCTACGAGGTTTGGTAGTAACTTGATCTGAAGTTACATGATCATCATCATTAACTTCCTCACTAATTGGTGTAGCAGTCACAGGAACAGATTTCTGTGATGAACTACTTTCCAATAAGGGAGAAGGTACAGTTACCTCATCAAGTTCTACTTTCCTCCCACTCACTTCTTTTGAGAGAAACTCCTTCTCTAGAAAGGATCCATACTAAGCAACGAATGTCTTGCCTTCGGATCTGTGATAGAAGGTGTACCCAACTGTCTCCTTTGGGTATCCTATGAAGACACATTTCTCCGATTTGGGTTTGAGCTTATCAGGATGAAACTTTTTCACATAAGCATCGCAACCCCAAACTTTAAGAAACGACAACTTTGGTTTCTTGCCAAACCACAGTTCATAAGGCGTCGTCTCAACGGATTTTGATGGTGCCCTATTTAACGTGAATGCAGCTATCTCTAATGCATAACCCCAAAACGATAGTGGTAGATCGGTAAGATACATCATATATCGCACCATATCTAATAAAGCACAATTACGACGTTCGGACACACCATTACACCGTGGTGTTCCAGGTGGCGTGAGTAGTGAAACTATTTCACATTGTTTTAACTGAAGGCCAAACTCGTAACTTAAATACTCTTCTCTACGATCAGATCGTAGAAACTTTATTTTTCTTGTTACGATGATTTTCCACTTCACTATGAAATTATATGAACTTTTCAAATGTTTCAGACTTATGTTTCATTAAGCAGATGTACCCATATCTGCTCAAATCATCTGTGAAGGTGAGAAAATAATGATATCCGCCACGAGCCTCAATATTCATTGGACCACATACATCTGTATGTATGAATTCCAACAAATCTGTTGCTCTCTCCATAATTCCGGAGAACGGCGTTTCAGTCATCTTGCCCATGAGGCACGGTTCGCAAGCATCAAGTGATTCCAAAATCCCATCAGTATGGAGTTTCTTCATGCGCTTTACACCAATATGACCTAAACGGCAGTGCCACAAATAAGTTGCACTATCATTATTAACTTTGCATCTTTTGGCTTCAATATTATGAATATGTGTATCACTACGATCGAGATCCAACAAATCATTTTCGTTGGTGTGTATGACCATAGAAGGTTTTTATTCATGTAAACAGAACAACAATTGTTCTCTAACTTAAATGAATAACCGAATTGCAAAAAACATGATCAAATCATATTCATGCTCAACGCAAACACCAACTAACACTTATTTAGTTTCAACACTAATCTCGAAAGTATAGGGAGTGTGCGACGATGATCATATCAATCTTGGAACTACTTCCAACACACATCGTCACCTCGCCTTTTACTAGTCTCTGTTTATTCTGCAACTCCCGTTTTCGAGTTACTACTCATTAGCAACTGAACCAGTATCAAATACTGAGGGGTTGCTATAAACACTAGTAAGTACACATCAATAACATGTATATCCAATATACCTTTGTTCACTTTGCCATCCTTCTTATCCACCAAATAGTTGGGGTAGTTCCGCTTCCAGTGACCAGTCCCTTCGCAGTAGAAGCACTTAGTCTCAGGCTTAGGACCAGACTCAGGCTTCTTCACTTGAGCAGCAACTTGCTTGCCGTTCTTTTGAAGTTCCCCTTCTATCCCTTTGCCCTTTTCTTGAAATTAGTGGTCTCGTCAACCATCAACACTTGATATTTTTCTTGATTTCTACCTTCGTCGATTTCAGCATCACGAAGAGCTCGGGAATTACTTCGTCATCCCTTGCATACTATAGTTCATCACGAAGTTCTACTAACTTGGTGATGGTGACTAGAGAATTCTGTCAATCACTATTTTATCTGGAAGATAAACTCCCACTTGATTCAAGCGATTGTAGTACCCAGACAATCTGAGCACATGCTCACTAGTTGAGCGATTCTCCTCCATCTTTTAGCTATAGAACTTGTTGGAGACTTCATATCTCTCAACTCGGGTATTTGCTTGAAATATTAACTTCAACTCCTAGAACATCTCATATGGTCCATGACGTTCAAAACGTCTTTGAAGTCCCGATTCTAAGCCGTTAAGCATGGTGCACGAAACTATCAAGTAGTCATCATATTGAGCTAGCCAAACATTCATAACGTCTGCATCTGCTCCTGCAATAGGTCTGTCACCTAGCGGTGCATCAACGACATAATTTTTCTGTGCAGCAATGAGGATAATCCTCAGATCACGGATCCAATCCGCATCTTTGCTACTAACATCTTTCAACATAATTTTTCTCTAGGAACATATCAAAAATAAACACAGGGAAGCAACAACACGAGCTATTGATCTATAACATAATTTGCAAAATACTATCAGGACTAAGTTCATGATAAATTTAAGTTCAATTAATCATATTACTTAAGAACTCCCACTTAGATAGACATCCCTCTAATCCTCTAAGTGATCGTGATCCATATCAACTAAACCATGTCCGATCATCACGTGAGATGGAGTAGTTTCAATGGTGAACATCACTATGTTGATCATATCTACTATATGATTCACGCTCGACCTTTCGGTCTCCGTGTTCCGAGGCCATATCTGTTATATGCTAGGCTCGTCAAGTTTAACCTGAGTATTCCGCGTGTGCAACTGTTTTGCACCCGTTGTATTTGAACGTAGAGCCTATCACACCCGATCATCACGTGGTGTCTCAGCACGAAGAACTTTCGCAACGGTGCATACTCAGGGAGAACACTTATACTTTGATAATTTAGTGAAGGATCATCTTATAATGCTACCGTCAAACAAAGCAAGATAAGATGCATAAAGGATTAACATCACATGCAATCAATATAAGTGATATGATATGGCCATCATCATCTTGTGCTTGTGATCTCCATCTCCGAAGCAACGTGCTTGTGATCTCCATCTCCGAAGCACCGTCATGATCACCATCGTCACCGGCGCGACACCTTGATCTCCATCGTAGCATCGTTGTCGTCTCGCCAACTTATTGTTTTTACGACTATCGCTACCGCTTAGTGATAAAGTAAAACTATTACATGGCAATTGCATCTCATACAATAAAGTGACAACCATATGGCTCCTGCCAGTTGCCGATAACTCGGTTACAAAACATGATCATCTCATACAACACATTATATCACATCATGTCTTGACCATATCACATCACAACATGCCCTGCAAAAACAAGTTAGACGTCCTCTACTTTGTTGTTGCATATTTTACGTGGCTGCTACGGGCTTAGCAAGAACCGTTCTTACCTACGCATCAAAACCACAACGATAGTTTGTCAAGTTGGTGTTGTTTTAACCTTCGCAAGGACCGGGCGTAGCCACACTCGGTTCAACTAAATTGAGAGAGACAGACACCCGCCAATCACCTTTAAGCAACGAGTGCTCCGAACGGTGAAACCAGTCTCGCGTAAGCGTACGCGTAATGTCGGTCCGGGCCGCTTCATCTCACAATACCGCTGAACCAAAGTATGACATGCTGGTAAGCAGTATGACTTATATCGCCCACAACTCACTTGTGTTCTACTCGTGCATAGCATCAACGCATAAAACCAGGCTCGGATAACACTGTTGGGGAACGTAGTAATTTCAAAAAATTTCCTACGCACACGCAAGATCATGGTGATGCATAGCAACGAGAGGGGAGAGTGTTGTCCACGTACCCTCGTAGACCGACAGCGGAAGCGTTATCACAACGCGGTTGATGTAGTCGTACGTCTTCACGATCCGACCGATCAAGTACCGAACGTACGGCACCTCCGAGTTCTACACACGTTCAGCTCGATGACGTCCCTCGAACTCCGATCCAGCCGAGTGTTGAGGGAGAGTTTCGTCAGCACGACGGCGTGGTGACGATGATGATGTTCCACCGACGCAGGGCTTCGCCTAAGCTCTGCAACGGTATTATCGAGGTGTAATATGGTGGAGGGGGGCACCGCACACGGCTAAGAGATCTCAAGGATCAATTGTTGTGTCCCTGGGGTGCCCCCCTGCCCCCGTATATAAAGGAGCAAGGGGGAGGCAGCTGGCCAAGGGGAGAGGCGCGCCATAGGGGGAGTCCTACTCCCGGTGGGAGTAGGACTCCTCCTTTCCTTGTGGGAGTAGGAGAAGGGAAGGGGGAAGGAGAAAGAAGGAAGGGTGCGCCCCCCTTCCCTAGTCCAATTCGGACCAGACCATGGGGAGGGGTGCGGCCACCTTTTGAGGCCTTTCTCTCCTTTCCCGTATGGCCCATTAAGGCCCAATACGAATTCCCGTAACTCTCCGGCCGAAAAATACCCGAATCACTCGGAACCTTTCCGAAGTCCGAATATAGTCGTCCAATATATCGATTTTTACGTCTCGACCATTTCGAGACTCCTCGTCATATCCCCGATCTCATCCGGGACTCCGAACTCCTTCGGTACATCAAAACTCAATAAAACTGTCATCGTAACGTTAAGCGTGCGGACCCTACGGGTTCGAGAACTATGTAGACATGACCGAGACACGTCTCCGGTCAATAACCAATAGCGGGACCTGGATGCCCATATTGGCTCCCACATATTCTACGAAGATCTTTATCGGTGAGACTGCATAACAACATACGTTGTTCCCTTTGTCACCGGTATGTTACTTGCCCGAGATTTGATCGTCGGTATCTCGATACCTAGTTCAATCTCATTACCGGCAAGTCTCTTTACTCGTTCCGTAACACATCATCCCGCAACTAACTCATTAGTCACAATGCTTGCAAGGCTTATAGTGATGTGCATTACCGAGTGGGCCCAGAGATACCTCTCCGACAATTGGAGTGACAAATCCTAATCTCGAAATACGCCAACCCAACAAGTACCTTTGGAGACACCTGTAGAGCACCTTTATAATCACCCATTTAGGTTGTGACGTTTGGTAGCACACAAAGTGTTCCTCCGGTAAACGGGAGTTGCATAATCTCATAGTCATAGGAACATGTATAAGTCATGAAGAAAGCAATAGCAACATACTAAACGATCGAGTGCTAAGCTAACGGAATGGGTCAAGTCAATCACGTCATTCTCCTAATGAGGTGATCTCGTTAATCAAATGACAACTTATGTCTATGGCTAGGAAACATAACCATCTTTGATTAACGAGCTAGTCAAGTAGAGGCATACTAGTGACACTCTGTTTGTCTATGTATTCACACATGTATTATGTTTCCGGTTAATACAATTCTAGCATGAATAATAAACATTTATCATGATATAAGGAAATATATAATACTTTATTATTGCCTCAAGGGCATATTTCCTTCAACTGGCACCGGGGGACTTCCATTGGGAGCTCGTTACTCTCGAGGCCAATGTTTTTAAGGTGGAGTTTCCTTCTGTGGATGATCTGCAGAGACTGTTGAGTTTTGGTTTATGTAGAGTTCCTGGCACTAGGTGCATTCTGGAGTTCCATGAGTGGCAGCAGGTGGAGCCTAAAGGAAAGCCGCTTACGCAGGTCTGGTTGAGGTTTTCGGGGGCTCCATCTAAGCCTTTGCATGATGTTCGAGTTGTGGCCAGTACGGGCATCATGGTGGGCAAGACGGAGAAAGTGGATATGGCCTTTACTCGTGCACATGGAGTGGGCCGCATCTTAGTGAGCGTTTTGGATATTGAGTTCGTGCCTGATGTGGTCAACTGGACTTATAGGGGAGAGGTGTTTCCTCTTGAGATCGAGTTTGAGGACGCCGCCCTGTTTGCTGAGGCAATGATTGGGAATGATGTTGATATGCACGAGGGGGGCGACAGTGCGGGAGCTGAGGGGGCACCGACTGACGAGTCGACTCGTGAGGGGACTAACGGCTCTCGTCCTGTGGCTCAGTCCGGGGATGGGACCGGGGTTGAGCCGGCACCCTCACCATCGGTGCCTATGACTTTGTTGCGGTTTGGGTCCTTTGAGCCAGCCTTTGCCCCTCCCAGACTTTGGAGTGACCGAGTAGATTCTGATGATGCGTTTGAGCAGTCACTACCTTTGTTGGAGTTCGAGGATGCCGGTGGGGCACTGGCTAGATGCTTGGCGCGGACATCGTCGGTGAGGACTTTGGTTGGCTCCGGGGACGGGGAGTCGGTGGTTGCTCCACCTGAGGTCGAGGTTCCGGAGATAACGGCTGCGGCTGAGGTGGGGCGTGGGGGAGGGGGGTCGGGGCAGGTGGCTTCGACTTCCCTCTTCACTATCCCGACATCGGCATCGCTGTTCATGGCGGGATCGGCGGGTGCTGGGAGAGGAGGCCCGAGGCAGGCGGCCTCGGCTCTCTCTCCTTTGGGCGTGGCGGCGGCGGCCGCGCCTTCTGTGGCATTGGGGGAGGGGGGTTTGGGGCAGGCGGCCCTGACTCCTCCTTCCTCGCCGGCGGTCAGGAGGACCGCATCTCCTTCAGTCGTGGCGGCGCCCGCGCCTTCAGAGACGTCGGGGGAGGGGGGTTTGGGGCAGGTGCCCCTGACTCCTCCTTCCTCGTCGGCGGTCAAGAGGACCGAGTCTCCTCCGGTCGTGGAGACGGCACCTGGGCTTGCTGAGACGCTGGGGGTGGGGGGTTTGGGGCAGGTGGCCCTGGCTCCTCCTCCCTTTTCGGCGGTCAGGAGGACCGCGTCTCCTACGACGAAGATGACCCATTCTTCGCCGAAGGGTGGGGCGGGAGGAGGGCTCGGGCAGGTGGCCACCGCCATCCTCCCTCCCAGCGTACCCGTTGCTATGGGTCTCGGCTTGGGGCACTTGTCCGAGGGGTATGGGAGCCCGCAGCCGCCTCCTCCGGTAACCTTGGTTGACCCTTCGCGGGTTTCAGTGCGAGGAGTTACTAGGGAGGAGGTCGTTGCTTTTGGCGGGATCCCGGACCCGGCCTCGACGGGGAGGCGGATGAGTGCTCGCATTCAGGAGCTTCCGGAGGTTGATGACATGCAGCAGAGGTGCGCTATGAGGGCGGCCAAGCTTCATGATGCTGAGATCTCTACTGGTATGTCCGTCAACATATCTAATTCTTTATTGCATTTTTCTAATGAGGACATTATAAATAATGCAAACCAATTAGGAGTTTCACTCGGGGCTACAGATAGTGAGATTTCCAATTCGGTGAATGATTTGTTAGATTTGGAGGCGGAGCGTGCCTTAGAGACTATTCGTAATCTTGCAGCGATTAAACCCATGAATGACAATGAGATTGATGCATTAGGGGTTAGAGTGCTCGATAATATGTGTGTGGATCTAGCACCATCCAGTCATGAGTCTGAGGACGATGATATGCCCATAGATAGTGCAGTTGTTTATTCCGCTGAGCCCGGTTATGAGGATCGGGAGTCAGGACCTAGTAAACCAAAGCGTAAGTGGAAACGGAAAATTTATCCCGATTCTGCAGTTCGTAGGAGTGCTAGGATTCGGACTACTAAAAAATTTCATGATGAGTGATGAAAGGAATCTTTTGGAATAGCAGAGGTCTGAAAGACTTGGCTAAAAGAAGGTTTCTTGCTGAGGCATCTCTGGAGCATCGTTTAGATTTTATTGCTCTATCGGAAACTGGTAGAGACAACTTTGCGCCCCAGTTCCTTTCCTCTCTTGCGGGTGGTGTTGATTTTGATTGGCATTGCCTCCCTCCGCGAGGAAGATCGGGTGGTATCTTGCTGGGTGTGAGATGCGATTCGCTTGAAGTCCGTAGTGTAGTGATGGGCGACTTCGCGGTTAAGTTTCGAGTCAGGTCTAAGGTTGATGGTTTCAACTGGGCGTTGGTGGTGGTTTATGGTGCCGCACAGCCCGAGCTTAAACCGGAATTTTTGGCGGATCTTGTTCGGATTTGTGGGTCCGAGCAGCTTCCAATCTTAGTTGGGGGTGATTTCAACATCATTAGGAGGAGAGAGGAGAAGAATAATGATAACTTTGACGGCAGGTGGTCGTTCATGTTCAATACTATTATTGAAAGCTTGGATCTGAGGGAGATAGAGCTTTCTGGTAGAAAGTTTACCTGGGCTAACTCTTTGCCCAACCCGACTTACGAAAAGCTTGATCGAGTTCTTGCGAGTGTGGAGTGGGAACAGAAGTTCCCGCTTGTGACGGTTCAAGCTCTTTCGCGGGGTTTCTCCGATCACACACCCTTGTTCGTTGACTCAGGGGAGCCGAACCACGTGGGAAACAAAAACACCTTTTCTTTTGAGATGGCCTGGTTCGAACGCGAAGGGTTCTTAGACCTGATCGCTAGGGAATGGGCGAAGGGTGTAGGAGGTAGGACTGCGGTTGAGCATTGGCAAAATAAGATTAGGAGTTTGAGAAGCTTCTTAAGGGGTTGGGCTAAGCACCTTAGTGGGGTGTATAAGATTGAGAAGGACAGGCTCCTCTCTCTTATACAGACTCTGGACATTAAGGCCGAATCCACGATTTTGATGCCTGCTGAGCTCCAGGTTAAAACTGAGGCAGAGAAGAGGTTGAAAGAACTTCTCCGCGAAGAAGAATTGAAGTGGGCTTTGCGGGCTAAGGTCCGCAAAGTGGTCCAAGGGGACGCGAATACTCAATTCTTTCATCTGATTGCTAATGGTAAGCACAGAAAGAAGAGAATATTCCAACTTGAACAAGATGAGGGCACTATTTTAGGACAGGATAACCTAAAAACATATATAACCGAGTATTATAGGCAGTTATTTGGACCTCCGGAGGATAATTGTGTATCCCTCGATGAGTCCAGAACTGAGGATGTGCCTCAACTTTCGGCTGCTGAAAATGATATTCTGGTTGCCCCGTTCTCGGAGAAGGAGGTGTTTGATGCTATAGCACAGTTGAAAAATAATAAGGCTCCTGGACCGGATGGATTTCCGGTGGAGTTCTACAAGAAGTGCTGGCATATTATTAAGGGGGATTTGCTACCTATGTTTCATGATCTGTTCTCTGGACAGCTTCAATTATTTCACTTGAATTTTGGAACTATCACACTGCTTCCTAAGAAGATGGATGCTGTGAGAATTGAGCAGTTCAGGCCGATCTGCGTTCTCAATGTTAGTTTTAAAATCTTCACCAAGGTCGGGACTAATAGGCTCACACAGATTGCGCATTCTGTGGTGCAGCACTCCCAAACTGCCTTCATGCCGGACAGAAACATCCTTGAAGGGGTGGTCGTCCTTCATGAAACGCTCCTTGAAATCCATTCCAAGAAATTAGATGGTGTAATTTTTAAGGTGGATTTCGAGAAAGCGTACGATAAGGTCAAATGGCCATTTCTCCAACAGGCATTGCGTATGAAAGGTTTTGATGAAGCCTGGCGCCGCCAGGTTGAATCATTTACGCAAAAAGGGAGTGTGGAAATTAAAGTGAATGACGATATTGGTCATTACTTCCAGACACATAAAGGCCTAAGACAAGGAGATCCGATGTCCCCTATCCTGTTTAACATTGTGGTTGATATGTTAGCCATCTTGATAGGAAGGGCTAAGGAGAATGGTCAAGTGGGTGGCTTGGTACCTCATCTGGTTGATGGAGGTGTATCCATCCTTCAGTACGCTGATGATACAATCATCTTTATGGAGCATGACCTGGCCAAGGCGAGAAATATGAAGCTGGTGTTATGCCTTTTCGAACAATTGACCGGGTTAAAGACTAACTTTCATAAGAGCGAGTTGTTCTGCTTTGGTAGAGCCATAGACGAACAGGAGGCTTATAGGCAATTGTTTGGGTGCGACTTGGGGGATTTACCTTTCTCTTACCTAGGTATTCCAATCCACCATCGAAAGCTTACTAATAGAGAATGGAAGTGCATCGAAGACCGGTTTGAGAAGAAACTGAGTTGCTGGAAGGGCAAGCTCATGTCATACGGAGGCCGATTAATTATGATTAATTCGGTGCTCACGAGTATGCCTATGTTTCTCTTATCGTTCTTTCAAGTCCCAGTTGGTGTTAGGAAAAGACTGGACTTTTATCGATCGCGTTTCTTTTGGCAGGGTGATGATCTAAAAAGAAAATACAGACTTGCAAAATGGGATATCATCTGTAGACCGAAAGACCAAGGGGGTCTTGGTATTGAAAATCTTGAAGTTAAGAACAGATGCCTTCTTAGCAAGTGGCTGTGGAAGCTTTCTTTTGAGATTGATGCCATGTGGGCCCAAATCCTTCGCAGCAAGTACCTACAGACAAAATCCTTGTCCCAGGTCAACTGACTCGCCTTTCTGGAAAGGACTGATGAAAGTCAAACAATCTCTGTGTAATAGGACAAAGGTTGTTATTGGCAACGGCGCTAGTACACGCTTCTGGGAGGATACTTGGCTCGGCGAGACACCCTTGGCCATTCAATATCCGTCTTTATATCGCATTGTTCAACGATGTGAGGTGTTCGTTGCTACGGTGTTTCAATCCATCCCCCTTAATATTTAGTTCAGACGGTCGTTAGTGGGCAATCGTTGGGAAGATTGGCTCCTTCTAGTTCGGAGACTAATGGATGTACATCTTTCTCAACAACCCGATGAATTACGCTGGAAACTGACTAGGTCTGGAGTATTCACGGTTAAATCAATGCATATTGATGTAATTATTTCGAGCTCCATTCCTACCTCCAAGCATGTTTGGGCTGTCAAAGTTCCTTTGAAAATAAAAGTGTTTATGTGGCTTGTCCATAAACAGGTTATTTTAACCAAGGATAACTTGATTAAGCATAATTGGACAGGACCTACGAGGTGTAGCTTCTGTGATCGGGACGAGACGATCAAACATCTCTTTCTTGATTGCCCGTTTGCCAGAGTCCTTTGGCGGACGGTTCACATTGCTTTTAATATTACTCCACCGAATTATGTCACTACGTTATTTGGGACATGGCTCACTGGGATTGAGCCTGACTTAGCGAGACATATTCGTGTTGGAGTTTGCGCTTTGTTGTGGACTATCTGGACTTGCAGAAATGATTTGGTTTTTAACAGAACATCACGTATTCACTTTTTGCAGGTTATTTTCCGAGCCACGGCCGTGATCCGTTCATGGTCGCTACTCACTCCGATGGAGGCCAGGGAGCATTTGGTTACTGGATCTATCCGCTGGGAGATGGTAGCTCGGGATATCTTCAACCGGTTTGGATGGCGGTCATGTAATAGGATAGGCAATTAGTTTACCTATCTATCTTTAGCCAGCCGGTTGTGGCGTCTTATCTTGGCTAGTCTGTGTTTCTAGCCTCTTTAGCTCTGTGTGAGCTGTCTTTTTAATACTTTTCAGTCGGAGACTTTGGAACCTTGTTGGAACCTTTTTATTTCGTTAATAAGATGGTCGTATGCATCACTCTGATGCAGAGGCCGGGGAGATCCCCCTTTTCGAAAAAAAAGTAAGGCCTCTCTATACTTCCGTTTGATTCTATGAGAGAGCAGAGTGAGATCATGAATGAAGCCATTTCTCCACGCCCTGAAAGATGGTTTGATGTTCCTGAAAGCTCTATCATTCCTGACCTTCCAAATATTCCACCAGGCAGTGAATACCACCTCCCCAAAGAAAGGTTTGTTGAAATCCTTTCTAGCATGGCATGCAATCTCCACCATGTCATCACTGTCTTTCCATATAATTTGCAGATAAATCCACACCCGAACACTGAAAATGCACTGGAAAAAGAGGTGGTTTCTGTCCTCCAGTATCCCAGTTGGACAAAGTACACATTCAGGCCCATCATTAATCTTCCAGTGCCCCCTCTGGATCATGTCCTTAGTGTTAACCCTGTCCATTATAACAAGCCAAGCAAACATCTTGATCGACATTGTACAACAACTCTTCCAGATCCACCCCAGGATGGGGTTTGCTACCATTGGCTGATAGACAAAGTCATAAAACTTTTTTGCAGTATATTCAGATTTCTTGCCATGTCTCGACCCCCAAGAGTCATGACAGCTACTGTCTATATGGAAAGACCCCATTAAGGACGAGAGCTGCTGTAGATCCTGAAAGGCTTGTTCAGAAAGAGGCAAGTAAAAAAGGTCCTGGAAACTACTAGCCTGAAAGACTTCCCTGACTGAGAGGTTTTTGTGGAGACAAAAGAAATAGAGCCTAGGAAATCGATCTTGAAGAGGGACAAACGAGATATTGTTGTTATACAACATTATACCTACGATACACAAGGAAGCGTTGATGGGCCCTGACTCCAGAATTGGCTAAATGCCAATACAACCTGAGTTAGTTTCCATACAAGTGATTCCAGATTAAAACCTTGATACACCTTTCGGAAGACTTAGAGTCTAACGAATATTTATGGAACTTAAAACTGATACGAATCAAAATGTTTTATCCATAAAGCTCGACTTTTTGAAATAACAAGTTCAAGAGTTGACTACAATGAGGTTGTTTTCATCGTAGCGATGCTTAAAGTCGGTTCGGGTTGAACTAGCAATTAATACATATTTCAATCATGAGATATGAAACATGGATGACAATAGGATTTCCATCTGATGGAAATGAAACCAGTGACTTGCATGTGTTACAGTCCAAGGCATTTTGTCTATCCAGAGGATGCTAGTAAGGGTGCAAACTTCAGAGTTCCAGCGATGGACAGAAGAGAGCAAATTGGAGGTTGAATCTTCGTGCTTTGATGAAATGGTCAAAGGGTTCTGACTTCATCAATGGGTAACGAAGATGCTTGTAATTCAAGAAAGTAAGTGGGAGCGTTATAATATTTCTAAAAACCTTGTGTGCTTGACACATTGTTAATTGGAAATAAATTTCTTAACACGAATTAGGACTTCATTTGAAAATAGTTTTTTTGATGAAGTGCTTAGGCTAAATAGCCTCAATATTAGGCATAATGATCTATGGCGATAGATTTACCTAATAGGGCTAAGCAATGAATACATATTGACAAGGTGCTAAAACCTTTTAGCATTTAAAACCGCCAAGGAGTGATTCTTGCCGGAGTCACATGGAAGAGTTTTTTGCAAGACTCGGTGTCCCAAAACACTGATGAGCAAAATACATGATGCAGATTCCACACACTTTTGTGTTATTCCATGGTATGTAAAACAACCAGATATGTCCGATACTCCCAAGGTGTTGCGAGTATGGATACTAAAGTGATCAAAGTACTGATCGTGGGACAACAGTGAAAGATGTCATTGAGTACTAGAGTAAGTACTGATGATATGTTTTCTCGCAAGCGGAGATCATGAAGAGTTCGTTGTAAAATGTTACATCGATATAGTCTTCATCTTTTCTCCATGCGATTTTCGATTTAAGTTAAGGGTTTTGTGTAATACACAATATGGTGGCACGGTAGTTGGAAATTGTTCTCAACAGGATACTGTGGCGAATTCTATAACAAATGATTAAGTATGTTGACGCTTTAGAAGCGACAAAAAAGATGTTGAATCATATAGTTCATTCATGAACTTAGTATGGTTCCAAGATGGCTTTTGTCAATGGGACACTACTGCAGGTAGTTTCTCCATAACTCAGTCTGAGGAATCCAGGTTCGACCTGTGATTCACATACATCAAAGCCAAGTCCGCACAAAATATGAATTTTGTGAAAGCGTGAAAACGCAAGGATATGCAGAGATAGACACGGAACTGAAGTTGTCAGATCCGATGGAAATCAGGCTATACCACATGCGAAGCAATTTTTACACCGGTATGCCATAGGTGTAAAGTGCATTAGCATTAACTAGATTATTGACTTTAGTGCAAGTGGGAGTCTGTAGGAGATATGCCCTAGAGGCAATAATAAATGCTATTACTTATCTCCATGTTCATAATTATGTTTATGTTCCATGCTATAACTGCTATGGTTCTCGAGTCTGCAATAACACGAGGCTCGGAGGAAGACTCATATGCACGTGTGGAATAATAAACGGTAAGAAGTATTCCTAGTCTGGCCTCTAAGACTAGCTCAAGTGTTGCATGATGATTCTGTTTTCCTAGTCATGGGCATGTCTATGCCAGCAACTTTGAGGGCACAATGTTAAGAGAACATTTGTGTTGAATCGACCCGGATTGATGTTATGCTATGAGATTCGTTTGTCACAAGTTAATGGTACATAACACAGAGATGGTTAACGTTTGCATAATTCCTTAGACCATGAGAGTATCGAGTTTCTTCATACTTGCTTCATGAACTTTGGGGTTTGTTAAACGTCATCCGTAAATGGGTGGCTATTACGGTGGCTTACGGGTTCATGGAAAAGTGTGTCAAGTAACTTGATAGCTCAAGATTGGGATTTGCTCCTCCGACGATGGAGAGATATTCTCGGGCCCTCTCGGTGTTACGGTATCCATCATCGTCTGGCCAGACACAGTGTGATTTGATCACAGGGATGCCGCAACACGGAAACGAGAAAAGAGAACAAAACCGGTAACGAGGTAACTAGCATAGTGGACAAGTCGTTGATCCACGGGGATGAAAGTAAATCTCACCTCGGGTATTTGTAACATATCACGAAGCAACAGGAATAGCACACGACAACTGGAGGTTCACTCGAATATTCATTCGTCTGGGTATAGGGGTCAATATGGGTGTCCACGGCTCCGATGTTGATCATTGATCGGAAGGGGTTCCGGGCCATGTCTATACTTCACCGAACCTATAGGGTCACATGCTTAAGGGTCATCTATCTGCTAAATAC
The DNA here is from genome assembly GCF_002575655.3 of Aegilops tauschii subsp. strangulata. Classification (NCBI taxonomy): domain Eukaryota; kingdom Viridiplantae; phylum Streptophyta; class Magnoliopsida; order Poales; family Poaceae; genus Aegilops; species Aegilops tauschii. The sequence continues at coordinate 568,177,238 of NC_053039.3, read as the reverse complement.
TAGACAGGGAGTCTGAGAGAAAATCATCGAAAAAGTTTCGGACACCGAAAAGTTTCGGACAACGGAAAAGTTCCGCACAGAGAGGTCACCGGATGAGTTTCGGTGAAACCGAAATAGTTGTTTCGGGGTATGCCATTAAGTCAAAATGGTTTCGGCACATGCCTGATAGTTCTTGGAGGGTGCCAGAATCATTCTGGAAACTTTTTGGAATTTTCAGAAATAAAAACCGGAAATGTTGCGGAGCTGCAGGAACCGGTTCAGATGCTTTTCGCAGATGAAAATAACTAAACTGGAATTGTTCCAGAACACGTTGAAAATTATTATGGTGGGTACTGGAAATGTTCTAAGCCCACATAAATATTTTCAGTTCGAACGGACGCTGAAAAATGTCGTCGTGAATAGTTGAAGTGCGTTTTGGGATATTTTATGGAAAGCCACCTTTTGGGGCTTTGCCCAAAAGATCTAGGGATGACATGGATGGATTGGGAGGCCCTCATGGGGGCCCCTCAAGGGGTGTGTCCAGCCACATTTGGGGCTCCACCTTGGAGCCCCTCTTGTTCCTTGGTTTCACTCTTATGCCCTTGAGGAAGGACTTCATTCATGTGCATTTTGGGTTTTTGTGTTAAACTACCCTACCCCTTGGGATTTCCTATAAATAGAGGTGGAGGGGCAGCCCTCCACACTCATCCCTTCTCACATACAAGTGCCATGCAATGATCTGGCTTCTCTCTCCCTCCCCGCGAAATAGTTTCGTAGAGCCGAAAGGCTGTCTGGGTTCCGGCAGGAACTAATTTTGGACGGCGAAGCCCTGCCGGATAGATGACACCATATGTGTGCAACTCTGTAGAGAGATCGTAGTTTCGGTCTTAGTTCGTGAGTGCCTCCTGAAAGGCTGTCCGTGTGACCATCCGAGTTTCGACCGAAGGGCTGTCCGAGTGACCGTTCGAGTTTCGAAGGTCCTCCCGAAAGGCTGTCCACGACACCGTCTGTTGGGGAACGTAGTAATTTCAAAATTTTCTTACGCACACGCAAGATCATGGTGATGCATAGCAACAAGAGGGGAGAGTGTTGTCCACGTACCCTCGTAGACCGAAAGCGGAAGCGTTAACACAACGCGGTTGATGTAGTCGTACGTCTTCACGATCCGACCGATCAAGTACCGAACGCACGGCACCTCCGAGTTCAGCACAGTTCAGCTCGATGATGTCCCTCGAACTCCGATCCAGCGGAGTGTTGAGGGAGAGTTTTGTTAGCACGACGGCGTGGTGACGATGATGATGTTCTACCGACGCAGGGCTTCGCCTAAGCACCGCTATGATATTATCGAGGTGTAATATGGTGGAGGGGGGCACCGCACACGGCTAAAAGATCGTAGATCAATTGTGTGTATAGAGGTGCCCCCCTGCCCACATATATAAAGGAGCAAGGGGGAGGCCGCCGGCCAAGGAGGAGAGGCGCGCTAGGAGGAGTCCTACTCCTACCGGGAGTAGGACTCCCTCCTTTCCATGTTGGACTAGGAGAAGAAGGGGGAAGAGGTGGAGGGGAGGAAGGAAGGGGGGGCGCCGCCCCCTCTCCTTGTCCTATTCGGACTGGGGGGGGGGGGGGGAAGGGGCGCGCGGCCCTGCCCTGGCCTCCTCTCCTCTCTTCCACCTAGGCCCACTAAGGCCCATTAAGTTACCGGGGGGTTCCGGTAATCTCCCGGTACTCCGGAATAATCCCGATTTCACCCGGAACACTTCCGATGTCCAAACATAGGCTTCCAATATATCAATCTTTATGTCTCGACCATTTCGAGACTCCTCGTCATGTCCGTCATCACATCCGGGACTCCGAACAACCTTCGGTCCATCAAAACATGTAAACTCATAATATAACTGTCATCGCAACGTTAAGCGTGCGGACCCTACGGGTTCGAGAACTATGTAGACATGACCGAGACAACTCTCCGGTCAATAACCAATAGCGGAATCTGGATGCTCATATTGGTTCCTACATATTCTATGAAGATCTTTATCGGTCATACCGCATAACAACATACGTTGTTCCCTTTGTCATCGGTATGTTACTTGCCCGAGATTCGATCGTTAGTATCTCGATACCTAGTTCAATCTCGTTACCGGCAAGTCTCTTTACTCGTCCGTAATACATCATCCCGCAACTAACTCATTAGTTACAATGCTTGCAAGGCTTATAGTGATGTGCATTACCGAGTGGGCCCAGAGATACCTCTCCGACAATCGGACTGACAAATCCTAATCTCGAAATACGCCAACCCAACAAGTACCTTTGGAGACACCTGTAGAGCACCTTTATAATCACCCAGTTACGTTGTGACGTTTGGAAGCACACAAAGTGTTCCTCCGGTAAACGGGAGTTGCATAATCTCATAGTCATAGGAACATGTATAAGTCATGAAGAAAGCAATAGCAACATACTAAACGATCGAGTGCTAAGCTAACGGAATGGGTCAAGTCAATCACATCATTCTCCTAATGATGTGATCCCGTTAATCAAATGACAACTCATGTCTATGGCTAGGAAACATAACCATCTTTGATCAACGAGCTAGTCAAGTAGAGGCATACTAGTGACACTCTGTTTGTTTATGTATTCACACATGTATTATGTTTCCGGTTAATACAATTCTAGCATGAACAATAAACATTTATCATGATATAAGGAAATAAATAATAACTTTATTATTGCCTCTATGGCATATTTCCTTCAGTCTCCCACTTGCACCAGAGTCAATAATCTAGTTCACATCGCAATGTGATTTAACATCAATAATTCACATCACCATGTGATTAACACCCATAGTTCACATTGTCATGTGACCAACACCCAAAGGGTTTACTAGAGTCAATAATCTAGTTCACATCGCTATGTGATTAACACCCAAAGAGTGCTAAGGTGTGATCATGTTTTGATTGTGAGATAATTTTAGTCAACGGGTCTGTCACATTCAGATCCGTAAGTATTTTGCAAATTTCTACGTCTACAATGCTCTGCACGGAGCTACTCTAGCTAATTGCTCCCACTTTCAATATGTATCTAGACCGAGACTTAGAGTCATCTAGATTAGTGTCAAAACTTGCATCGACGTAACCCTTTACGACGAACCTTTTGTCACTTCCATAATCGAGAAACATATCCTTATTCCACTAAGGATAATTTTGACCGCTGTCCAGTGATCTACTCCTAGATCACTATTGTACTCCCTTGCCAAAATCAGTGTAGGGTATACAATAGATCTGGTACACAGCATGGCATACTTTATAGAACCTATGGCCAAGGCATAGGGAATGACTTTCATTCTCTTTCTATCTTCTGCCATGGTCGGGCTTTGACTGTTCCATTTTGAACTACTTCAAAATCTTGTCAAGGTATATACTCATTGAAAAACTTATCAAGCGTCTTGATCTATCTCTATAGATTTTGATGCTCAATATGTAAGCAGCTTCACCGAGGTCTTTCTTTAAAAACTCCTTTCAAACACTCCTTTATGCTTTGCAGAATAATGCTACATTATTTCCGATCAACAATATGTCATTCACATATACTTATCAGAAATGCTGTAGTGCTCCCACTCACATTCTTGAAAATACAGGCTTCACCGCAAGTCTGTATAAAACTATATCCTTTGATCAACTTATCAAAGCGTATATTCCAACTCCGAGATGCTTGCACCAGTCCATAGATGGATCGCTGGAGCTTGCATATTTTGTTAGCACTTTTAGGATTGACAAAACCTCCTGTTGCATCATATACAACTCTCTTTAATAAATCCATTAAGGAATGCAGTTTTGTTTATCCATTTGCCAGATTTCATAAAATGCGGCAATTGCTAACATGATTCGGACAGACTTAAGCATCGCTGCGAGTGAGAAAATCTCATCGTAGTCAACGCCTTGAACTTTGTCAAAAAAAACCTTTTTTCGACAAGTCTAGCTTTGTAGATAGTAACACTACTATCAGCGTCCGTCTTCCTCATGAAGATCCATTTATTTTCTATGGATTGCCGATCATCGGGTAAGTCAACCAAAGTCCATACTTTGTTCTCATATATGGATCTCATCTCAGATTTCATGGCCTCAAGCCATTTCGCGGAATCTGGGCTCATCATCGCTTCCTCATAGTTCGTAGGTTCGTCATGGTCAAAAAACATGACCTCCAGAACAGGATTACCGTACCACTCTGGTGTGGATCTCACTCTGGTTTACCTATGAGGTTATGTAGTAACTTGATCTGAAGTTACATGATCATCATCATTAACTTCCTCACTAATTGGTGTAGGAGTCACAGGAACAGATTTCTGTGATGAACTACTTTCCAATAAGGGAGCAGGTACAGTTACCTCATCAAGTTCTACTTTCCTCCCACTCACTTCTTTCGAGAGAAACTCCTTCTCTAGAAAGGATCCATTCTTAGCAACGAATGTCTTGTCTTCGGATCTGTGATAGAAGGTGTACCCAACTGTCTCCTTTGGGTATCCTATGAAGACACATTTCTCCGATTTGGGTTTGAGCTTATCAGGATGAAACCTTTTCACATAAGCATCGCAACCCCAAACTTTAAGAAACGACAACTTTGGTTTCTTGCCAAACCACAGTTCATAAGATGTCGTCTCAACGGATTTAGATGGTACCCTATTTAACGTGAATGCAGCTGTCTCTAATGCATAACCCCAAAACGATAGTGGTAGATCGGTAAGAGACATCATATATCGCACCATATCTAATAAAGTACGGTTACGATGTTCGGACACACCATTACACCGTGGTGTTCCAGGTGGCGTGAGTAGTGAAACTATTTCACATTGTTTTTAACTGAAGGCCAAACTCGTAACTCAAATACTCTTCTCCACGATCAGATCGTAGAAACTTTATTTTCTTGTTACGATGATTTTCTGCTTCACTCTGAAATTATATGAACTTTTCAAATGTTTCAGACTTCTGTTTCATTAAGTAGATATACCCATATCTCCTCAAATCATCTGTGAAGGTCAGAAAATAATGATACCTGCTACGAGCCTCAATATTCATCGGACCACATACATCTGTATGTATGATTTCCAACAAATCTGTTGCTCTCTCCATAGTTCCGGAGAATGGCGTTTTAGTCATCTTGCCCATGAGGCTTGGTTCGCAAGCATCAAGTGATTCATAATCAAGTGATTCCAAAATCCCATCAGTATGGAGTTTCTTCATGCGCTTTACACCAATATGATCTAAATGGCAGTGCCACAAATAAGTTGCACTATCATTATTAACTTTGCATCTTTTGGCTTCATTATTATGAATATGTGTATCACTACGATCGAGATCCAACAAATCATTTTATTGGGTGTATGACCATAGAAGTTTTTATTCATGTAAACAGAACAACAATTATTCTTTAATTTAAATGAATAACCGTATTGCAACAAACATGATCAAATCATATTCATGCTCAACGCAAACACCAAATAACACTTATTTAGTTTCAACACTAATCCCGAAAGTATAGGGAGTGTGCGATGATGATCATATCAATCTTGGAACTACTTCCAACACACATCGTCACCTCGCCTTTTACTAGTCTCTGTTTATTCTGCAACTCCCGTTTCGAGTTACTACTCTTAGCAACTGAACCAGTATCAAATACCGAGGGGTTGCTATAAACACTAGTAAAGTACACATCAATAACATGTATATCTAATATACCTTTGTTCACTTTGCCATCTTTCTTATCCACCAAATAGTTGGGGTAGTTCCGCTTCCAGTAACCAGTCCCTTTGCAGTAGAAGCACTTAGTCTCAGGCTTAGATCCAGACTTGGGCTTCTTCACTTGAGCAGCAACTTGCTTGCCGTTCTTCTTGAAGTTCCCCTTCTATCCCTTTGCCCTTTTCTTGAAACTAGTGGTCTTGTTAACCATCAACACTTCATGCTCTTTCTTGATTTCTACCTTCGTCGATTTCAGCATCGCGAAGAGCTTGGGAATTTCTTTCGTCATCCCTTGCATACTATAGTTCATCACGAAGTTCTACTAACTTGGTGATGGTGACTAGAGAATTCTGTCAATCACTATTTTATCTGGAAGATTAACTCCCACTTGATTCAAGCGATTGTAGTACCCAGACAATCTGAGCACATGCTCACTGCTTGAGCTATTCTCCTCCATCTTTTAGCTATAGAACTTGTTGGAGACTTCATATCTCTCAACTCGGGTATTTGCTTGAAATATTAACTTCAACTCCTGGAACATCTCATATGGTCCATGACGTTCAAAACGTCTTTGAACTCCCGATTCTAAGCGGTTAAGCATGGTGCACTAAACTATCAAGTAGTCATCACATTGAGCTAGCCAAACGTTCATAACGTCTGCATCTGCTCCTGCAATAGGTCTGTCACCTAGCGGTGCATCAAGGACATAATTTTTCTGTGCAGCAATGAGGATAATCCTCAGATCACGGATCCAATCCGCATCTTTGCTACTAACATCTTTCAACATAATTTTTCTCTAGGAACATATCAAAAATAAACACAGGGAAGCAACAACGCGAGCTATTGATCTACAACATAATTTGCAATATACTATCAGGACTAAGTTCATGATAAATTTAAGTTCAATTAATCATATTACTTAAGAACTCCCACTTAGATAGACATCTCTCTAATCATCTAAGTGATTACGTGATCCAAATCAACTAAACCAAGTCCGATCATCACGTGAGATGGAGTAGTTTCAATGGTGAACATCACTATGTTGATCATATCTACTATATGATTCACGCTCGACCTTTCGGGTCCCCGTGTTCCGAGGCCATATCTGCATATGCTAGTCTCGTCAAGTTTAACCTGGGTATTCCGCGTGTGCAATTGTTTTGCACCCGTTGTATTTGAACGTAGAGCCTATCACACCCGATCATCACGTGGTGTCTCAGCACGAAGAACTTTCGCAACGGTGCATACTCAGGGAGAACACTTTTATCTTGAAATTTTAGTGAGAGATCATCTTATAATGCTACCGTCAATCAAAGCAAGATAAGATGCATAAAAGATAAATATCACATGCAATCAATATAAGTGATATGATATGGCCATCATCATCTTGTGCTTGTGATCTCCATCTCCGAAGCAACGTCATGATCACCATCGTCACCGGCGCGACACCTTGATCTCCATCGTAGCATCGTTGTCGTCTCGCCAACTATTGCTTTTACGACTATCGCTACCGCTTACTGATAAAGTAAAACAATTACATGGCGATTGCATTGCATACAATAAAGCGACAACCATATGGCTCCTGCCAGTTGCCGATAACTCAGTTACAAAACATGATCATCTCATACAATAAAATATAGCATCATGTCTTGACCATATCACATCACAACATGCCCTGAAAAAACAAGTTAGACGTCCTCTACTTTGTTGTTGCAAGTTTTACGTGGCTGCTACGGGCTTAGCAAGAACCGTTCTTACCTATGCATCAAAACCACAACGATAGTTTGTCAAGTTGGTGCTGTTTTAACCTTCGCAAGGACCGGGCGTAGCCACACTCGGTTCAACTAAAGTGAGAGAGACAGACACCCGCCAGTCACCTTTAAGCAACGAGTGCTCGCAACAGTGAAACCAGTCTCGCGTAAGCGTACGCGTAATGTCGGCCCGGGCCGCTTCATCTCACAATACCGCCAAACCAAAATATGACATGCTGGTAAGCAGTATGACTTATATCGCCCACAACTCACTTGTGTTCTACTCGTGCATATAACATCAACGCATAAAACCTAGCTCTGATACCACTGTTGGGGAACGTAGTAATTTCTAAATTTTCTTACGCACACGCAAGATCATGGTGATGCATAGCAACGAGAGGGGAGAGTGTTGTCCACGTACCCTCGTAGACCGAAAGCGGAAGCGTTAACACAACGCGGTTGATGTAGTCGTACGTCTTCACGATCCGACCGATCGAGTACCGAACGCACGGCACCTCCGAGTTCAGCACACGTTTAGCTCGATGACGTCCCTCGAACTCCGATCCAGCCGAGTGTTGAGGGAGAGTTTCGTCAGCACGACGGCGTGGTGACGATGATGATGTTCTACCGACGCAGGGCTTCGCCTAAGCACCGCTACAATATTATCGAGGTGTAATATGGTGGAGGGGGGCACCGCACACGGCTAAAAGATCGTAGATCAATTGTGTGTATAGAGGTGCCCCCCTGCCCCCGTATATAAAGGAGCAAGGGGGAGGCCGCCGGCCAAGGAGGAGAGGCGCGCCAGGAGGAGTCCTAATCCTACCGAGAGTAGGACTCCCCCCTTTCCATGTTGGACTAGGAGAGGAGGGGGGAAGAGGTGGAGGGGAGGAAGGAAGGGGGGGCGCCGCCCCCCTCTGCTTGTCCTATTCGGACTGGGGGGAAGGGGCGCGCGGCCCTGCCCTGGCCTCCTCTCCTCTCTTCCACCTAGGCCCACTAAGGCCCATTAAGTTACCGGGGGGTTCCGGTAATCTCCCGGTACTCCGAAAAAATCCCGATTTCACCCGGAACACTTCCGATGTCCAAACATAGGCTTCCAATATATCAATCTTTATGTCTCGAGCATTTCGAGACTCCTCGTCATGTCCGTGATCACATCCGGGACTCCGAACAACCTTCGGTACATCAAAACATGTAAACTCATAATATAACTGTCATCGTAACGTTAAGCGTGCGGACCCTACGGGTTCGAGAACTATGTAGATATGACCGAGACACCTCTCCGGTCAATAACCAATAGCGGAACCTGGATGCTCATATTGGTTTCTACATATTCTACGAAGATCTTTATCGGTCAGACCGCATAACAACATACGTTGTTCCCTTTGTCATCGGTATGTTACTTGCCCGAGATTCGATCGTTAGTATCTCGATACCTAGTTCAATCTCGTTACTGGCAAGTCTCTTTACTTGTTCCGTAATACATCATCCCGCAACTAACTCATTAGTTACAATGCTTGCAAGGCTTATAGTGATGTGCATTACCGAGTGGGCCCAGAGATACCTCTCCGACAATCAGAGTGACAAATCCTAATCTCGAAATACGCCAACCCAACAAGTACCTTTGGAGACACCTGTAGAGCACCTTTATAATCACCCAGTTACGTTGTGACGTTTGGTAGCACACAAAGTGTTCCTCCGGTAAACGGGAGTTGCATAATCTCATAGTCATAGGAACATGTATAAGTCATGAAGAAAGCAATAGCAACATACTAAACGATCGAGTGCTAAGCTAACGGAATGGGTCAAGTCAATCACATCATTCTCCTAATGATGTGATCCCGTTAATCAAATGACAACTCATGTCTATGGCTAGGAAACATAACCATCTTTGATCAACGAGCTAGTCAAGTAGAGGCATACTAGTGACACTCTGTTTGTTTATGTATTCACACATGTATTATGTTTCCGGTTAATACAATTCTAGCATGAACAATAAACATTTATCATGATATAAGGAAATAAATAATAACTTTATTATTGCCTCTAGGGCATATTTCCTTCACCGCCCGGGGGGCTATTCGACCGCCTCCCGGAGGGCTGTCTGAGGAGCAGATGAGGGTATACATCCTCGCGGTTGGGAGGTTGTAAATCCTAGCTGCGGGGATCTGCACCGCCGATCGTCATCGACTCTACTTCTCGCTGCGCTACGAGTCGGTAACGAAGAAGATCAAACCATGTTTGCAGTCTCCATAGTGGTCCTGAGCTGGTGTGTAGGTCGGAAATTTTTTGTTTTCTGCTACGTGACCCTACAATGCATGTGGCTCTTCTCCCTCAGCCCTGGTTGCCCTATGGCTGCTTGGCATAGCGGTAGTACCGCTGTGGCAGCGGTAGTACCGCTCCGGCGGCGGTAGTACCGCCCAGATGCGGGCTGCGGGTTGCATAACGGTTGGATGTGTCCCCCCACTATATAAAGGGGTCTTCTTCTCCAAGAAGACTCACCTCTTTTCCCCCAAACTCCATTGTTGCTCCACAAGCTTATTTTCGCCCGATCTCTCTCCCTAGCCAATCAAACTTGTTGATTTTCTAGGGATTGGTCGAGACGGCCCAGATCTACTCTTCCACCAAGAGAAATTTGATTCCCCCCACTAATCCCTTGCTGATCTTGTTACTCTTGGGTGTTTGAGCACCCTAGATGGTTGAGGTCACCTCGGAGCCATATTCCATTATGGTGAAGCTCCGCGGTTTCGTTGGGAGCCTCCAATTAAGTTGTGGAGAGAGCCCCAACCTTGTTTGTAAAGGTCCGGTTGCCGCCTTCAAGGGCACCAATAGTGGAATCACGGCATCTCGCATGGTGTGAGGGCGTGAGGAGAATACGGTGGCCCTAGTGGCTTCTTGGGGAGCATTGTGTCTCCACACCGCTCCAACGGAGACGTACTTCCCCTCAAAAAGGAAGGAACTTCGGTAACACATCCTCGTCGTCACGGGCTCCACTCTTGGTTATCTCATGCCTTTACTTGTGCAAGCTTATTTGTGTTATATCCCTTGCTTGCTTGTGTGCTTGTTGTTGTTGCATCATATAGGTTGCTCACCTAGTTTCCTATCTAGGCAACCTACTTTGATGCAAAGTTTAAATTGATAAAGAAAAGCTAAAAATTGTTAGTTGCCTATTCACCCCCTCTAGTCAACTATATCGATCCTTTAATTGGTATCAGAGCCTCGTCTCTTTATTAAGGACTTTGCCGTCCGAAGAGTATGGTTGACACCGTAGACGGTGGGGAGGAGCACTCCCGTGTGAATCCATTCTCATCTACGGCTGATGGGGGAACCGCGGTCTCTCGTGAGGAATTCAATGTGGCTTTGGACACATTGAAAACCTCCATGATGACCGAGGTTGAAAGCATGTTTAACAAATTCTTAGAAGGGCTTAAACTATCTACCGCACCGATGAAAGTGGGTGATCCCACTAACAAAGTGACGGATGCTAACCCCGACAAGGGGGAAGCTACTAGTGAAAAGGCTCCTTCTTCTAGTGGTAAAAATGGCACCGGCATCTTTGCCAATGTGGAACCTCCACTTACTTATGGTGCCGATTCCGTCCACTCATTTGAATCATGCCGGTCCTCCCCCTAAGATTGTGAAAAATGAGGACTTTGATTCTTGGGTTTATCGCTTTAAGCGTCATTTGAATCATGTTAATACTAATCTTTGGAGAATCATTGAAGAAGGTTTTTATCCGCATGACCGAAGCAACTTCACCCCTAGAGAAGACGTGGATAATCAATTCAATGAGAATGCTCTCTTCATCATCCAAGATGCAATTCCACCCGAAGATCTTGCTCATCTCCGACCCTTCACCATGGCCAAGGATGCTTGGCACCATGTTGTTTCCCTCTACAGGGGAAGCACAAGCATTCAACGCTCCAACTATGAAGTGGTGCAAGATGAGGCCGATGAGTTTGCAATGAAAGAAGATGAAGAGCCTCGTGAGCTTTATCGGAGATTAACTACTCTCGCGGTCTCACTCCAAGATCATGGGAGCAAGGATACGGATGTCAATTGGATCAAGCGCAAATTCCTCAAGGCCATGATGCCTTACCACAAGGCCATGTCCTCCGTCATTCATTGAAGGCCGGACTTCCACACCTTGTCCTCAAGTGAAGTGTTGGATGAGTTTGTCGCTATGAGCATCTTGCACAAGAGCGCCGACAATGCGGTGTTACGCTCTCAAAGATCAAAGAAGCCCAACCTTGCCTTAAAGGCCAAGGTTACTGTGGAAGAAGAGGAAGAAGAGGAGAGCAATCCCGAAGATACAAAGTATGCTTATCATGAACACATGGCTCTTGCTTCAAGGAAATTTTGGAGCAAGAAGAACACAAGGCCCAACTTCAACAAGAACAACTCAAGTGGCGCAAAGGTCAAGCAACGTGTGAGGACTTGCTATAATTGTGTCAATGTGAGCCATTTTGTTGCGGAATGCCCATATGAGAAGAGGGAAGACAATGGTGGCAAGCTCATCTGAAATGACAAGGCCAAGTCTTTCCCCAACAAGAGCAACTTCACCAAGAAGACTCCTCCCAAGGGATTGGTGGCGCAAGAAGAGTACAATGATGATGATGATGACGGTGAGTCGGTTGCCATGGCCTCCGTTGCCATTGTGACAACTCCAAGGGTGTCTCTCTTCGACTCACCCAATGAGAACATCACCGCCAAGTGCCTCATGGCTAAAGCCACCAACAAGGTAACCCCCAACATCAAAACTACCATCATTACTAATCCTTCTTTGACGGATTGCATTGATGAAAATGAGGGTTCTAATGGGGAGGAAAATGAATTTGAGTCTTTTATGAGTAAGCTTAAGGGTAAATCCAAGAAGCACTTTGTTGCTCTCTTGGAACAACTTGGTGAAGCCAATGACGTGATTGAGGCTCATGAAGAAACCATCTCTAAGATGGAAGGTCATAGTCGTGACTATGCCGATGAGATATCGGATCTTTCTAACGCTCTCGAAGAAGAGCGTGGTCATCGTTTGGCTCTTGAGGAGTCATACAACGATGATCATGCTAAACTAAAGAAAGATCTTGATCATGCTCTTGTTGTATCTCGTGTGCTAAATTCCGAGAAGGCCAAACTTGGGGTTGATCTTGCTAGACTCAAGGAGGAGTTTGATATGCTTGACAAGGCTCACAAGGCCTTGAAGGGTATTCATGCTAGTCTTAAAGAGTCTTATGACCAACTTCAAGTGAAGCTAACCAAGGAGAAAGTCACCTTTCCTCATCTGGTTTTAATTTATAATGCAAATGCTACTAACCGTTGTTGTGAGCATGTGCATCTTGTTGAGGAGAATGCCAAGTTGAAGGAGCAACTTGAGAAAGGCCTTGTGTCGTGCATACAAGGTGAGAAGAACCTCAACGACCTTTTGAGCAATCAAAAGGAAGTTGTGGCCAAGGAGGGGATTGGGTTCGCACACATGCCCAAGAACAAGAAGAAGAATGACAAGACCAAACGACCTCCTCCTCTCAAACAAACTTTTGCGAAGGAGGGAGAGGGTTCTCCCAAGGAGAAGAAGAACAATGTGAAGGGTGGTGGTGTCAAGAAGGGAAATGCCACCCCTTTCAACAAAGCCGGCGACTTTAACCCTTCTTATGTGTTGTGCAGAGCTAGTGATGGGCATGTTTATGCCAAATTTGTTGGTTCTCCTTATGAGTGCATTGAATGGTCTATTTGGGTTCCTAAGACCCTTGTCACTAACATCAAAGGACCCATTACAAAATGGGTACCGAAAACCAAGCATTGATCTCTTGCAGGTGTTTGCTTCCGGTGGGGGTCATGGTTGCTCGATAGTGGAGCTACAAATCATATGACCGGAAGCAAGGACTTGGTCGTGGACGTGCACAAGATTCCATATTTGCCCACCAATGTCGAGTGGGGTGATGCCTCGTCTTCTAAGGTACTGGGACTTGGCAAGGTTGTCATTTCTCACGATCTCACGATCGAGAAGGTCATGCTTGTTGAGTCCCTTGCATACAATTTACTTTCCGTTCGTCAACTTGCACTCATGGGCTTTGCCACTTTCTTTGATATTGATACCGTGGCCCTCTTGTGGAGCAAGACTCTTAAAGTAGCCTTTGTTGGGCATGTCGAACGGTCTCTATGTGATTAACTTTCCGGAGCGACCCACTAAGACCGCGACATGCCTAATGGCTAAAGTTGATGTGGGATGGCTTTAGCATCGCCGTTTAGCCCATGTCAATATGAGATCTTTGCAAAGTCTTCTCAAGGGGGACCATGTCCGTGGACTAACAAATGTTAGTTTTGCTAAAGATCGTGCTTGCAGTGCTTGTATCGAAGGAAAGCTACATGAGAAGGCTCACCCTCCCATGACTATCATTTACTCGAAGAGGCCTTTGTAGCTCCTTCACATGGATCTCTTTGGGCCTCCATCCTTTGATAGTCTTGGGGGTAGGAAGTATTGCTTGGTGATTGTGGATGATTATTCAAGATACACTTGGGTATATTTCTTCAAGAGGAAGAGCGAGACCCAACAAACCGTCATTGACTTTGCAAATGAAGCCCAACATCAACACAATGCAAAGATCTTGACTATAAGAAGTGACAACGGCACCGAGTTCAAGAACTACACCTTGGATGAGTTTCTTAGTGATGAGGGGATCAAGCATCAATATTCCGCACCATACACCCCTCAACAAAATGGTGTAGAGGAGAGGAAGAACCGGACGTTGATGGATGCGGCAAGGACCATGATGGCGGAGTTCAAGTCTCCATACAGATTTTGGGCCGAAGCCATCAACACCGCGTGCCATGCATCAAATCGGCTCTATCTCCGCAAAGGCTTGAAAAAGACTCCATATGAGATACTCACCGGTAACAAGCCCAACCTCAAGTACTTTCGGGTGTTCGGGTGTATGTGTTTCATTCTCAAGAAAGGCGTTCGTTTGTCTAAATTTGAGGCTAGAGCTCAAGAGGGCATATTTGTTGGTTATGCTACAAACTCTCATGCTTACCGTGTCCTCAATAAATCCTCTCATGCTTACCGTGTCCTCAATAAATCCACGGGACTTATTGAGGAGACGTGTAACGTGGAGTTTGATGAGAATAACGGCTCCCAAGTGGAGCAAAGTGGCACTTGTGATGTAGGTGATGAAATTCCTCCCCAAGTCATAAGAATAATGGGAGTTGGTTTTATCCTACCCATTGAGGAACCCCTTGTGGCCGAAGGAGAAGGACAATGCTCCATTCAAGTGGAGCCATCACCAACCCAAGGCCCACACGCTTCCGAAGAACAAAGTGAAGGCCCTCAACATCATGAACAAGACCAAGGGCAAGATCAATCTCAAGACGGTGTTGAATCACCAAGTGATGCCTAAGGTCAAGTTCTCTCCTCCGAGCAAGTTCAAGATCAAGAGCAAGCTCAAGATCAAGAGCAAGCTCAAGATCAAGAACAAGCTCAAGATGGCGCTCAAGATGATCAAGTGACCGCTCCTCAACTCACACCCGAGGAGGAATTGGAGCGCCGTGCCGCCAAGATTGCATCCAAGCTCTCTACCAAGGGTCATCTCATGAAGAATGTGCTTGGAAGCATTCAAAAGGGGGTAAGCACTCGTAGACAATTGGAAAACTATTATGAACATCACACGTTTGTCTCTTGTGTTGAACCCCATAAGGTTTATGAGGCGCTCAAAGATCCGGATTGGCTCAATGCCATGCATGAAGAACTCAACAACTTCGAGTACAACAAGGTGTGGAGATTGGTGCCAAGGCCAACGGGGAACCACAATGTCATTGGAACCAAGTGGATATTCAAGAACAAGCAAGATGCTCATGGGACCATCGTTCGCAACAAGGCAAGATTGGTAGCACAAGGCTACTCCCAAGTCGAGGGTATTGACTACGGTGAAACTTTTGCTCCCGTTGCACGCCTTGAATCCATTCGTTTGTTGATTGCTTATGCTTCTCATCATAACTTTAAGTTGCAACAAATGGATGTGCAGAGTGATTTTCTTAATGGTCCTATTAATGAGTTGGTGTATGTAAAACAACCCCCCGGGTTCGAGGATCCCTACTTCCCCGATCATGTGTATCAACTCGATAAGGCACTCTATGGCCTTAAACAAGCCCCACGTGCGTGGTATGACCACCTTACCGAGTTGTTGCAAGATCGTGGATTTGAAGTTGGGAAAATCGACCCCACTCTTTTTACTAAGAAGGTCAAAGGGGAGTTGTTTGTGTGCCAACTATATGTTGATGATATTATCTTTGGTTCCCCTAACAAAGCTTTCAATGAGGAATTTGCCGCTCTCATGACCTCAAAGTTCAAGATGTCTTCGATGGGAGAGTTGAAGTTCTCTCTCGGGTTCGAAGTCAAGCAAAGAAGAGAAGAAACCTTCATCAACCAAGCCAAATATACTCAAGACATGCTCAAGAGATTCAAGTTAAGTGATGTCAAGCCAGCTTCCACTCCAATGGACGTCAAATGCCAACTTGACATAGATCCCAATGGTAAAGGGGTGGATCAAAAGGTATATCGCTCCATGATTGGCTCCTTGCTTTACCTTTGTGCATCTAGACCGGATATCACGTTGAGTGTGGGAATGTGTGCACGGTTTCAAGTCACACCTAAGGAAATCCACTTTGTGGCGGTCAAGCGAATCATTCGATATTTGGCTCACACCCCAAACTTTGGCTTATGGTACCCAAGAGGAGCAAACTTCAAGCTTGTGGGATATTCGGACTCCGATTGGGCGGGAGACAAAGTGGATAGGAAGTCCACTTCCGGAGGGTGCCAATTTCTTGGTTGCTCTTTGGTGAGTTGGTCTTCCAAGAAGCAAAGTTGTGTATCTCTCTCGTCCACCGAAGCGAAGTATGTGGCGGCCGGTAGTTGTTGTGCTCAACTCCTATGGATGAGGCAAACTTTGAAGGATTACGGTGTCATTTGTGACAAAGTGCCTCTTTGGTGTGACAATGAAAGTGCCATCAAGATTTCTCTCAACCCGGTTCAACACTTCAAGACGAAGCATATTGAGATTCGGTATCACTTCATCCGGGATCACATTAGGCGAGGGGAGATCAAGCTCAACTATGTCAACACTCATGATAACCTTGCAGATATTTTCATGAAGCCCTTGGATGAAGCAAGATTTAGCGAGTTAAGGCATGAGCTAAATATCATTGATTCGAGCAATGTTGCTTGAACCCTGGCACACCCCACCATACTCAACTTGTTATCTTGTTTAGGTGTAGGCATGGACATAGGGGGAGTGTTGTTCTCTCAATGAACTCTCCCTCCCCCCATTATGCATAAATTGATCAACTCTTTCACATTAGCCATTATTGATGGTACTTGTGCTTCAAAGACGAGTTTTGGTCATGGGCCCAAGGTTAAAATCTTCGCGGCGCCATACCATATAGCTCAAACATAGGTGGTCTCGACCACTGCCCTCTCTTCTAGAGAGTTTGTCTGTGTGTTGTTTCCATTTGCCTGTGCTTCTCTTTTGAGTGGTTGTGATCCGGTGGTGTCGTGTTCGGGTTTGTCGTGGTCTGTCTCGTGTCTTGGGTGTGCTTCTTGGTTTTTCGTTTTTCGTGCATAAGCCATTTTTCTCCCCTTGATCCTGCTTTGGGGCGCCTGAGCGGTACTACCGCGACAGCAGAGCGGTACTACCGCTTATAAGCGGTACTACCACCTTGCCGACACGGTACTACCGTGGAGCGGTACTGCGGGGCATGTTGTGCTCTGGATCTGTGCCAGAGCGGTACTACCGCGCCTTGCGCGGTACTACCGCTTAGGGCTGGGTGCGTGGGATATGTATCGGGCAGGGGAAGTTTCTTTCCCCCCATACCCGTTCAGTTAGCCCCATCTCCTCGTCCTCTCCTCTCTCAGGCGACTCCCCAAGCACCGGAGGTCCGCCGCCGGGCCGCCGGATCGCAGCCGTCTCCCTCGTTTCCAACCGGTGGGATCGTTCCCCACCCTCACCTCCTGCCATGGATGTCGGTATTGCCCCCGTTCTTCTCTCCCTAGGTTCTCTTTCTTGAATCTAGGTTTTGGGCTATATTCGTTGCATTCCTCGTTTTTGTGTTTGTTGTTCTGAGGCTTAGGAAGGACTTGGGAGACTGCTAGACTAGGTAGATTGATGATTAGGTATAGAAATATGGCCTTTTGCATCTCCGGTAGTACCGGATCTTGCCGCGGTAGGTGTCAACCCGCTGACAACCGCTCCAGCGGTACTACCGCTGCACCCGAGCGGTACTACCGCTTATAAGCGGTACTACCGCTCTGGTGCGCGGTACCACCGCTCTGAGATGCCAATGCCCATGTTTCCCTCCCTAATTTTCCATCTTTGTTGTTTGTCTTTCCTTGGCTTATGCACTCTTGCTCTTGTGGTTCTTGTGTGTGTGTGTGTGTGTGTTTCAGGTGGTAGTAGCTCCGGGCATCAGGCTCGCCGCAAGAACCTAGATCGTGCAACAGGTTCCAAGCGTTATCGCTCTTCAGGTGAACCAGAGGCTGCTGCTGCTAAGGGTGGCTCGGCTGAGCCGCCAAAACGCAAGGTCAAGGTTCCAACGACGAAGACCTCCGCTGGGCGCAAGCGTGCTAATCAGATGTCTGCAATGGAGTTCTGTACCAAGAGGAAGCACAATCCCTACCATGTGGACCAGGACCTTGCTCTTCGAGGCATTCCATTCTGGAACAGGTTTCAGCAGTCCATCTATCATGATGTCTTGAGGCAAAAGAAGAACTTGTTTGTGAAGGTCAAGTCTGTCGATCTCTCGCACATGGAGAAGGACTGGCCATACTTTGGGAATGCTCTGCAGAGATGTGAGGAGATGGACATCAAGAGGATCATTTCCTTCAACAAGGACTTTGATGCCGAGCTCGTGGCCCAGTTCTTTGCCACTGTTCACTTTCGGCATGATCCGGCCCGCACTCTGACTTGGATGACCTATGGTCGTATTCTGTCCGCACCATGGAAGGACTTCATGGTGAGCTTATCGTACGATGATGAGGGTGCCCAGACCCCACTTGGGTTTCGCCCTCATAAGGAGATTGCCGCTACTCACAAGGAAAAGCGGTGGCCCTATTCTACGAGGAATGTGTCTGAGACTGGGAAGGTTTCTTATGAGCTCTGGCCCTTCCTAGACATCATGCATCGGATCTTCCGGAACACCTTGTTTCCTTGGGTTGGCAACTTGGATCAGGTGCACTCTTACCTTGTTGACTTGCTTCTATTCTGTCAAGAAGAGCAGGGCTCTCAGCAGGTGCTGGATGTGTCACATGTGATGTGGTCTGAACTTCACTATGCTGTCATGGAGCGCAAGTGCATCATTTATGGACCCTATCTTATGCAGCTTATCGAGGACACTTGGGCAGCCAAGTTTCCAGGAGAGGAGCTTGTTTCAGACAATCTGGTTTCTCATGACATAATCGAGCTGCGTCAGAAGGAAAAGTGGAGTTCGTCAACTCCGGCACCTCCAGTGCAGGAGTCTGTCTTATCTGATGCAGATGATGAGGACGATGATGGGCCGGAGTATGTGCTCCCATCTGAGGAGCCATCTTGGGCGAAGAATCTCAAGGAGAAGATGAAGCGTCTATTCTGCTGCTACCTCTTGAGCACTGCGTTGGTTTTCCCTTGAAGGGGAAAGGGTGATGCAGCAAAGTAGCATAAGTATTTCCCTTAGTTTTTGAGAACCAAGGTATCAATCCAGTAGGAGGCTACGCGCGAGCCCCTCGCACCTACACAAACAAATAAATCCTCGCAACCAACGCGATAAGGGATTGTCAATCCCTACACGGTCACTTACGAGAGTGAGATCTGATAGATATGATAAGATAATATTTTTGGTATTTTTATGATAAAGATGCAAAGTAAAATAAAAGCAACGGAAATAACTAAGTGTTGGAAGATTAATATGATGGAAAATAGACCCGGGGGCCATAGGTTTCACTAGTGGCTTCTCTCAAGAGCATAAGTATTTTATGGTGGGTGAACAAATTACTGTTGAGCAATTGACAGAATTGATCATAGTTATGAGAATATCTAGGTATGATCATGTATATAGGCATCATGTCCGAGACAAGTAGACCGACTCCTGCCTGCATCTACTACTATTACTCCACACATCGACCGCTATCCAGCATGCATCTAGAGTATTAAGTTCATAAGAACAGAGTAACGCCTTAAGCAAGATGACATGATGTAGAGGGATAAATTCATGCAATATGATAAAAAAAACCATCTTGTTATCCTCGATGGCAACAATACAATACGTGCCTTGCTGCCCCTACTGCCACTGGGAAAGGACACCGCAAGATTGAACCCAAAGCTAAGCACTTCTCCCATTGCAAGGAAGATCAATCTAGTAGGCCAAACCAAACTGATAATTCGAAGAGACTTGCAAAGATAACCAATCATACATAAAAGAATTCAGAAGATTCAAATATTGTTCATAGATAAACTTGATCATAAACCCACAATTCATCGGTCTCAACAAACACACCACAAAAGAAGATTACATCGAATAGATCTCCACGAGAGAGGGGGAGAACATTGTATTGAGATCCAAAAAGAGAGAAGAGCCATCTAGCTAATAACTATGGACCCGAAGGTCTGAAGTAAACTACTCACACTTCATCGGAGAGGCTATGGTGTTGACGTAGAAGCCCTCCGTGATCGATTCCCCCTCCGGCGGAGCTCCGGAACAGGCCCCAAGTTGGGATCTTGTGGGTACAGAAGGTTGCGGCGGTGGAATTAGGTTTTTGGCTCTGTATCTCATCGTTTGGGGGTACGTAGGTATATATAGGAGGAAGGAGTATGTCGGTGGAGCAACATGGGGCCCACGAGGGTGGAGGGCGTGCCCAGGGGGTAGGCGCGCCCCCCTACCTCGTGGCTTCCTGGAAGCTTCCTTGACGTAGGGTCCAAGTCTCCTGGATCATGTTCGTTCTAAAAATCACGTTCCCGAAGGTTTCATTCCGTTTGGACTCCGTTTGATATTCTTTTTCTGCGAAACTCTGAAATAGGCAAAAAAACAGCAATTCTGGGCTGGGCCTCCGGTTAATAGGTTAGTCCCAAAAATAATATAAAAGTGAATAATAAAGCCCAATAATGTCCAAAACAGAAGATAATATAGCATGGAGCAATCAAAAATTATAGATACGTTGGAGACGTATCAAGCATCCCCAAGCTTAATTCCTGCTCGTCCTCGATTAGGTAAATGATAAAAACAGAATTTTTGATGTGGAATGCTACTTGGCATAATTTCAATGTAATTCTTCTTAATTGTGGTATGAATATTCAGATCCGAAAGATTCAAGACAAAAGCTTAATATTGACATAAAAATAATAATATACTTCAAGCATACTAACTAAGCAATTATGTCTTCTCAAAATAACATGGCCAAAGAAAGTTATCCCTACAAAATCATATTGTCTGGCTATGCTCTATCTTCACCACACAAAATATTTAAATCATGCACAACCCCGATGACAAGCCAAGCAATTGTTTCATACTTTTAACGTTCTCAAAAAATTTCAATCTTCACGCAATACATGGGCGTGAGCCATGGACATAGCACTATATGTGGAATAGAATGGTGGTTGTGGAGAAGACAAAAAGGAGAAGATAGTCTCACATCAACTAGGCGTATCAACGGGCTATGGAGATGCCCATCAATAGATATCAATGTGAGTGAGTAGGGATTGCCATGCAATGGATGCACTAGAGCTATAAGTATATGAAAGCTCAACAAAAGAAACTAAGTGGGTGTGCATCCAACTCGCTTGCTCACGAAGACCTAGGGCATTTTGAGGAAGCCCATCATTGGAATATACAAGCCAAGTTCTATAATGAAAAATTCCCACTAGTATATGAAAGTGATATCATAGGAGACTCTCTATCATGAAGATCATGGTGCTACTTTGAAGCACAAGTGTGGTAAAAGGATAGTAACATTGTCCCTTCTCTCTTTTTCTCTCATTCATTTTTTTATTTGGGCCTTTTCTCTTTTTTTATGGCCTCTTTTTTTCGTCCAGAGTCTCATCCCGACTTGTGGGGGAATCATAGTCTCCATCATCCTTTCCTCACTTTGGACAATGCTCTAAAAATGATGCTCATCACACTTTTATTTACATACAACTCAAAAATTACAACTCAATACTTAGAACAAAATATGTGAATGCCTCCGGCGGTGTACCGGGATATACAATGAATCAAGAGTGACATGTATGAAAGAATTACGAACGGTGGCTTTGCCACAAATACAATGTCAACTACATGATCATGCGAAGCAATATGACAATGATGGAGCGTGTCATAGTAAACGGAACGGTGGTAAGTTGCATGGCAATATATCTCGGAATGGCTATGGAAATGCCATGATAGGTATGTATGGTGGTTGTTTTGAGGAAGGTTTATGGTGTGTGTATGATACCGGCGAAAAGTGCGCGGTATTAGAGAGGCTAGCAATGGTGGAAGGAGGAAAAGTGCGTATAATCCACGGACTCAACATTAGTCATAAAGAACTCATATACTTATTGCAAAAATCTACAAGTTATCAAAACAAAGTATTACGCGCATGCTCCTAGGGGGATATATTGGTAGGAAAAGACCATCGCTCGTCCCCAACCGCCACTCATAAGGAAGACAATAAATAAATAAATCATGCTCCGACTTCATCACATAACGGTTCACCATACGTGCATGCTACGGGAATCACAAACTTTAACACAAGTATTTCTCAAATTCAAAACTACTCAACTAGCATGACTCTAATATCACCATCTTCATATCTCAAAACAATCATCAAGCATCAAACTTCTCTTAGTATTCAACACACTCATAAGAAAGTTTTTATTAATCTTGAATACCAAGCATATTAGGATTATTTAAGCAAATTACCATGCTATTTAAAACTCTCAAAATAATCTAAGTGAAGCATGAGAGATCAATAGTTTGTATAAAACAAATCCACCACCGTGCTCTAAAAGATATAAGTGAAGTACTGGAGCAAAAACTATATAACTCAAAAGATATAAGTGAAGCACATAGAGTATTCTAAAAATTTCCGAATCATGTGTGTCTCTCTAAAAAGGTGTGTACAGCAAGGATGATTGTGGTAAACTAAAAAGCAAAGACTCAAATCATACAAGACGCTCCAAGCAAAACACATATCATGTGGTGAATAAAAATATAGCTCCAAGTAAAGTTACCGATGGAAGTAGACGAAAGAGGGGATGCCTTCCGGGGCATCCCCAAGCTTTGGCTTTTTGGTGTCCTTAGATTATCTTGGGGGTGCCATGGGCATCCCCAAGCTTAGTCTCTTTCCACTCCTTGTTCCATAATGCATCAAATCTTTTACCCAAAACTTGAAAACTTCACAACACAAAACTTAACAGAAAATCTCGTGAGCTCCGTTAGCGAAAGAAAACAAAAGACCACTTCAAGGTACTGTAATGAACTCATTCTTTATTTATATTGGTGTTAAACCTACTGTATTCAAACTTCTCTATGGTTTATAAACTAGTTTACTAGCCATAGATTCATCAAAATAAGCAACCAACACACGAAAAACAGAATCTGTCAAAAACAGAACAGTCTGTCGTAATCTATAACTAACGCAAACTTCTGGAACTCCAAAAAATTAGCCAAAATAGGACGACCTATACAATTTGTTTATTGATCAGCAGCAATTGGAATCAATATTTTATCACGTTCTGATGATTTTTAACAATTATTTTCGTGAACAGAAAGTTTCTGGAAATTTCTGCAAGATCAAATAACTATCATCCAAGAAGATCCTATAGGTTTAACTTGGCACAAACACTAATTAAAACATAAAAACACATCTAACCAGAGGCTAGATCAAATATTTATTCCTAAACAGAAGCAAAAAGCCAAAAAAAACTAAAAATAAAATTGGGTTGCCTCCCAACAAACGCTATCGTTTAACGCCCCTAGCTAGGCATAAAAGCAAGGATAGATCTAGGTATTGCCATCTTTGGTAGGCAATCCATAAGTGGCTCTCATAATAGATTCATATGGTAATTTAATTTTCTTCCTAGGGAAGTATTCCATGCCTTTCTTTAATGGAAATTGGAATCTAATATTCCCTTCCTTCATATCAATAATTGCACCGATCGTTCTAAGGAAAGGTCTACCAAGAATAATAGGACATGAAGGATTGCAATCTATATCAAGAACAATAAAATCTACAGGCACATAGTTCCTATTTGCAACAATAAGAACATCATTAATTCTTCACATAGCTTTATTAATGGTGGAATCCGCAAGGTGCAAGTTTAAAGAGCAATCAT
This sequence comes from Aegilops tauschii subsp. strangulata, assembly GCF_002575655.3. NCBI lineage: Eukaryota > Viridiplantae > Streptophyta > Magnoliopsida > Poales > Poaceae > Aegilops > Aegilops tauschii. The sequence goes on along the minus strand of NC_053039.3, from coordinate 568,153,463 downwards.
CAAAATCACGGAAACCTAGCAAATCGCACAAAGTCTTCGGAATCGTGGAAACACTAGCACCCAAATCACACAAAGCATAGCATTCATGATCCTTAATCTTAATTTTAATACTAGGTTCCCACTCATCATAAAGTTTTCTAGGGATAGAAACTTCCAACTCAAGCTTTCCTTCATGAGATTGCATCAAGGCATCAACGATATGTTTGGTAAAATCTTTATTTTGACTATAAGCATGAGGAGAATTTAGCACGGATTGCAACAAGGAAATACAATCTATCAAAGAGCAATTATCATAATTAAATTCCTTGAAATCCAAAATAGTGGGTTTATTAACATCTAATGTTTTGATTTCTTCAATCCCACTTTTATCAATTTTAGCATCAAGATCTAAAAACTCCGAATTTTTGGAACGCCTTCTAGGTAAAGGTGGATCATATTCAGTCCCATCATTATCAAGATTCATATTGCAAAACAAAGATTTAATAGGGGACACATCAATAACTTTTAGATCTTCATCTTTATTTTCAAAGTTCTCCGGTTTAGCGGCCATCTTATTAACTAAGGTAGCCTGCTTATCCGATATTTCAGCTATCAACTTCTCAAGACGAGCAATTTGGGATCTCAAACCATCAAATTCTTTAGACATATCATCGAGCTCTTTATTCATATAACTCATAAAGCTTTTTTGTTCCTTCTACTCATTTCTAAAGAAATTATTATGCTCAAATTGCAAAACCATAAAACTCCTGACGTTGCTTTCGATCTCTTCTAACCTTTTAAGGTGGAGATCACCAAATCTAGGTAGAGCCATTGTGACAAACAAGCAATCCAACTCACGAGCAAACAAAAAGCAAGTGAAAAAGATGCAACCGAAAAAGAGAGGGCGAATAAAACGACAAGGGTGAAGTGGGGGAGAGGAAAACGAGAGGCAAATGGCAAATAATGTAATGCGGGAGATAAGGGTTTGTGATGGGTATTTGGTATGTTGACTTTTGCGTAGACCTCCCCGGCAACGGCGCCAGAAATCCTTCTTGCTACCTCTTGAGCACTGCGTTGGTTTTCCCTTGAAGAGAAAAGGGTGATGCAGCAAAGTAGCGTAAGTATTTCCCTCAGTTTTTGAAAACCAAGGTATCAATCCAGTAGGAGGCTACGCGCGAGTCCCTCACACCTACACAAACAAATAAATCCTCGCAACCAACGCGACAATGGGTTGTCAATCCCTACACGGTCACTTACGAGAGTGAGATCTGATAGATATGATAAGATAATATTTTTGGTATTTTTATGATAAAGATGCAAAGTAAAATAAAAGCAACGGAAATAACTAAGTGTTGGAAGATTAATATGATGGAAAATAGACCTGGGGGCCATAGGTTTCACTAGTGGCTTCTCTCAAGAGCATAAGTATTTTACGGTGGGTGAACAAATTACTGTTGAGCAATTGACAGAATTGAGCATAGTTATGAGAATATCTAGGTATGATCATGTATATAGGCATCACGTCCGAGACAAGTAGACCGACTCCTGCCTGCATCTACTACTATTACTCCACACATCGACCGCTATCCAGCATGCATCTAGAGTATTAAGTTCATAAGAACAGAGTAACGCCTTAAGCAAGATGACATGATGTAGAGGGATAAATTCATGAAATATGATAAAAACCCCATCTTGTTATCCTCGATGGCAACAATACAATACGTGCCTTGTTGCCCCTACTGTCACTGGGAAAGGACACCGCAAGATTGAACCCAAAGCTAAGCACTTCTCCCATTGCAAGGAAGATCAATCTAGTAGGCCAAACCAAACTGATAATTCGAAGAGACTTGCAAAGATAACCAATCATACACAAAAGAATTCAGAAGATTCAAATATTGTTCATAGATAAACTTGATCATAAAGCCACAATTCATCGGTCTCAACAAACACACCGCAAAAGAAGATTACATCGAATAGATCTCCACGAGAGAGGGGGAGAACATTGTATTGAGATCCAAAAAGAGAGAAGAAGCCATCTAGCTAATAACTATGGACCGAAAGGTCAGAAGTAAACTACTCACACTTCATTGGAGAGGCTATGGTGTTGATGTAGAAGCCCTCCGTGATCGATGCCCCCTCCGGTGGAGCTCCGGAACAGGCCCCAAGATGGGATCTCGTGGGTACAGAAGGTTGCGGCGGTGGAATTAGGTTTTTGGCTCCGTATCTGATCGTTTGGGGGTACGTAGGTATATATAGGAGGAAGGAGTACGTCGGTGGAGCAACGTGGGGCCCACCTACCTCGTTTGAGGGTGGAGGGCGCGCCCAGGGGGGTAGGCGCGCCCCCTACCTCGTGGCTTCCTGGAAGCTTCCTTGACGTAGGGTACAAGTCTCCTGGATCATGTTCGTTCTGAAAATCACGTTCCCGAAGGTTTCATTCCGTTTGGACTCCGTTTGATATTCTTTTTCTGCGAGACTCTGAAATAGGCAAAAAAACAGCAATTCTGGGCTGGGCCTCCGGTTAATAGGTTAGTCCCAAAAAGAATATAAAAGTGAATAATAAAGCCCAGTAATGTCCAAAACAGAAGATAATATAGCATGGAGCAATCAAAAATTATAGATACATTGGAGACGTGTCATCTGCTTCCAGGCCAAGGGCCAGTACAAGGCTCACAAGGAGGCCAAGATGGCTCGTCGTCTTGACAAGGCCATTATGAGACAGGTTGGCCTTGAGGTTGTTGATGGCTCTGAGGAGCGGATCACTGATGAGGAGTCTTGGATTAGAGTGCACTGCCCGTGGTCTGACACTGAGGAGGACACCAGAGTTCACGCTTCTCCCCGTACTGCAGAGGTCTCTGAGGAGGAGGAGGAGGAGGAGGAGGAGCATGATTGGTGATGCCATGGAGATCTACTACCATCGTGTCTTGTGTCGTCCCTTTCCCTTTGGTGTCTTGCTGCCAAAGGGGAAGAGTTAGGGATTTGCTTTGGGCTTTGTGTGTGTGTGTGTGTGTGTGTTCGTTCGTGCTCGTTGTGTTTGTTCGTGTTCGTTCGCTTTCTTGTTTTGAACTCTGTTCGGCTGAGAGTGAGACCATATGGTGTAAGACATATGTGAACTATCCTATCTTATCTACTTTAGTACTCTGTTATCCTGTGAGATGCATCATTACCGGCACTTATATTATTGCTCTCATGCTTATCCTTGCTTAGCTGTACCTGTTATTATTCCTTTATGCAAGGAGGTTGCCTGTCTATAAAATATAGGGGGAGTTTGATCCTAAAGATGTGCACATAGCCTTTCATGCTAATTTCCTTGGTGCACATCTTTAGGGGGAGCCCGTCTATATTTTGTAGGGAGTTGGTTTGCTTATTTTCCAGTTACTATATCTTGTGCAAATCTCGTGTTGTCATCAATCCACCAAAAAGGGGGAGATTGTTAGGGCATAATTTTCCCTGGTTTGTTTTGGCGATTGATGACAATACTTTTGCGGACTAATCGTGTGCCTTAAGCTTTTCAGGTTATCTAATATAAAGGCACTATGCGATTGTTACCCCTCGAGGACTTCACTTTAGACAGATTATTTTCTCTCGTTTTTCTTGGTGGAATTGAGTCATAGGGATAACCGTACTATCAAGAGGGGATCCGTTTCGGAAGAACATGGGTGGAATCATCTCGTACACACTTTCCTTGCACCCTCGCCTTCTCCCTGCTTCGTCAGAGTTTTCGTGCTGTGCAAAACAAGGGGTGTTGTGTGCTAAGCGGTAGTACCGCGGCCAGGGCGATAGTACCGCCCATAGGCGGTAGTACCGCTTGTTAGTGCCGCTGGTACTACCGCCCCTGCTGCGGTCTCGATTTTTCATGTCGGGTTTCCGTAAAAGACCACGCAGGGGAGCGGTAGTAGGGACGGCAGTAGGGCGCGGTAGTACCGCCTATCAGCGGTAGTACCGCTCCTACTGCCGCTCCGACTCCGGCTTAGCCAGCTGCCCTCCTCTGTTTTCCAGTGGCTGTAGGGAGCGCAGTACCGCTTATCGGCGGTAGTACCGCCCTCGGAGCGGTAGTACCGCCCTAGTGCGTGTGCCTCTTCTCCCTCAGCCTGGTTGCCCTATGCCTGCTTGCCACAGCGGTACTACCGCTGTGGCAGCGGTAGTACCGCTCCGGCGGCGGTAGTACCGCCCAGATGCAGGTTGCGGGCTGCATAACGGTTGGATGTGTCCCCCCACTATATAAAGGGGTCTTCTTCTCCAAGAAGACTCACCTCTTTTCCTCCAAACTCCATTGTTGCTCCACAAGCTTATTTTCGCCCGATCTCTCTCCCTAGCCAATCAAACTTGTTGATTTTCTAGGGATTGGTTGAGACGGCCCAGATCTACACTTCCACCAAGAGAAATTCGACTCCCCCCACTAATCCCTTACGGATCTTGTTACTCTTGGGTGTTTGAGCACCCTAGACGGTTGAGCATCTCGGAGCCATATTCCATTGTGGTGAAGCTCTGCGGTTTCGTTGGGAGCCTCCAATTAAGTTGTGGAGAGAGCCCCAACCTTGTTTGTAAAGGTCCGGTTGCCGCCTTCAAGGGCACCAATAGTTGAATCACGGCATCTCGCATTGTGTGAGGGCGTGAGGAGAATACGGTGGCCCTAGTGGCTTCTTAGGGAGCATTGTGCCTCCACACCGCTCCAACGGTAACACATCCTCGTCGTCACCGGCTCCACTCTTGGTTATCTCGCGCCTTTACTTGTGCAAGCTTATTTGTGTTATATCTCTTGCTTGCTTGTGTGCTTGTTGTTGTTGCATCATATAGGTTGCTCACCTAGTTGCATATCTAGACAACCTACTTTGATGCAAAGTTTAGATTGATAAAAAAAAGCTCAAAATTGTTAGTTGCCTATTCACACCCCCCCCCCCCCCCCCTCTAGTCAACTATATCGATCCTTTCACCTCGCTTGATCGGAATTAAAAGTTCCCGCAGATTACCAACAGGGCCACTAATGTAAAAAAAACAACAATTTGTCTAATTCACATCTAGATGTTTTTTTAAGGATGTCACATTTAACCTCCCACAAATATATAATGCAGCAACAAGAAATAAAAAAAGTAGGACAAAAAAATAGACCACAAACAAAATGGACATGAGCTTAGATGTGACATAACTATGTCACGTCTAGATGTGTCCTAGACAAACCCAAAATACAATCATTTTAGAAGTTCAGGTTGCTCCAACAGATCAACCGCCCCGTTGCTGGTTGGGTTTCACGGAATCTGAAAACAGACTTGGAACGCCAAAACGGTGGCATGTACTACTAGCCTATAAAACATGCCCGAAAGGCGAAAATAGAGCATTTTCACGACCACCCCGTGGTACCCAAAAATTTGTGCTACAACACGAAACAACTCCGAAAACAGCAAAAACACGGTCTTTCACAACATTCCTATTATATACCCTATACAATGGGAGCACACGTCAAGTGTGGCCTACGCGACACCCGTTTCAGGGTTCATACCCAAGATTTTCGTTTGGGAGAGCTGCGTTGCAAGATCCTGCTCTCTTTTTTTGCGAGAGATCCTGTTTTATCTGGTGCTTTACTTGGACAGGGACCAGTTAGGAACACGGTCTTTTTGCCAAAAACAAAACATGGTATACACCGTTTTGTAGCCATGGCTTCTGGAGTATACCTGTATTTTTTGCAGATTGGGGATCCAACGACATGGGTTTGAAGAGAGCGGTTGCGCGTCCGTTTCGGCGCCAGTACACCGCGCGCGCCCCATAAATAAGTAGGCGGCGTGTCGAGGTGCGCCTGGCGTCAATTTTGATGAGCTCCGCCTCCACCTCCACCCCACCCCCACCCGGAGGGAGACAAGACAGCCCTCGCACAGCTAGCTCGCACCTCATTCCCATCTCTTCTCACTTGTTCCAGCCAGCCAGAGCTCTCGCACTCCTCTGCCGCTATAAAATCGAGAGCCTCCCGGGCGAGCCGCTCTGTATCCAGCCAGCAGCAGGCCTCGGCAACTACTTGGTTTTTGTTCCTCTCTGAGTCGCGGCAAGGCAATCAACCGAGGCCGGCTGGTCGGTTGAGGAAGGAGGCCGGGGGCGCGGCATGGAGTCCGGCGGTGAGGAGCAGGCGAGGCAGAACGGCCATGGCGGGGACGGCGGCGACCCGGCGGAGTGGAAGAAGGTGGCCGAGCTCCGGGCCGTGGTGGAGGCGCAGGACCCCGCAGCCAAGGTACTCATCCCCTTTCAGTCGCACAAAAAAAAAAAGGTACTCATCCCCTTCACGTGATCGATCTTCTTGGTTCAGTTTAATTGGTTGGTCTCCCGTCGTAGCAGCAAGCTCACATGCATATTCTGTGCCGAGTTCATTCATTTCCTCCCTCTCATAAGTGGGTAGCTCACACTTTGTCTGACTGTTCAAAATGAAGAAGGCTCACACTTTCTCTGCTCTGTTCATTCATTTCCCTGGTCTCATAGCAATCAAGGGTACTCTAGCAATCAACCTTGCTCAAACTGAGATATTCCCCCAAAAAGAGAAAGCAAAATGGAAGATCCGAAAGTCAACACATATACTCCTATATATATAATATATATAGAGAGAGAGTATACTGCCAGTGCAGCTAACCAACCAGCAACCAACACTAGCCACTTAACGAACCGATAACTGCACGTGCTTAGTATAATATCATCCCATCCCAAATTATTTGGCTAGATACAGATAGATACATGCGTGTCTAGACAAATGTAAGACAAGTAATTCGGGACAAAGGAAGTAGATCATACTTTTACGGTGACCAAGATTGTCGCTCACGGTAAGTTTCTGATTAATTAACAAGTAACTAATGAGGTTAGGAGACACGTAGTGAAGCGTAGAGACCAGGTAAACAAATGACAATGGACCAAATCAGAACTGATCCGCTGCACGTTCCCTCCGGTCAAGTGGGTGGCCGCTGCGCCTGCGTGCGGGTGGTTGATGGTCGCTTTTGGCGTTGATGATGATGGATGGTGATATACGGCTGACACGCCAGCTTTTCTCTGGTTCATCAGTCTCATTTTCTATAGGCAGTTAATGGTGAGGCCACGGGTGGTTGGCCGTTGGCTGGTTGGCCAGCAAATCACAACATCGCCGAGCTACACACCGACGACGACGTGCGGTCACGCCGTCCATACCTATACTACCGGTCTTCCTCCCTAGAAAGAGGAGGACAGCACGATGTCGGAAGCAGGCAAATTCATGGAGCCAAAACGGCAAAACTTGCTGCATGCGCCATACGTACGTGCACACATGCATGCATGCATGTTTTACTCGACACACCGGCCGGGCCATTCTCTGTGCATACGCATATTTTATGTATAGCCGGAGCCACAACGGCAAAACTTCTTGCACCGTACGTACACGTGCACACATGAATTTCCGACAGTATTTTGGCAGTGGAAAACATGGAGTACTGGCTAGTACAGGTGGCACACACATCACATCGTTGGCGCGGTACCGAATTTATTGGCACGGGTGGAAATGGGGCCGGCCAGCCATAGCTTTGATCGATCGAACCACCCACACATAGCTCGTGCTGAGAAAAGTCCGTCGTAAATGCTCACCAACACCTCGTGATCGATCCTTGTCGACTCCACCTCCGCGCCACTTGGTCCTTCAAATTCTTTCTGTACAGTGCAATCAACCGTTCATTCAATCATGCACCATCGTCGACGTGGACCTTCATCCCACCGTCGATCAACCGCTCACATAGATGCATGCGTGCAGGAGGAGAACGACTTCATGCTGCGGCGGTTCCTGCGAGCCCGGGACCACAACATCAGCAAGGCGTCGGCGATGTTCCTCAAGTACCTCGCCTGGAAACGAGCCGCCAAGCCGCGCGGCTCCATCACTGAGGCCGATGTGCGCGGCGAGCTCGTGCAGGACAAGCTCTACGTGCAAGGCTTCGACAAGACGGGCCGCCCCATGATCTACCTCTTCGGCAACCGGCACTTCGCCGCCAAGCGCGACCTCGAGGAGTTCAAGCGCTACGTTGTCTACATTCTCGACAACACCTGCACCAAGTACGTAAAGCTGAATGCGCAAGTAATCCTACTAGTCAATAGTTAGTGGATTATTGACATATATGTGTCCATCTATGTGTGTATTCTTCAGGTTGCCGGCGGGGCAGGAGAAGTTTGCGTCCGTGGTGGACCTGAAGGGGTGGGGGTATGCCAACTGTGACATTCGGGCGAAGCTGGCGGCGTTGGAGATCATGCAGAACTACTACCCGGAGCGGCTGGGTCGGGTGTTCCTGATCCACGTGCCTTACGTGTTCATGGCGGCGTGGAAGATGGTGTACCCCTTCATCGACGACAACACCAAGAAGAAGTTTGTCTTTGTAGCTGACAAAGACCTCGACTCCACGCTCCGGGACGCTATCGATGTATCTCAGCTGCCCGAGCAGTACGGCGGCAAGCTCAGACTTGAGGGGTACAAGAGCTCGTCGACATGCAACTGATTCATGTATTATGGATGTCCAATTGTGCGCAAGTATGTAACATTGCCACGCTTGATAAGTATAAGTAATACTTCTCCATTCATCTATGCAAGGCCCTTTTTTAGTCGTGTCTTAAGTCAAGCTATTTTAAATTTGATCAAGCTCTTTGAGAGAAGATTAACTTCCACACTAACAAATCAGTATCATTGTCACTATATATCTATCCAAAAAAAAATTCTCATAATGTCCTTATTAGGTAGTACTCCCTCCGTTTCTAAATATAAGTCTTTGTGCTCACAAAGACTTATATTTAGGAATGGAGGGAGTAGTACTGAGTTGTTGATAGTCTTTTCTAACAAGTTAATCAAACTTAAAACAGTTTGATGTAAGATAAAGCCGAAAGTAAATCTTGTGTGGGAGAAAGGAGGCAGCAGTACGCAAGAGTACTACGGACGGAGTACGGTTGTTTGGAGAGATGGATCTTGAACAAAAATTCGATTGATCTCTTGGTCCCTGCCTGCTGCTGCACATGCACATGACATGCAATGCATTGATCGATCGATCGATCGGTCGGCCAGCAGCGATGAGTGGAGTGATGAGCCTAGCTAGGTTCAGAAATTGAATGCACGTACGTGTAGGTAGGGCGAGATCGATCTGGCCGTGAACTGTTCTGTGTTTCACTGCTGCGTGGTGCTGACCGTAAAGACAAAAGCCAATTAAGCCGGTGTACCGTGCACGCGCAGGTACGGTGCATGTGTCGTCGACATACCAACCACATTAATCGTGATCAGCCATTCAGGCGGGTCCGGTGCGTGTGCACTCAATCAGATGCAAAGCACGTACATAGCGTGCGTACGGTACGTACCGCTGATAGTTACCACCTCCATCTTAAAATATATGACGTTTTGGTAAGTTAAACAAGCCTACCAAAACGCCATACATTTTTGAACAGATGTAGTACAAGCCAAGGATGCGTGCGCGTACTAGGGTGTCGAGCATTGGTAGATCTGCTTACATCTTTTTGCTCCCGTCTTCTATTTTCGGTGGAAACGGCAATTTTATCAAAGCATAGCCGCCCTGGTACAAATAAACAAACCTCACATCCACAACAACATGAAGATGATACATCGAGAATGTACTCAACCAACGTACACACCAACACAAAGGGTAAAAGAAGAAGAAAAAAAGCAAAACGTATTCATGAAAGCACCGCCTTGCGCCACTTAGCTCTATGAAGAAACAACACATTTCATAACCGACAGAAGGAAGCCACGCCAACTGCCAACTAACACCATCTTGTGAAGTGAGGCATTTGACTCGACAGCCAAGTCCCCAATTTTTTTTTTTGAAACGGAGGCATAAAATTTGCCTCATCTATTAAATAAGGAGAGAATAGAGTTTAGAGTTTTACAACGCACCCACAGGTACGTCATGACAATTACTGGCCCCCAAAAATATTCCCTGATTTCTTTGCGCCCGCGGTCACCCAAAGCTTAGCGTCATCGACGATGGCAGCGAGTAGGATGGTCGGTGGCACACTCTTATGACGGAACACCCGTGCGTTTCTTTCATTCCAAATTGTCCACGAGACAAGCATGGTGAGAGAGGCCAAAGCTTGTTGGTTGGGGTTACGGTTGTCGGTTCTCTTGTCCTACCATTCAAAGACGGATTCGTCCCTGTGCCACTCGGATGTATCCATGTGCGCGAGACCAAGCATCTCAATGAGAGACTTCCATAGACGAATCGTATAGCGACACTTGAAGAAAAGGTGGGCACCCGTTTCTTGTTCCCTATTGCAAAGCTTTCAGAGGCCACAATTTGGCCAACCTCGCCTCGCTAAGCAATCGGCGGTCTAAATCCTATCTTGCAATGCCAACCATGCAAAAAAAAATTGACCTTTGGAGGCGCCCATGCCTTCCAAACCATACGATCCAAGGGGGAAAGAGTCAAGCCTAAGAATTGAGCCTTATACGCGGTGGCTGCCGTGTATATCCCGTCGTTCCCGTGCTTCCAGACGATGGTATCTTCGGTTTGCTCATGAAGGTGGAAGTCATTTAGGAGCATCCATAGAGTGAAAATTCCCGGATGTGGGCGGCGGAGACAACCACGACGTGGCTGATCTTGAGGATCCAAGCGTTCCCCTTGAGGGCCTCACGAACCTTATAGTTCTTTCTTGTCGAGGCCGTAAAGATGAGAGGTGCAATATCCTTGGGTTTGCGACCAAGAAGCCACAGGGAGTCCCAAAAAGGCGTTTTGGCGCCATCTCCCACCGTAATAGTCGTAGAGGCATAGACAAACTCGTAGTCCTCCTCGGTGCAGGGGTTTCCTAGTCCAACCCATAATTTGCAGGGATCGTTCCATTCGAACCACAACCACCGAAGCCGCAAAGCACGCGAAAATTTGTTTGTGTTGAGGACACCAAGGCCACCGTGTTGTTTTGGTCTACAAACCACCTCCCAGTTGACCTTGCATTTGGCTCCCGTTGTCTTGTCCGCACCGGACCAAAGGAAAGCCCGCTCAATCTTATTTAGGCTATCTAGAGAGCCTTGAGGCACGATGAGGGGCGTGATGGAGAACACCGCTTGGGAGGAGATGACCAACCTAACAAGTGTCGTACGACCAATGGTAGAGATGTTTTGGCCCTCCCACGTAACCAATTTTCCGGCTGCCTTATCCTCAAGGTATTGGAAATCCACCTTCTTTAATTGCCGAACTGAAAGTGGAAGGCCTAGGTATTTTACCGGGAAAGAGGCTCATGATGCCGGCATACCCTCAAGGATTTGCTCAAGATCGAGCTACTGAATCTCAATGACCAACCCCCCAGTTCAAGTTTTCACGTGAAGGTAAAGGCATAGCTGAACACAGATAGCCGCCTCCAAAAAAATTGTCCGCCTTTGATGCAGAGGTGAGAATCTAAAACTCTGGAAAAAAAAAATGTCGCATGAACTGCGGACACCGGCTCATACATTTTACCCTAGAGAAGGAACCCAAGGTAGATATTGTGGCCGAACCTTAAGACGACGCCTTCAAAAAGATGAGTGACGCATATAGACACCATAACTGTATCCTCACATTGGGATTTTCACCCACGGTTGGACACTGCATGACGCTCACCGACTCCGCCACGAAGAGCAAACTAGCCCACAGAATGACAGAATACACGACCGACTAGGGGTAGGGGCAGCCATATGTATGTACGAACGTACCCCCGCGTTTTTCATTTTCTTGGAGCAATTCGTATCCCCGGAGTTTTAAATCGAGTAAGTACGCGATACTACGGATTGGAGTACGGACACTCGGAACAGTAGTCCGGTTGGTCCCTGCCTGCGTCACATGCATCGATCGATCGTGCATCCATGAACAGGTTAAAGGCGTGCTGCGTAGGTTGCAAGATTAAATGTGCGTGTACCCTGAGATCTGTGGATCCAAGCTAGTGGTCGATGGGTCCAGTGCTGAATGGCTTGCATGCATGGACCGTGTTTTTTTTTTTGAGCTTCAAGCATGCACCGTGCTGAATGTACAAACAGTGGCGATGTACGTGCAGTTTTTTTTTTCTTTTTCAGCCGCCGGCCAGTGTAATGTTGTGTTTGTTTTCTCTTTTCGAGAGGTGTTGTGTACTCTCTCTGTAAACCAAGTACGATGCATGTGTCGTCGATGTTAAGATTAAACTATAATCTGTAATTAAGGGAAATCTCCCCTTGCCCATCGAACGAGCGGTTGCGCCCGCCAAGGACGCCTGTGTCCATCGCAACCGTCGCATCTCTCCCGTCCTCCTGGAACCGATGCATCTTTTCGGTATCGTCGCGTCTCTCCAGGGGATATATATACTCTCTGTAACCATCAATCAAGACAATCAATCATTTTCGATTCAAAACAGTCGACATACCAACCACATTAATCTTAATCGCACTGGAAGTCGATACAGGGCGCTGCTATTTCACGCCTGTTGCGAGCTGAAGAAGGAAGTGCTCGCCCACAGAGCACCAGCACGGGCCAGCTCCGTAGGCCGGGCTTTCAGGATATGGTTTTCTTCCTATATCACTTTGTTGTTACGTTTCCCTCTCTATTATTTCAAAAACTTTATGTGCTTTAACAATGTGTCTACATTTTTCTAAACCCATGTATATTTAAAGTGTTTCACACATTATTATAAAATGTTTTCCTATTTCAAAAAATTCATCATGTATAAAAATTGTTTCAATTTTTTTAATGTTCATGGCGCATTTAAAAATGTTCATAGCATATTTAAAAAGTATTTGAACTGTATTTATCAAGTTTTCATCGCATATATAAAAAACGAATTATACTGTAGTTGAAAACTGTTCATTGTGCACTGAAATATGTTTGCCCTCTATAAATAAATGTTTATAAGATATTTAAAAAATATTTACTAAGTATTTAAAGAATTATAATGGATTTAAAAAGGTATATAGTGTAGTTAACAAGCTTTTCATCACGTATTCAAAATTGCTCATGACATTTATAAAATAGTTGTACCATTCAAAAATTATGTTTATGGCATTTAAAGAAAATTCATGACAGTTTTTGAAACCATTAATGAAATATACAAAAAATCCATGCAACTTTTTATTGCAAATATATATAAGTTATACACGAGGACTTAAAAAAAACTTTACATGCTTTAAAAATGTGTCAACACTTTTTAAAAACCTATTTATTTCTAAACCGTTTCACACATTTCTATAAAATATTTGCCTATTTCAATAAATTTCATCATGCATTGAAAATTGTTTCAATTTTTTGAAAACAAAATCATGGCGAACTTAAAAATGTTCATAGCATATTAAAAAGTATCAGACCTGTATTTAAAATTTTCTCGTGTATGTGAAAAAGAATTATAGTTTATTTTCATCATGCATTTAAAATAATGTATATAGTGTAGTTAACAAGCTTTTGATCACATATTAAAAATTGTTCATGACATTTATAAAATGTTTGTACCATTCAAAAAATATGTTTATATCATTTTTAAAAATAGTTCATGAGATTGTTTTTAAAACATTAATGTACAAAAAAATCATCCATTTTTTTAATTGCGAATATATATTAGATATACATGAGGACTTTTAAAAATAAATTTTCGTGCTTTAAAAATGTGTACATTTTTTTGAACCCATTTATTTCTAAAATGTTTCACACACTTCTATAAAATGTTTGCCTATTTCAATAAGTTTCATCGTGTATTAAAAACTGTTACAATTTTTTGAAAAAACAATTCATGGCGCATTTAAAAATGTTCATAGCATATTAAAAAGTGTTCGACCTGTATTTATAAAATCTTTGCCATGTATGTTAAAAAGAATTGTAGTTTATTTGCATTAATGTTCATTGTGTATTCAAAAATGTTTGTCACCTATTAATAATGTTCATAACATATTTAAAAATATTTACAACGTCTTTAAAAATTATTACACATTTAAGCGTGCGGACCCTACGGGTTCGAGAACTATGTAGACATGACCGAGACATATCTCCGGTCAATAACCAATAGCGGAATCTGGATGCTCATATTGGCTCCTACATATTCTACGAAGATCTTTATCGGTCAAACTGCATAACCGCATACGTTGTTCCCTTTGTCATCGGTATGTTACTTGCCCGAGATTCGATCGTCGGTATCATCATACCTAGTTCAATCTCGTTACCGGCAAGTCTCTTTACTCGTTCCATAATGTATCATCCCGTAACTAACTCATTAGTCACACTGCTTCCAAGGCTTATTGTGATGTGCATTACCGAGAGGGCCCAGAGATACCTCTCCGATACACGGAGTGACAAATCCTAATCTTGATCTATGCCAACCCAACAAACACCTTCGGAGACACGTATAGAGCATCTTTATAATAACTCAGTTACGTTGTGACGTTTGATAGCACACAAGGTGTTCCTCTGGCATTCGGGAGTTACATATTCTCATAGTTAGAGAAATATGTATAAGTCATGAAGAAAGCAAAAGCAATAAAACTAAACGATCATAATGTTAAGCTAAGCTAAATGATCATAATCTCTAATGATGTGATCCCGTTCATCAAATGACAACACATGTCTATGGTTAGGAATCTTAAACATCTTTGATTAACGAGTTAGTCAAATAGAGGCATATTAGGGACACTCTGTTTTGTCTATGTATCACTATAAAAAAACTGAGATACTGTGACGAAAATCCTCGTGCCGAAGTTGGACTACGTCACAGGAATACATAATGTGTGATGTTTACATAAGTGGCGTCACTGATTACCACAAATCAATGATGATAGACGTCACATAATCGCTTTAGCCTTTGAGCGCACCTGGTTACCAGTTTCTTTGACAGTTTGGTAATTTCCATGACGAGCGTACTAGAGTCACCGAATATTACAAATGTGTGATGATTACTTTTTTTATGTGATTTCCACCGATGGGACCTGCCATACCTGTTTCCCGGGTTACTGAGCGGTAGGACCCCGCATACTAGTGTTGGCAGTAGGGCCATAGTGTTTTCAAAGTCTACTGAGCACTGTAAGTATTTTGTTCCATTAATATAGATAGGTAATGGCTAGGGAAATTTTTTATTTTGTTCCATCTAATGTAAATAGATAGTGACCAAGCAAAAATCCTTGAATCCATGCATTTGTGAGATGATGTCATTACATTCTATCAAAAAATGGAAATATAAGTTAACGGGATTTTTTTTGGTACAGGGAGTTTGAACACGGGACCATTATGGTCTCAACTAATGGCGTTGCTAATAGGGTAGAGTTATATTTTTAGATACTAACAATGTTAATTGTGCTAAAAATATACTAGTATATTATGGTCCTGGACTATATATATATATATATATATATATATATATATATATATATATATATACGCCTATAACACTTAACAGGTTAGTCATCTCTTTCCTGGGGCGTGTGTGGCTCGATCTGTAAGTTAATTATTTCGTGCCAGGGCGTATGTGATCTATCTGTTCGTCTGTCATGGGTTCTAGCCGGTGTCACGTCGCGGCGGGGAGAGGAAAGGCAAGGCACGACACGGCCGCACGGCTCGGTTCCGGCTGGCGGCTGTTAACTTTTGTTTGTTAGGGGTGGCTAGCGGCTGTTACGGACGCAGCACAGCCAATGGCCTGGCAAGCCCTTTCTTTAAATTTTTCTACGGTGCCCTCAAGGAACCCGACGGGAGAGAGAGGAGCGAGCAGCTACTCTTACCGCCGTCGTCACGTTTGGTTGCCCCCGATCTACCGCCGCCACCACAGGAGCGAAAGAAAACGAGATCGGATAGGTAGGGTTTCGCTCGGGGAGGAGAATGTGGGCGAGGTAAAAAAATCGCTGGTTATATGTGTTGTTGAGCTGGCCTTTTTTCAGGGTATAAGTTGAGCTGGCTTCAGCCCACGTATAGCTGCGGAAGCTGCTAGTGGTGTCAGGGCCCTCCATGGCGCGCAGCGGTGGACCCAGCGTGCGCCGCGGCCGGACCAGCCTGGTCACGCGGTGGTAGCCCAGCCTGTGTGCCTGACGTTCGTTCTCAGTGTGAGTACCTGCATGCGTGCGTCCTCCGATCCCTCTCGTGTGATTGCAGGGACTGAACTCTCACTTTGTGGTGCAACTCGTCCATACACTTCTCAATTGTCAATTCTATCGGAGCAAACGAGGGAGATGTGGGAATTGGCTATGGCCTCCTTGAGCAGAACCCCTGTTTCGCCTATGACACCCGCCTCGTCGCCTTCGTCAGAGATTAACTAATGAGTAGGGTCGTAGTCGTCCGATCTTTTGCACTTATCCGTACTTCTTATTGACCCTCTGTTTTTTCTTCTTCCTGTGTTTTGTCCGTCATATATTGACAGAGCACAGACCACAGGGGCACGCCGGAGTTCAACTGGAGGACCGCCAAGCTCGACCAACAAATTGGGTTAACATGTGTTCGACGCTCAACTCTCTGCTCTCAATTTAGATGAATCGCTTCTGTGCGGGCATTGGTTCAGATATTAGTGTTGTTCTATTCTTGTTAGTGATTTTTTATTGGTCAATCGTTATAGTACACCCGCAGTATTTGCTAAGTCAGATAGTCCTTGTTTGTGCCAGTAATCTTGAACTCATGGAACTAGTTTATACGTGCCATTAAGTTGAAAATTGTAAACTGAATTGTACCTGCTCTGATTTATCTTTTAGAGAAATTATTATTAGAACCTAACTAGTAGATGTGACATGGGTTAGTAATGAAATAGTGAGCTGCAATAAAAGAATTCATTATGCCGATGCTCCCCCAGTATTGTTATGTTATTTTGTAGTTCTGAGCACATGGCAACTCGGTTTGAGGGTGTGTGAATAGATTTGCAAGTGAATTTTTGTTGTAGAACTGCCGTTGGAATTTTATGAGCAATTCAACATGATTTTGGTAAATTGCTAATGGAGAACTAATTCCCTGCACTTGTTTGTGGCAATCAGAAGTGACACTGACTATATGTTAATGCAGATTACTATCCAAGCAAGCAGATACTACAACTGAAGATCAAAACCTAGACGAGCTTTTTATTCGGCCTGCGATCATCGCACAATTGTTAGTAACTTATTTTCAAATGGAAGTATCTTATTGATCAAATGTGTGCCAAGGACAACAACGAAGCTCTGCGAAACTTCTTCATGCTTTCTTCACTATTCTAGCTGCTTCAAGGTTTCTTCCTTAGTAGCTTTGTCGATTATTTTGTTTTTCTGCACCATTTTAATTCCAATTTAATATTTCAGATGACCTTTGTTGCTCACAAATACGACATGTTTAGTTTTGTTCATATCACTTATTAGACAAGTACTATCATGTCTTTTTCTGTTAAGATTCCAACCTAGAGCTCCCAGTTATAACTTTCATGTTGTTCTCTGTTGCAATGGTCGATGGTTTTTTCTAACTCATTCATGCTGTTGTATTTATGTCTTTGTTTCTAATAGGTTGATTCGTAAGTCATCTTTCAAGAAGTTGATATGGACAAAGAAGGATCAAACAACTCTATCTGCCTTCATGAAGTCACGAGAAGAAGCATCCAACAAGGTTTCAGGTTTTGATTAAGGTGGGAGCTAAGACTCACACCAAGAAGGTCTATATTGATGACCTCCAAATGTTCTAAAAAATATGTTGTATCAAACGATTATGTAGCTTGGGTTATGTTGGATGGTGCATGTAAGTGTTTAGTGTACACATTATTTCGATACAAGTTAGCTTGTAATGTGATGTGGAAATTGATCAATGAAAAGATGGTCTTAAAAAAACCACAAGCCCAATTGGCTTTGAATCGGACCAGGCCAAACTAATATGAGAGGAAAAACTATAAATAATGTAATTCTTGAAAAGGCTAGCAGAAAATGGCAATCTCCATAAATTGGTGGGCTGGATCAACAACTAATGGGTTGCAAATTGGCTATGGCCCACCAAACAATTAGATCCAAAAATAGAAAAATCGCTAAATTATTGGGCTTGGCCCATTTTGAAACCCACTGCGCATTAGCCCGTCAATAGTCTTGTGACGACAGCTTCGTCACCGAAGGTCCCATACCCGATGACATTTTTTGCGTGCTGCGTCACTAGGAATAATCTGTGACAGGGATTCTGTGACGATGCTCGTGACGCCTGAAAAATGTCACACGTGAGTATTTTGTGACGTCTTTAGCTATTACTTGACATTTTTGAGCTCGTCATAGTAGGTCCGATCTCTTGTAGTGTATTCACACATGTATCAAGTTTCCACTTAATACAATTTTAGCATGAATAATAAACATTTATCATGATATAAGGAAATATAAATAACATCTTTATTATTGCCTCTAGGGCATATTTTCTTCAGTCTCCCACTTGCACTAGAGTCAATAATGTAGTTCACATCGCCATGTGATTTAACATCAATAGTTCACATCGTCATGTGATTTAACACTCTATAGTTCACATCGCCATGTGACCAATACCCAAAGGGTTTACTAGAGTCAATAATCTGGTTCACATCGCCATGTGATTAATACCCAAAGAGTATTAAGGTGTGATCATGTTTTGCTTGTGAGAGAAGTTTAGTCAACGGGTCTGCCACATTCAGATCCATATGTATTTTGCAAATTTCTATGTCTACAATGCTCTGTACGGAGCTACTCTAGTTAATTGCTCCCACTTTCAATATATATATATCCACATTGAGACTTAGGGTCATCCGGATCAGTGTCAAAGCTTGCATCGACGTAACTCTTTACGACGAACTTTTTGTCACCTCCATAACCAAGAAACATATCCGTATTCCACTAAGAATAATTTTGACCATTGTCCAGTAATCCACTCCTGGATCACTATTGTACCCTCTTGCCAAACTCATGGTGAGGTACACAATAGGTCTGGTACACAGTGTAGCATACTTTATAGAACCTATGACTGAGGCATAGAGAATGACTTTTCATTCTCTTTCTATTTTCTGCCGTGGTCGGGTTTTGAGTCTTTACTCAATTTCACACCTTGCAACACGGGCAAGAACTTCTTCTTTGACTGTTCCATTTTGAACTACTTCAAACTTTTGTCAAGTATGTATTCATTGAAAAAACTTATCAAGCGTCTT
The DNA here is from genome assembly GCF_002575655.3 of Aegilops tauschii subsp. strangulata. Lineage (NCBI taxonomy): Eukaryota > Viridiplantae > Streptophyta > Magnoliopsida > Poales > Poaceae > Aegilops > Aegilops tauschii. The sequence continues at coordinate 568,134,449 of NC_053039.3, read as the reverse complement.
GATCTATCTCTATGGATCTTCATGCCCAATATGTAAGCACCTTCACTGAGGTCTTTCTTTGAAAAACTCCTTTCAAACACTCCTTTATGCTTTCCAGAAAATTCTACATCATTTCCGATCAACAATATGTCATTCACATATACTTATCAGAAAGGCTGTAGTGCTCCCACTCACTTTCTTGTAAATACAGGCTTCAACGCAAGTCTGTATAAAACTATACGCTTTGATCAACTCATCAAAGCGTATATTCCAACTCCGAGATGCTTGCACCGGTCCATAGATGGATCGCTGGAGCTTGCACACTTTGTTAGCACCTTTTAGGATTGAGAAAACTTTCTGGTTGCATCATATACAACTCTTTTTTAATAAATCTATTAAGGAATGTAGTCTTGACATCCATTTGCCAGATTTCATAAAATGCGGCAATTGCTAACATGATTCGGACAGACTTTAAGCATCGATGCGAGTGAGAAAATCTCATCATAGTCAACATCTTGAACTTGTCGAAAACCTTTTTCGACAATTCAAGTTTTGTAGATAGTAATACTACTATCAGCGTCCATCTTCCTCTTGAAGAACCATTTATTCTCAATGGCTTGCCGATCATCGGGCAAGTCAACCAAAGTCCATACTTTGTTCTCATACATGGATCCCATCTCAGATTTCATGGCCTCAAGCCATTTCGCGGAATCTGGGCTCATCATCGCTTCCTCATAGTTCGTAGATTCGTCATGGTCTAGTAACATGACTTCCAGAACAGGATTACTGTTGGGGAACGTAGTAATTTCAAAAAATTTCCTACGCACACACCGGATCATGGTGATGCATAGCAACGAGAGGGGAGAGTGTGTCCACGTACCCTCGTAGACCGAAAGCGGAAGCGTTAGCACAACGCGATTGATGTAGTACGTCTTCACGATCCGACCGATCCAAGTACCGAACGCACGGCACCTCCGAGTTCAGCACACGTTCAGCTCGATGACGTCCCGCGAACTCCGATCCAGCAGAGCTTCACGGGTGAGTTCCGTCAGCACGACGGCGTGATGACGGTGATGATGTTGCTACCGACGCAGGGCTTCGCCTAAACACCGCTACGATATGATCGAGGTGGAATATGGTGGAGGGGGGCACCGCACACGGCTAAGAGATCAAGAGATCAATTGTTGTGTCTAGAGGTGCCCCTGCCCCCGTATATAAAGGAGGGAGGGAGAAGCCGGCCCTAGAGGGGGCGCGCCAAGTGTGGGGAGTCCTACTAGGACTCCCAAGTTCTAGTAGGATTCCCTTTTCCTTTCCGGAGTAGGAGAGAAGGAAAAGGGGGGAGAGGGAGAAGGAAAAGGGGGCTGCACCCCTTGTCCAATTCGGACCAGAGGGGGGCGCGCTCCTCCTTCCTTTTGGCCTCTCTCCTCTATTCCCGTATGGCCCAATAAGGCCCAATACTTCTCCCGGTGAAATCCCGTAACTCCCCGGTACTCCGAAAATACCCGAATCACTCAGAACATTTCCGATGTCCAAATATAGTCGTCCAATATATCGATCTTTACGTCTCAACCATTTTGAGACTCCTCGTCATGTCCCCGATCTCATCCGGGACTCCGAACTACCTTCGGTACATCAAAACACATAAACTCATAATACAAATCGTCACAGAACTTTAAGCGTGCGGACCCTACGGGTTCGAGAACTATGTAGACATGACCGAGACACGTCTCCGGTCAATAACCAATAGCGGAACCTGGATGCTCATATTGGCTCCTACATATTCTACGAAGATCTTTATCGGTCAAACCGCATAACAACATACATTGTTCCCTTTGTCATCGGTATGTTACTTGCCCGAGATTTGATCGTCGGTATCTCAATACCTAGTTCAATCTCGTTACCGGCAAGTCTCTTTACTCGTTCCGTAATACATCATCTCGCAACTAACTCATTAGTCACAATGCTTGCAAGGTTTATAGTGATGTGCATTACCGTGAGGGCCCAGAGATACCTCTCCGACAATCGGAGTGACAAATCCTAATATCGAAATACGCCAACCCAACAAGTACCTTCGGAGACACCTGTAGAGCACCTTTATAATCACCTAGTTACGTTGTGATGTTTGGTAACACAAAAAGTGTTCCTCCGGTAAACGGGAGTTGCATAATCTCATAGTCATAGGAACATGTATAAGTCATGAAGAAAGCAATAGCAACATACTAAACGATCAAGTGCTAAGCTAACGGAATGAGTCAAGTCAATCACATCATTCTCCTAATGATGTGACCCCGTTAATCAAATGACAACTCATGTCTATGGCAAGGAAACATAACCATCTTTGATCAACGAGCTAGTCAAGTAGAGGCATACTAGTGACACTCTGTTTGTCTATGTACTCACACATGTATTATGTTTCTGGTTAATACAATTCTAGCATGAATAATACACATTTATCATGAAATAAGAAAATAAATAATAACTTTATTATTGCCTCTAGGGCATATTTCCTTCAATTACCGTACCACTCTGGTGCGGACCGTACTCTGGTTGACCTACGAGGTTCGGTAGTAACTTGATCTGAAGCTTCATGATCATCATCATTAGCTTCCTCACTAATTGGTGTAGGAATCACTGGAACTGATTTCTGTGATGAACTACTTTCCAATTCGGGATAAGGTACAATTACCTTATCAAGTTCTACTTTCCTCCCACTCACTTCTTTTGAGAGAAACTCCTTCTCTAGAAAGGATCCATTCTTAGCAACGAATATCTTGCCTTCGGATCTGTGATAGAAGGTGTACCCAACAGTTTCCTTTGGGTATCCTATGAAGACGCGTTTCTTCGATTTGGGTTCGAGCTTATCAGGTTGAAGCTTTTTCACATAAGCATCGCAGCCCCAAACTTTAAGAAACGACAGCTTAGGTTTCTTGCCAAACCACAGTTCACACGGTGTCGTCTCAATGGATTTAGATGGTGCCCTATGTAACGTGAATGGAGCTGTCTCTAATGCATAACTCCAAAACGATAGTGATAAATCGGTAAGAGACATCATAGATCACACCATATCTAATAAAGTACGGTTATGACGTTTGGACACACCATTACGCTGTGGTGTTCCAGGTGGCGTGAGTTGTGAAACTATTCCACATTGTTCTAATTGAAGGCCAAACTCGTAACTCAAATATTCGCCTCCACGATCAGGTTCGTAGAAACTTTATTTTCTTGTTATGATGATTCTCCACTTTACTCTGAAATTCTTTGAACTTTTCAAATGTTTCAGACTTATGTTTCATTAAGAATTTGTGAAGGTCAGAAAATAACGATACCCGCCGTGAGCCTCAACACTCATCGGACCACATACATCGTTATGTATTATTTCCAATAAGTCATTGGCTCGCTCCATTGTTCCGAAGAATGGAGTTTTAGTCATCTTGCCCATGAGGCATGGTTCGCAAGTGTCAAATGATTCATAATCAAGTGATTCCAAAAATCCATCCATATGGAGTTTCTTCATGCGCTTTACACCAATATAATCTAAACGGCAGTGCCACAAATATGTTACACTATCATTACCAACTTTGCATCTTTTGGTATCAATATTATGAATATGTGTATCACTACGATCGGGATTCAATAAACCATTCATATTGGGTGTATGACCATGGAAGGTTTTATTCATGTAAACAAAATAACAATTATTCTCTGAATTAAATGAATAACCGTATTGCAATAAACATGATCTAATCATATTCATGCTCAACGCAAACACCAAATAACATTTATTTAGGTTCAACACTAATCCTGAAGGTAGAGGGAGTGTGTGATGGTGATCGTATCAACCTTGGAATCACTTCCAACATACATCGTCACTTCGCCCATAACTAGTCTCTGTTCATTCTGCAACTCCTGTTTTGAGTTACTAATCTTAGCAGCTGAACCGATATCAAATACCCAGGGGTTACTATGAACACAAGTAAAGTACACATCAATAACATGTATATCACATATACCTTTGTTCACTTTGCCATCCTTCTTATCCACCAAGTACTTGGGGTATTTCCGCTTCCAGCGACCATATCCTTTGTAGTAGAAGCACTCAGTTTTAGGCTTGGTTTCAACTTTGGGCTTCTTCACGGGAGTGGAAACTTGCTTGCCATTCTTCTTGAGGTTTCCTTTCTTTTCCTTCGCCCCTTTTATTGAAACTAGTGGTCTTGTTAACCATCAACACTTGATGCTCTTTCTTGATTTCTACCTTCGTCGATTTTAGCATCACGAAGAGCTCGGGAATCGTTTTCGTCATCCCTTGCATATTATAGTTCATCACGAAGTTCCAGTAACTTGGTGATAGTGACTAGAGAACTCTGTCAATCACTATCTTATCTGGAAGATTAACTCCCACTTGATTCAAGCGATTGTAGTACTTAGACATTCTGAGCACATGCTCACTGCTTGAGTTATTCTCCTCCATCTTGTAGGCAAAATACTTGTCAGAGGTCTCCTACCTCTTGACTCGGGCATGAGTCTGAAATACCAATTTCAGCTCTTGGAACATCTTATATGCTCTGTGGCATTTCAAAACATTTTTGAAGTCCCGGTTCTAAGCCGTAAAGCATGGCGCACTAAACTATCAAGTAGTCATCATACCGAGCTTGCCAAACGTTCATAATGTATGCATCTGCTCCTGCAATAGGTCCGTCACCAAGCGGTGCATCAAGGACATAATTATTCTGTGCAACAATGAGGATAATCCTCAGATCACAGACCCAGTCCGCATCATTGCTACTGTCATCTTTCAACTTATTTTTCTCTAGGAACATATCAAAAATAAACGGGGAGCTACATCACAAGCTATTGATCTAGAACATAGATATGCAAATACTATCAGGACTAAGTTCATGATAAATTAAAGTTTAATTAATCATATTACTTAAGAACTCCCACTTAGATAGACATCCCTCTAGTCATCTAAATGATCACGTGGTCCATATCAACTAAACCATGTCCGATCATCACGTGAGATGGAGTAGTTTTCAATGGTGAACATCTCTATGTTGATCATATCTGCTATATGATTCACGTTCGACCTTTCGGTCTCAGTGTTCCGAGGCCATATCTGCATATGCTAGGCTCGTCAAGTTTAACCCGAGTATTCTACATGTGCAAAACTGGCTTGCACCCGTTGTATGTGAATGTAGAGCTTATCACACCCAATCATCACATGGTGTCTCGGCACGATGAACTGTCGCAACGGTGCATACTCAGGGAGAACACTTGTACCTTGAAATTTAGTGAGGGTTCATCTTATAATGCTACCGCCGTACTAAGCAAAATAAGATGCATAAAGGATAAACATCACATGCAATCGGCCATCATCATCTTGTGCCTTTGATCTCCATCTCCAAAGCACCGTCATGATCTCCATCGTCACCGGCTTGACACCTTGATCTCCATCATAGCATCGTTGTCGTCTCGCCAACTATTGCTTCTACGACTATCGCTACCGCTTAGTGATAAAGTAAAGCAATTACATGGCGATTGCATTTCATACAATAAAGCGACAACCATAAGGCTCCTGCCAGTTGCCGATAACTTATACAAAACATGATCATCTCATACAAAAATTTATATCTCATCACGTCTTGACCATATCACATCACAGCATGCCCTGCAAAAACAAGTTAGACGTCCTCTACTTTGTTGTTGCAAGTTTTACGTGGCTACTACAGACTTCTAGCAAGAACTGTTCTTACCTACGCATCAAAACGACAATGATTTTTCGTCAAGTGTGTTGTTTTAACCTTCAACAAGGACCGGCCGTAGTCAAACTCGATTCAACTAAAGTTAGAGAAACAGACACCCGCTAGCCACCTGTGTGCGAAGCATGTCGGTTGAAGCAGTCTCATGAACGCGGTCATGTAATGTCGCTCCGGGTCGTTTCATCCAACAATACCGCCGAGTCAAAGTAAGACGTTGGTGGTAAGCAGTATGCCTATTATCGCCCACAACTCTTTGTGTTCTACTTGTGCATATCATCTACGCATAGACCTGGCTCGGATGCCACTGTTGGGGAACATAGTAATTAAAAAAAATTTCTACGATCACGCAAGATCTATCTAGGAGAAGCATAGCAATGAGCGGGGAGAGTGTGTCCACGTACCCTCGTAGACCGAAAGCGGAAGCGTTTAGTAACGCGGTTGATGTAGTCGAACGTCTTCACGATGCAACCGATCCAAGTACTGAACGTACGGCACCTCCGTGTTCAGCCCACGTTCAGCATGATGACGTCCCTCGAGCTCTTGATCCAGTAGAGGTTCGAGGGAGAGTTCCGTCAGCACGACGGTGTGGCGAAGGTGTTGGTGATGTGATCCGCGCAGGGCTTCGCCTAAGCACTACGACAATATGACCGAGGTGGTAAACTATGCAAGGGGGCACCGCACACGGCTAAGAAACAATTGTTGTCCTTTGGGGTGCCCCCTAGCCACGTATATAAAGGAGGGGGAGGAGGAGGTCGGCGGCCAAGGAGGGCGCGCCAAGGGGGGAGTCCTACTTGGACTCCCAATCCAAGTAGGATTCGCCCCCCCTCCTTCCTTCCAACGGAGAGGGAAAGGGGAAGGGAGAGAGAGGGAGAAGGATAGAGGGGGGCCGCGCCCCCTTCCCTTGTCCAATTTGGATTGGGGCAAGGGGCGCGCGCGCCACCTCCGTGGCCTGCCTCCTCTCCTCCACTATGGCCGAATAGGCCCAATAACTTTCCCGGGGGGTTCCGGTAGCCTCCCGGTACTCCGAAAAATCCCCGAACCTTATCGGAACCATTCCGGTGTCCGTATATAACCTTCCAATATATCAATCTTTACCTCTCAACCATTTCGAGACTTCTCGTCATGTCCGTGATCTCATCTGGGACTCCGAACAAACTTCGGTCACCAAAACACATAACTCATAATACAAATCGTCATTGAACGTTAAGCGTGCGGACCCTACGGGTTCGAGAACTATGTAGACATGACCGAGACACATCTCCGGTCAATAACCAATAGCGGAACCTGGATGCTCATATTGGCTCCTACATATTATAGGAAGATCTTTATCGGTCAAACCGCATAACAACATATGTTGTTCCCTTTGTCATCGGTATGTTACTTGCCCGAGATTCGATCGTCGGTATCATCATACCTAGTTCAATCTCGTTACCGGCAAGTCTCTTTACTTGTTCCGTGATGTATCATCCCGTAACTAACTCATTAGTCACATTGCTTGCAAGGCTTATTGTGATGTGCATTACCGAGAGGGCCAGAGATACCTCTCGGATACACGGAGTGACAAATCCTAATCTTGATCTATGCCAACCATCAAACACCTTCGGAGACACCTTTAGAGCATCTTTATAATCACCCAGTTACGTTGTGACGTTTGATAGCACACAAGGTGTTCCTCTGGCATTCGGGAGTTGGATAATCTCATAGTTAGAGGAATATGTATAAGTCATAAAGAAAGCAATAGCAATAAAACTAAACGATCATAATGTTAAGCTAACGGATGGGTCTTGTCCATCACATCATTCTTTAATGATGTGATCCCGTTCATCAAATGACACACATGTCTATGGTTAGGAAACTTAACCATCTTTGGTTAACGATCTAGTCAAGTAGAGGCATAGTAGGTACACTATGTTTTGTCTATGTATTCACACATGTATCAAGTTTCCGCTTAATACAATTTTAGCATGAATAATAAACATTTATCATGATATAAGGAAATATAAATAACATCTTTATTATTGCCTCTAGGGCATATTTCCTTCAAATCTTCCCTTGTCGTCCAGCGTGCAGTTGCCTTGTAGCAACCGACGCATCTCTCTTTCCCCTCTCTTCTAATCGTTGCATTGGTTCCACCCATCTCGTTTTGTGTGATGCATCTTTTTCAAACATATATAAAGTGTACTGTTTCTATCAACCAATACAAGTTGATCTTTCACTTAAACATGTTATCAGCAGATAGTTTCTACAGAGAGCAGAAGAGACAGAGAGAAGTTCACTCGCCGAAGTTCTCTACGGTGACAATTGGATGGAAGAGGAATTATGCCTTGTGGATAGTGCAACCACAAACTCCATACTAAGGGAGATGAAATATTTTCAAACTCTGAAAAAGATGAATGGAGATATTATAACTATCGCTGGACGCGATACGGTAGTCGTTGGCACTAGACGTGCCTTATTTACCCTCCCAGGTGGTACACAAGTGACAATTGAGGATGCTTTGTTGTATCCCAACTCATCACGTACCCTGATCAGTTATCAATATATCCGTAAAAATGGCTTTCACATTGAACCCCATGAAGACAACAAAGAGGAGTATCTACTCTTCACCAAAAATCACGGATATGGCAAGCAGGTACATGAAAAAATTCCTTCTCTGTCATCCGGTTTGTACTATACCTACATCAAACCCATATAACATGTTGCATACAAAGTAATTTTTTGAAATGTTGACTCATTTCAAACCTGGCATGATCGCCTAGGCCATCCCAGGATCGGGATGATAAGAAAAATTACTAGCAATTCCATTGGTCATAATTTGCTTGAGTCAAAATTTCCTCATTCTTCAGACTTTGTGTGCACATCTTGTGCCACGGGAAAGCTAATTTTGAGGCCCTCTCACCTAAAAATACAAGCTGAACCACTTCAGTTTCTTGAACGTATTCGAGGAGACATTTGTGGTCCCATCCAACCATTATTTGGACCTTTCCAGTATTTCATGGTCTTAATTGATTCATCTACACGATGGTCACACGCGTGTCTTCTATCCACGTGAAACCATGCATTTGCCAAGATAATGAGGCAAGTCATTAAGTTACGAGCCCGTTATTATCCAGAAAGTCAAATGAAGATAATTCGCATAGACAATGCTGCAGAATTTTCCTCACATGCTTTCAATGATCATTGAATGACCCTGGGGATTGAATTTCAGCACTCTGTTTCATATGTTCATACACAAAATGGTTTGGCTGAATCAAATTGATTAAGGGGCAGCACTAGGCATCAGACTACTCATATTGTGCATCCATCAGACTAGTCATGCAATGTTGGATCAAAATAGAGGGGGACGTCCCATTGCTGCTTTTGCCCATGCCAGAGGATATTTTGTTCCCTAATAATTGTGTGCTTCCTCCATTAAAACGAGGCCCTAGGACTGTTTCCATAGATCATGGGTATGGATCCCTAATTACGTGCATTGCTCCTTAATTTTAGGAAACAATTTACACAATTTACGCAGCAAGATTCCTTGCTTTTGATGTTATCCGAAATTGCATCCCATGTAACTAATTCATGCTTCCACCTTTGTTTTTTCTTGTCTTCTTTCTCCTTAACAAATTAATTTATGTTTGCTTCTTTTGCGGCAAAAAAATAAATTATGTTTCCATTTATATAAATTTTTCTTCTATAGTGAATTATACCAGCTTTGATTTATTTCAAATTTTGTGTCGATGTTGTGTGTATTTCGTTCAGAAGCATCACTATCTTTATTCCATCAACAAGAGAATTGCTTTGAACATCCTTCCATAAAAAAGAAAATTATACCACATGTTTGAGAAGCATCACACATCTTATTTACATCGACTATAGAATTACGTCCAACTAATAAGATCTTGCTTCGATCAAAGACAAATATATTTCTAGTTAAATAACACATGTTTCATACAAGTTAGAGATTTGTTTGCATGAAACAAAAAAAAATTGCTACTCACAAATGAGAGTATGATTCAACAGGCAAAGTCAAATTACTTCCATCCATCAAACTACACTAATTCAAATGTGACGTAGCTATCATGTGATGAAAGGCATGAACCACGATGTCGGCTGGTAGAAGTTGGGGTACCCCTGCCCGACTGCCTTGATCTTCTTCACTATAAGGTCCTTGAGGCTATATACACCGACAACCCAAACGTCTCGGTTATAGCAATCGGTGTGCGAACTCGACTCGTCTTCTATGAAGTATACACAGTCAGCCTTGATCTCTGGGCACCCCCTAATCGGCATAGAAACATATGTCAAAACTGAGAGATCAAAATGTATGAGGCATGGATACCACAAAATCAATGATTTGATCCTATCATGCACTAAAAGCATAGAAATTTGATTTGCCAAAACCTACGTCCTTGCTGGGAAAGACTTGGGTGCACAATTTTAATGCCTCGAAACATTGTTGTGGTGTGGTGCTACATGTTTACATTAGAAGCATATGGCGAAAATAAAGGAATAATGATTAACAAGAAGCAATAATTTGCTACTTTCCAACAGGTTGTTTTCACAAATTGAAGCATACACTATAAACCGAGGAAGCATCCGGAAGCATGAAAATAGTGCCATGGGCATATAAGTGGTATTACTTGGAAGCATGGATTTTTTTTTAAATGGACGACTCTTTTTTACTCATTTTTGAGTGTCACCTGAGAACATACGAAATGTAATGTGTTAGCATTTCTGAAGAAAAAAATGTGTTAGAAGGAATAAAGTGATAGATTCGTTGTGTCATGGAATTAGTTGTATGGAAGCAATACATTAGAACTAAAAGTATATATTTATTGACTGATGACATCAAGAATGTAAGAAGCACGTGATATTCACTCAATAATACGGCACATGACATTGGCATTAGTAAGCTTGATGTCATGATGAGGATGCATTGGTGACAATGGCATGGAAGCATTTTTCTAGACGAGCATATCAAAAAGGGAACAATGTAGAAGCATTCTTTTATGAAGCTGTAAAAACTGCAAAGAGTGCAATTTTAGCCTTAGGTGGAAGCATGAAATTTTGAAAAATGAAAACAATACATATTTATCGAATTGTGGGTACATACACTTGAAGCTCTCTATACTGGAAGCATTACACGAAGCAAAATAAAAATTCCATACCATTTGTCAATTGATTTGAAGCTCTGAGAAATATTGAGACAAATGGATTTTGAAAACAATACTAGGCTGGCAATGAACATAAATAACAATTATAATCTGGCTGATGGATGAATTACACGGAACATTTCATTGCAAAAATTACAAATCCCCATATCTGGGGCTATGGATGAAGTGCACATACCTTCGGTTTGGATATGGGGCGCTTCAAATAGGGCGGCATTTTGCAATCCAAATGCCTATTCTCCGGTCAGCCGGTGTAACCCCGGATGTAGCCGATTCAATTGATGGGGGAGCCTGGTGGTGGACGAAACACCGTGGCGGATGGGGTGCTCGACCTGCTGATGCCCAGATGGCGCAACGTCGCCCGGGGTTCGCACCGGTGGAGAGGACTAGGGGGGCGTCGTGCTGCTCGGCGGTGAGTGTTGTTGGCCGGTGAAGTTGTGATGAGAGAGCGGTGGAGGAGTGGATCTGGCGGCACGAGGCTGGAGCGAGGCGAGCGATGTGGAGGCAGTGCTCGGGCGGTACGGGCGATCAGGGATGACGGGGTCACGAGGGATTAGGGAGAGGGGATTATGCGGGGGTTTCGTTCAGGGATTTTTTTTTGTTCTTTCCTTCTACAAACCGCATCAAAATATTGAGCATCAGATTTGGAATGAATCGGCGTCATTCAAGCTACCTGACGTTGCCGCTCCTTCAGACTATAGACAGGAAGTATTTACCTTGATTAAGAGGATCAAACTCATTGTGTGACCTTTGTCAATGAATTGCAACTTGCCAACGTCTTGTCCGGGTCATGCGGTTCTATACGCTGCTGACTTGATACAATTGAGGGCTACTGCATATCACAGTACTTCCCCTCTGCAATTGGTACGTGGAAATCCTCCCAGCATTTCCCATCTGCGTAAGTTTGGATGTGTTGCATACATCTCGATCTCACCACCACATCGGACATCCATGGGCCCAGATAGGAAATAGGGGATCTATGTGGGGTACAAATCACTGTCGATTATTAAGTACCCGGAACCCCTTATTGGGACCTATTCACAGTCCGTCACGCTGATTGTATATTTAATGAGGAACAATTTTCGGCATTAGAGGGAGATTTCAAGACCAGAAAGAATGCTCGGAAATTGATTAGAATGCTCAAGCCATTTCGTACACAAGAGACCGAACTCCAAGTTAAAAAAAATCATTAATTTGCAACATCTTGCAAATAACCTGCCAGATTCATTTACTGATCTAAAAGGTGTTACAAAGTCCTTAAATCCGGCCAGAAATGCGCCCGATATAGTGGAGGTACCAATAAAAACACTCAACTCCCTGTTCCTAAAAAATGATGAGTAGTACGGCCTTTGACCTGAAACTAGCTTCCAACAAGCAACAAAGGAAATCAAGGAGAAAAACCTCGGAATCAGTAAATGCAAGTCAGCTCAACGTTGACAAACACCTTATGGGTAGTATACAGCCAGTGGAAGGGCAACCTCCACAACCCAGCTTCAGTTTGCACACACTGGCTGGGCATCGGAACACCAAGACTCAGGCGCATTGGGAAATCACGAAGGGTCACTAGGGGTGCGGGAAATTTCCATCAACTATATCAATTATGGAGAATCTTTCGATCGTAAGTCTACGACTATCGACTTTTTTTTGCTGAAAAAATTACATATATCCTTCTCACTGATCATGATCCAAGGACAATCGTTGAGTGCCAAAAGCGCTCCGACTGGCCTGAATGAAAGGATGCAATACAAGTAGAAATTGCGTCGCTTGACAAAAGAAAGGTACTCACTGAAGCAATACCGACACCGCCCAATGTTTTCCCTATGGGATACAAATGGGATTTTTCTCCGGAAACGGAATGAGAACAATGAGGTGGTGAGATACAAAGTAAGGCTCGTAGCACAAGGGTTCACGCAGAGAGCCGACATTGATTTCAATGTGACATGTTCTCCTGTAATGAGTGGAACCACTTTCCGATATCTTATATCTTTGGCAGTGCAAAATCGTCTATCTATGCAGTTGATGGATGCCGTGACCGCATATCTTTACGGTTCTTTAGATTCGGACATGTATATGAAGGTTCCTGAAGGAATCTCTATCTCGAATACAAATGCAAAACACAACATGTATTGTGTAAAACTGAATACGTCATTATATGGCTTAAGACAGTCGGGACAGATGTGGTACAATCGACTCAGTGAGTTTCTTCTACAGAAAGGTTACTCCAATAGTAGTGATTGCCCATGTACCTTTATCAAAAAGTCCTCTACAAGATTCTGCATAATTTCAGTGTACGTCGATGACCTCAACATCATTGGCAACACACAAGACATTGATGAAGCACGCAATCACCTAAAGATGGAATTTGAGATGAAGGATTTGGGGAAAACCAAATTTTGCTTAGGTATTCACCTAAAAATTGCTCACGACATTGTTTTTAAAACTTTAATGAAATATACAAAGAAATCATCCATTTTTAATTGCGAATATATATTACATATACATGAGGACTTTTCAAAAAAAATGTGCTTTAAAAATGTGTCTACATTTTTAACCCATTTATTTCTAAAGTGTTTCACACATTTCTATAAAATGTTTGCATATTTCAATAAGTTTCATTGTGTATTAATTTTTTTCCAACTTTTTGAAAAAAAAATATGGCGCATTTAAAAATGTTCATAGCATATTAAAAAGTGTTCGACCTGTATTTATAAATCTTGTCATGTATGTTAAAAATTGTTTTGGTTTATTTGAAAAATGTGTGTCATGTATTCAAAAATGTTTGTCACCTATTGATAAATGTTCATAACATATTTAAAAATATTTACAATGTACTAAAAAATTATCATGCATTTAAAATAATGTATATAGTGTAGTTAACAAGGTTTTGATCACATACTAAAATTGTTCATGACCTTTATAAAATGTTAGTACCATTCAAAAAAATATGTTTATGACATTTATAAAAATTGTTCACTACATTCTTTTTAAAAAATTAATGAATTATTCAAAAAAAAAGCATGCAATTTCACCAAACATATTCAAGATGTATTTGGAAAATGTTCAATGTGTATTTGAATAATATTCAATGCATATTAAAAAAATAAAATGTGTATTTAGAAAAGATAAAATAAATAAATAACAAACAGGAAAATATCTTTACCTCTTTACCTAATAATAAAGAAAATTGGGTTTCTGGTCGTCCATCATGGCATTTTGCAGAAAAGTCCCTCTATTTCAGAGAATTCAACCCGCAGTCCTGTTTTATGTAAGAACGAATCGTTTTTTCGCATTTTATACAAAAGCCCCTGTGTTTTCTAGAAATCAACCCGCAGTTCGGATTTAAGTCACACCCGAACCGTTATTTTACATTTTTTGAAAACCCCCTTGACCTTTTAGATAATTCATTCGCGGATCATATTTAAGTCAAACAAATGCTTTTCTAAATCATCCATATCTTTTAAACCGTAACTCCGATTTGAACATGTTATATATGAAATTTGATTAGAAAATATGTAAATATGAATATGATAATGTGACGCCCCCGATTCAATCGTACACTAATCATACATGCAAAATGTGTACGATCAAGATCGGGGACTCACGGGAAGATATCACAACACAACTCTAGACACAAATTAAAATAATACAAGCTTCATATTACAAGCCAGGGGCCTCGAGGGCTCGAATACAAGCACGATACACAAGAGTCAGCGGAAGCAACATTATCTGAGTACAGACATAAAGTTAGACAATGATGCCTTAAGAAGGCTAGCATAAAAGCAACACGATCGAAGAGGCAAGGCCTCCTGCCTGGGACCTCCTAACTACACCTGGCCATCAGCGGTCTCCAAGTAGCAGTATCCATCGGCGGTGGCATCTGGCTCCAGGGATCCACCATCTGGTTGCATCAACCGGAAAGAAGAAGGAAGGGGGAAAAGGGGTAGCAAAGCAACCGTGAGTACTCATCCAAAGTACTCGCAAGCATCAGATCTATACTAAGTATGCATTGGTATCAAATGGAAGGGATGTATCTGTGGACTGAACTGCAGAATGCCAGAATAGAGGGGAAGGCCTAGCCTATCGAAGACTAGCATCTTCAAGCAGCTCCAAGCACCTTGCAGCATGTAGAAGAGTAAAGAATAGCAGTTTATATTTAACAAACATGTTGTAGTATTAATGCCCAGAGATCCTTCCTCGACTCCCCGCGAGAAAGCAATCCCGGAGCCACATATATCAAGTATCCATTTCGAGTTGTAAAAGATCAGGATATAAGTCTGAACGTCCGTTACCGTGCACACGGCTATTAATAGATAATCTTCCATGCAGGGGTGCACCACGATTTCCAACACGCTTGATTACTCTGGCCGGACACACTTTTCTGGGTCAATGCCCGGCCTCGGAAAATCAACACGGCGTAGCCCTACCTAGGCTCAGAAGAGTGGTCCCCGCCGGTCTACATCCTGAGCACTCCGGGGTCTGGGCCCATCACCCGTTGCACTCCAGATCGTTGCGCGCAGGGTGAATACCAGCACTGCCTCGGATGGCCAGCACGATCCGACCGTGTCGCAATGCTGAACTGGACATCTGACAAAGCTTCGGCTGATACTACGTCGTCGAGGCCCATAACTATTCTCGCGTGGTGGTTAGTGTGTAAAGGCCAAAGGCCAACTCAGAACAAATACCCAAACCATAGTGTATTATTATCTTGCGGAGACAAGCAGAGACTCACGATAATGTGACCCGTCGCCCCGTCTCGAGGAAATACGGCAAGGGCTAGCCCAGCCCACTCGGGGACGGCCTGCCGGCCCGGCCGTGCCTCGTAACCATCTTGCAGGTGCTCTCCGGGCCCGCCCGACTTTCACCAATGCCTCAAGTAAAGTCAAGGTAACCGTGTGTCCAGACATCAAGGGGAAAACCCGAGGAATCACCCCCGGTGGATTCCACTCAATGTAATCATCAAGGTGAACGTAAGAGGGACCACCCTCGAGGTTCACACTTGAGGTGTTGTACGACAGAGCCGTATCGGGAATGGTGAAAGAGGAAATCACCCTCGATGACCACGACCGAATAGCTACACTACAGAATTATCATCAGGAGTGCGTTATGAGGGATCACCCTCGGCACTCGATAGTAGCTATGTAGAGTCGAGCAACGAAAGGGGCGTGGTGTGATGTGAGGTGTCGGGCTCTGGTCGTCGATCAAGTTGATCGAGTCGTCGATGATGAAGCAGGGGCAACAAGGACAAGGTGGGGGTCACTGATGGATCACTAACCAACCTATACTAAGCAGTTTAGGATAATCAGGTAGGTAACAATAAGCAGGTTACAAAAGCAGGCTATGCATCAGAATAGGAGCAATCAATAACAGTAGCAAAATCTAATGCAAGCATGAGAGAATGGAATGGGCGATATCGGGATGATCAAAGGGGGGGCTTGCCTGGAAGCTCGGCGGCAAAGGCAGTGTCGTCAGCCGTGAAGTCGATCACAGGGTCTAGCGGACAGAAGAGGGGGAAGAAACAGTAAATATAAAGCACACATAGCATCACAAAGCGTAACATGGCAATACACGATGCAAGGGGTGTTCTAACGCAATGCTACACGACACCGGCGAAGGGGGATAACATCCAGGAATGTTTCCCCAGTGTTAGGCATTTTCGGACAGACGAACCGGAGGGGAAAAGTTTGATGTTCGCTATGATAGGGGCATGTGACATATGAACGGAGTGCGTATTCCAATTCATCTCGTCGTTCTGAGCAACTTTCATGTATAAAACTTGTTCATCCAAGTTATGGATTAATTTATACGATTTTTTAAAGATTAAACAATATTCTGAAAATTACAGGATTTATTTTAATTCGTAAAATATATTAAGTGTAATTGCTATGGGTACACAGAGAGTGTACCCAGAGATGTGAAAGTGTGGCTGACAGTGGGGCCATACTGTTGGGTCAGCAGCTGACCCAGTCAACCTTATCCAAAAGAAATGTGTGCTGGGTCCACATGTCATAGACAATAGTTTTAACTAGTGGTTTATTTTAATCAGAGGGTTAATTAAGTGGTGGGTCCATATGTCAGGGACAATTTAACATTTTAAAGCGTAGCCATATTGGCCTAACTATATGATTAGTGGGGGGTAGGCCTAAGTTAATTAACTGGCCGGCCGGCCCCACATGTCATAGGGCCAGCCCGGCCTCTCTGGCAGGGCACGCACGAGCACTGGGCGCCAGCGACCAGGACCAGCAGCAGCCAACGGCGGGCGCGCAAGCCGGCGCCGGGCAGTGGCGGCGAGCGCTAGTGGCGGTGGTGGCTAGCAGCGGCAGCACGCAGCGGCAGCAATAGCAAAGGAGCAACGGCAGCAGCAGGCAGCATCGCGGCGAGTACGGGCGCACGCACGGGGCGTAGCTAGTGCGCGGGCGATGGTGGGAGTGCGATGGGGAGGCTGGGGCGTCGTGAGCGTGGGCGCGGGCCGGATCCGACGACGGGGAGAGAGGAGGGCAGAGCAGACGGGGCTCACGAGGGGTGTCGCGTGGGAGCTCGAGGGGGTGTAGGGGCGGTCCGACGAGGAGGGCTCCACGCGGCGACGGGGTCGGGCGGTGAGGCGACGTGGAAGATGGCGTCGAGCAGCACCAGGTGGCGGGGCGCGGTCGTCGGGGCACAACGGGGTCGATCCCGATCTAGCTCGGGTCGAGGTGGGGGCGGGCGCCATGCGGGAGGAGACGGAGAGGCGGGCGTCAACGAGGGGTGGCCGGAGGCGCTGGGCGGTGGTAGAGTGGCGAAGGGTTCGGGGCCCTCTGCCCCGATCCAGACGAGGGAAGGGGAGAGAGGCGTGCGGGGGAGCGAGTGGGGGGAGTGGGGATCGGGAGGGGTTAGGGTTCGGGGAGTGGGGGTGGGGGTGGGGGTGGGGGTGGCCTAATAGGCCAGGGGGTAGCAGGGGTGGGCCGGTTGGGCCGCGTGGGTGGCCAGCTGGGCCTATTGGCTTAGTTGGCCGGGGGGGTCTCTTTTGCATTTATTTTCTATTTAAATTTTTGCTAGTGTTTTCTATTAAACTAAAAATCTAAACAAGCTTTGCTAGATATGAGACTTACCTCATAAATCAAGCACATTAATTCTAGGAGTCACAAAAAGTTTGAGGCCAAAAGAAGTTGTCTAACCAATTTTAGAAATTGGAAAGGCCAATTTTAAATGTTGTTAGACCACTAAATAACTTTAGGGGCACTTTGGGAATCCAAAAGAGGTTGGTTCCAACATGAAAAATATCCAGGAATTGTTTGCCACACTTTGAACATTTTAGTTTTCATGTTTGACAAATTTGAATGTTTGACTTTAAATTTGAATTTGAGTTTGAACAGTGATTTGGATCAAGTGAGGATTAGCAACAACAATGTGATGATGTGGCACTATTAACTTGGGATTACTGTAGCTTAATTATTCGGGCGTCACAATTCTCCTCCACTACAAGAAATCTCGTCCCGAGATTTAAGGGGTGTAGTAGGGGGAAAGACTCGAAAAGGACGGGGCTCAACACAAGATAGGTGCCTGGGGGCTATCTCGTGACGTGGCATAGAGGCATCTCTCGAGTTGAAATTCAAGAAAGTCATCGAGAGCAAGGTAAGGAGGAGCAATAAGAAGCTTCAAGTGGATGGACAATCGTTCGATGTCTGAAACAGAGTGTGAAAGGGGTTCAGTGCATCGAAAATAAGTATTGCATCTGATAGCAGAACAGATCACAAGAAGGTGGCTCGTGAATTACATACGAAGCCAAGCGTGAGGAACAATTTTGGAAGACAAAGATGTACAGGAGAGTCCGGTTCTGATCCTGTGGAACTGTGGGTTATGGGCCCACCATGTGGGTTAAAGGTAGGAAGGGCGCTAACATATGTACGGTCATGATAGCAAGGTAGGTCAGAGGATAGCCTGTCAGTTATGTTGGCAACAACGTTGGTACCAAGGGCGAGGGACGAAGAGAACCATTTTCCTGCTCGTTAAGACGAGGGGGACCAATAGGCAAAGTTCTCGTCCATCGGCGGCTACCAGAATGTCATCAACAATAGTAACAAGGTCTTACTGACAGAGAACATACACCGAGGTGTTTACGTAAGCAGGGAATTATCACTGCTCAGGTATGATAGGTTACAAGAAAGGTTGAACAAAACAATGGAAAGGAAAGTGTAGACTCGAATCAGTTATCGGTGTTTTCGAGTGTCTAACAACTCAGAACCCGTGGAAAATTGTAATCGGCAAGAATTAATAGTTCATGAAGAACTCATAAGAAGTTATGTAGTTCCGTGATATTCTCGAGATACTAAAGGGTAATACTCGAAGGTAGAACCAGATAGAGGTTGGACAGATGAAAAGCTCTGTAGAAGACAAGTACTTTAACTTGTCCGAGAAATGGAATCAAAGGAAAACAATATGGTCGGAACCACGGTTGCAAAGGACCAAACATAGATACAAGATGAACTATCACAAGGGGATTAATGTTATTACAAGAAGCTTCCATGATAAGTTCCACATCCGATCCATGGGCATGAACACAAAGGCTCAAGGTCGACTCCCACTTCTCTAATGCACAACTTTCCATTCACTTGTCGCATTTGAAGAAGTTGTAGTGTTGAAATTTTACCTGACGAAAAGCCAGTAGAGTATAACCCGCATAACTTTCGAGTTCACACGGATTTAGGGAAGACACGGGTTCAACCCATCAGGGCATATTAGGAACATATACCACAAACTTCAGGAGTAAATATCTCAAGCTCGGGAGTAGAGCATGGTTGAGGAAGCAAAGGATACCATTTACCAAAGGCATTATGTATCCGAGGGGAGGCTCACAAGGTTACTGAATATGAAGGACCCTATTGGATAAAACCCAACAAAGGATCTGGTGCTACACGAGGGATCTGACGTGAGTATCGATACTCAGCCAGAAGAAGAAAGCATGCAAAGAAATCAGATTATATAAACAACTGACTAATTCAAAGCTCAAATGCAAAGGAATTATGATTCCCAAATCGGAGATCATAAGCAGAGGCTCTGATCAAAGACAAGTGTAATAGACATAGACCGACAATCAATCAAAGTTTGATTTGTCAAACACCAGCTCATGTCCGGAGTGACATCTGAACCAAGGGAAGAATTTTAAATAGGACTGATGATCGCGAGCATTCACAAACAAAGCGAATCAAATGCTCGAAATTACGATGACAAAGGATGCTAATGAGTATTGATAGACATATAGAAGTAACCATAATGCAAGCAGATAAGTATTTGCATAGCAATAGTTGGAGAGGATTATCGGATAGTACTTCAAAGTATCTTGTGAATCACTTGATCAATTAGGAATGAACAAAACCTCGATAAGTGTGAGGAATTATTCATAGGAGTATTCATGCGGCAAGGAACTACAGGGCAGTAAGCATAAAGGATTCTCGGAACATCGGAGAGTATTTCAGGACATCTTGTAATAACAAGAGCAACTGAGGATGAAGGTATGAATGACAACGTAGGTAGTTACGCATAAGGATTTATCGGTGGTAGGGATCGCAACGACGAAGGGTACAAGGGTCTCGAGAAAACATCAGAGAGTATCTTCATAATCTTCTGGTACACCAAGCAATCATCTGGAGTGAGGGGCTCTCCGGGAGAAAGTATTTACGAGAACCTAGAGTTGGAGTTAACAAAATCATTTAACCCGAATAGAAGAGAGGTCAGAGTCCCAGAGTATAGACGAGGAATAAAAGATCCTAATACCACCCAATGGCGACGTGGGCCCGTAAGCCACACAGCCATGTTAGTAAAACAGTTTTTCATTGACTAGACTCAACTTCGGCCAAGAAGTTGGAAATGGGGTTCCTACAGGCAGTCGGCTCTGATACCAACTTGTGACGCCCCCAATTTAATCGTACACTAATCATACACGCAAATGTGTACGATCAAGATCAGGGACTCACGAAAAGATATCACAACACAACTCTAGACACAAATTAAAATAATACAAGCTTCATATTACAAGCCAGGGTCCTCGAGGGCTCGATACACAAGAGTCAGCGGAAGCAATAATATCTGACTACAGACATAAAGTTAGACAAGGATGCCTTAAGAAGGCTAGCACAAAAGCAACACGATCGAAGAGGCAAGGCCTCCTGCCTGGGACCTCCTAACTACTCCTGGCCATCGGCGGTCTCCAAGTAGCAGTATCCATCGGCGGTGGCATCTGGCTCCAGGGATCCACCATCTGGTTGCATCAACCGGAAAGAAGAAGGAAGGGGAAAAAGGGGTAGCAAAGCAACCGTGAGTACTCATCCAAAGTACTCGCAAGCATCAGATCTATACTAAGTATGCATTGGTATCAAATGGAAGGGCTGTATCTGTGGACTGAACTGCAGAATGCCAGAATAGAGGGGAAGGCCTAGCCTATCGAAGACTAGCATCTTCAAGCAGCTCCAAGCACCTTGCAGCATGTAGAAGAGTAAAGAATAGCAGTTTATATTTAACAAACATGTTGTAGTATTAATGCCCAGAGATCCTTCCTCGACTCCCCGCGAGAAATCAATCCCGGAGCCACATATATCAAGTATCCATTTCTAGTTGTAAAAGATCAGGATATAAATCTGAACGTCCATTACCGTGGACACGGCTATTAATAGATAATCTTCCCTACAGGGGTGCACCACGTTTTCCAACACGCTTGATTACTCTGGCCGGACACACTTTTCTGGATCAATGCCCGGCCTCGGAAAATCAACACGGCGTAGCCCTACCTAGGCTCAGCAGAGAGGTCCTCGCCGGTCTACATCCTAAGCACTCCGGGGTCTGGGCCCATCGCCTGTTGCCCTCCGGATCGTTGCGCGCAGGGTGAATACCAGCACCGCCTCGGATGGCCAGCATGATCCGACCGTGCCGCAATGCTGAACTGGACGTCTGACAAAGCTTCGGCTGATACTACGTCGTCGAGGCCCATAACTATTCTCGCGTGGTGGTTAGTGCATAAAGGCCAAAGGCCAACTCAGAACAAATACCCAAACCATAGTGTATTATTAGCTTGCGGAGACGAGCAGAGACTCACGACAATGTGACCCTGTCGCCCCGTCTCGAGGAAATACGGCAAGGGCTAGCCCAGCCCACTCGGGGACGGCCTGCCGGCCCGGCCGTGCCTCGTAACCATCTTGCGGGTGCTCTCCGGGCCCGCCCGACTTTCACCAATGCCTCAAGTAAAGTCAAGGTAACCGTGTGTCCAGACATCAAGGGGAAAACCCGAGGAATCACCCCCGGTGGATTCCACTCAATGTAATCATCAAGGTGAACGTAAGAGGGACCACCCTCGAGGTTCACACTTGAGGTGTTGCACGACAGAGCCGTATCGGGAATGGTGAAAGAGGAAATCACCCTCGATGACCACGACCGAATAGCTACACTACAGAATTATCATCAGGAGTGCGTTATGAGGGATCACCCTCGGCACTCGATAGTAGCTCTGCAGAGTCGAGCAACAAAAGGGGCGTGATGTGATGTGAGGTGTCGTGCTCTGGTCGTCGATCAAGTTGATCGAGTCATCGATGATGAAGCAGGGGCAACAAGGACAAGGTGGGGGTCACTGATGGATCACTAACCAACCTATACTAAGCAGTTTAGGATAAGCAGGTTACAAAAGCAGGCTATGCATCAGAATAGGAGCAATCAATAACAGTAGCAAAATCTAATGCAAGCATGAGAGAATGGAATGGGCGATATCGGGATGATCAAAGGGGGGCTTGCCTGGAAGCTCGGCGGCAAAGGCAGTGTCGTCAGCCGTGAAGTCGATCACAGGGGCAACATCGATCTCTGGGTCTACCGGACAGAAGAGGGGGAAGAAACAGTACATATAAAGCACACATAGCATCACAAAGCGTAACATGGCAATACGCGATGCTAGGGGTGTTCTAACGCAATGCTACACGACACCGGCGAAGGGGGATAACATCCGGGAATGTTTCCCCAGTGTTAGGCATTTTTGGACAGACGAACCGGAGGGGAAAAGTTTGATGTTCGCTATGCTAGGGGCACGTGACAGATGAACGGAGAGCTTATTCCAATTCGTCTCGTCGTTCTGAGCAACTTTCAGGTATAAAACTTTTTCATCCGAATTATGGATTAATTTATACGATTTTTCAAAGATTAAACAATATTCTGAAAATTACAGGATTTGTTTTAATTCGTAAAATATATTAAGTGTAATTGCTATGGGTACACAGAGAGTGTACCCAGAGATGTGAAAGTGTGGCTGACAGTGGGGCCATACTGCTGGGTCAGCAGCTGACCCAGTCAACCTTATCCAAAAGAAATGTGTGCTGGGTCCACATGTCATAGACAGTAGTTTTAACTAGTGGTCTATTTTAATAAGAGGTTTAATTAAGTGGTGGGGTCCATATGTCAGGGACAATTTAACATTTTAAAGCGTAGCCATATTGGCCTAACTATATGATTAGTGGGGGGGTAGGCCTAAGTTAATTAACTGGCCGGCCGGCCCCACATGTCATAGGGCCAGCCCGGCCTCTCTGGCAGGGCACGCACGGGCACCGGGCGCTAGCGACCAGGACCAGCAGCGGCCAACGTCGGGCGCACAAGCCGGCGCCGGGCAGTGGCGACGAGCGCTAGTGGCGGTGGTGGCTAGCAGCGGCAGCAATAGCAAAGGAGCAACGGCTGCAGCAGGCAGCATTGCGGCGGGCGCGGGCGCACGCACGGGGCGTAGCCGGTGCGCGGGCGAAGGTGGGAATGCGACGGGGAGGCTGGGGCGTCATGAGCGTGGGCGCGGGCCGGATCCGGCGACGGGGAGAGAGGAGGGCAGACGGGGCTCACGAGGGGTGTCGCGTGCGAGCTCGAGGGGGTGTAGGGGCGGTCCGGCGAGGAGGGCTCCACGCGGCGGCGGGGTCGGGCGGTGAGGCCACGTGGAAGATGGCGTCGAGCAGCACCAGGCGGCGGGGCGCGGTCGTCGGGGCACAGCGGGGTCGATCCCGATCTAGCTCGGGTCGAGGTGGGGGCGGGCGCCATGCGGGAGGAGACGGAGAGGCGGGCGTCAATGAGGGGTGGCCGGAGGCGCCGGGCGATGGCGGAGTGGCAAAGGGTTCGGGGCCCTCTGCCCCGATCCAGACGAGGGAAGGGGAGAGAGGCGTGCGGGGGAGCGAGTGGGGGGAGTGGGGATCGGGAGGGGTTAGGGTTCGGGGAGTGGGGGTGGCCTAATAGGCCAGGGGGTAGCAGGGGTGGGCCGGTTGGGCCGCGTGGGTGGCCAGCTGGGCCTGTTGGCTTAGTTGGCCGGGGGGGTCTCTTTTGCATTTATTTTCTGTTTAAATTTTTGCTAGTGTTTTCTATTAAACTAAAAATCTAAACAAGCTTTGCTAGATATGAGACTTACCTCATAAATCAAGCACGTTAATTCTAGGAGTCACAAAAAGTTTGAGGCCAAAAGAAGTTGTCTAACCAATTTTAGAAATTGGAAAGGCCAATTTTAAATGTTGTCGGACCACTAAATAACTTTAGAGGCACTTTGGGAATCCAAAAGAGGTTGGTTCCAACATGAAAAATATCCAGGAATTGTTTGCCACACTTTGAACATTTTAGTTTTCATGTTTGACAAATTTGAATTTTTGACTTTAAATTTGAATTTGAGTTTGAACAGTGATTTGGATCAAGTGAGGATTAGCAACAGCAATGTGATGACGTGGCACTATTAACTTGGGATTACTGTAGCTTAATTATCCGGGCGTCACAGATAATTTATAGTGGAGCGGCGAACCGGATTGCAAATAAACACTCCACTGCAACCATATAGGGAAAAGAAAACATCAATAACTAGAAATGCATACCTCTAAAAAACGTCGCAGGGGACAACAACAGATTTCTCATCGCGCGCACATGCGCGCACGCGCGAGAGAGAGAGGGGGAGAGAGAGAGAGGAGGGAGGAGAGAGGGAGAGAGAGACGCCTTACGATTAACCATATTCAAACACGTTTTGTTTTGTGTGAACACTGAGGCCATCGCCGGCGAGGGTGAGAAGGAGGATAAGCGGCAACACAAATATGATGCCTCGCTAAAATAAAGGAGATGGACCCATTGTGGTCTTGACTGATGGTTGTTGGGTTAAGAGCGTGTGTTATGTTTTTCTCCCGTTGCAACGCATGGGCTCTTTTGCTAGTAATAATAAAGAAAATTGGGTTTCTGGTCGTCTGCCATGGCATTTTGCCGAAAAGTCCCTCTATTTCAGAGAATTCAACCCGCATTCCTATTTTAAGTAAGAACGAATCGTTTTTGCGCATTTTACACAAAAGCCCCCATGTTTTCTTGAAATCAACCCGCAGTTTGGATTTAAGTCACACCCGAACCGTTATTTTACATTTTTCGAAAAACCCCTAACCTTTTAGATAATTCATTCGCGGATCATATTTAAGTCAAACAAATGCTTTTCTAAATCATCCATATCTTTTAAACCGTAACTCCGATTTGAACATGTTATATATGAAATTTGATTAGAAAAATATGTAAAATATGAATATGATAATACTTTTACTTGTTAAGTGTTTTAAAATATTATTTTGGAAGATATTTAAGTCAAACAAATGATTTTCTAAATTATCCGTATCTTTTAGACCGTAACTCTGATTTTAACATGTTATATATGATATTTGATAAAAAAATGTGTGAAATCTGAATATGATCTTAATTTCACATGTTAAATATTTTTTTAATATTATTTTGGAAGCAAACTTATATAATTTATAGCGCACGATCCATTTTTCTTTCGTACCGGCGGGGAACCGGATTGCAAATAAACACTCCACTATAACCATATAGGGAAAAGAAAACATCAATATCTAGAAATGCATACCTCTAGAAAACATCGCAGGGGACAACAACAGATTTCTCATCGCGCGCGCGCGATAGAGAGAGAGAGAGAGAGAGAGAGAGAGTTGAGGCTGTGCAGAGGCAATTAGGCAGATGCTATGAGCACGGATGTGAGAGAGGGAGGGAGGGAGGAGAGAGGGAGAGAGAGACGCCTTAGGATTAACCATATTCAAACACGTTTTGTTTTGTGCGAACACTGAGGCCATCGCCGGCGAGGGTGAGAAGGAGGATAAGCAGCAACACAATTATGATGCCTCGCTAAAATAAAGGAGATGGACCTATTGTGGTCTTGACTGGTGGTTGTTGGGTTAAGAGCGTGTGTTATGTTTTTTCTCCCGTTGCAAGGCACGGACTCTTTTGCTAGTAAAACAAAAGAAAAACATTAAAATCAATAAAGTAGATATAGAAATACTGATAGCAAAATAAAACTCTGTGGAAGGTTCCAGAATCAGTCCCAAAACTACAACATTGCATCCACCTGGTCTATTGTTAGGAGGCGACCCACGTGGAATCTCCAGAGGCGGAGCTGCATCCATCTCGCATGACGCGATATATAGGATCTGTGGTCGATACACCTCGATCATCAAAGTGATAGAAGCAAGGCAAATCCTACTTTGTTGATTGCAAAAAAAATTCCAAGGGCATGCTTCCAACACTGAAGCTCTTGTAGTTGGGGCAACCTCATGATCTCATGTGTGTTGCTCTACTTGTAAACTTTGATCAACAAGGCTTAGTGGATTTTGCTAAAAATTGTTGTGAGTAATTAACTTGTAGTAATTAGAGGGAAAATCCCCCCTTGTCCTGCGGCATACAGTTGCCTTGTAGCAACCGACACATCTCTCTTTTCCATCTCTTATAATCGTTGCATCGGTTCCAACCATCTCGTTTTGTGTGATGCGTCTCTTCCAAACATATATAAGTTGTATTGTTTCTATCAATCAATACAAGTGGATCTTT
This sequence comes from Aegilops tauschii subsp. strangulata, assembly GCF_002575655.3. Lineage (NCBI taxonomy): Eukaryota > Viridiplantae > Streptophyta > Magnoliopsida > Poales > Poaceae > Aegilops > Aegilops tauschii. The sequence goes on along the minus strand of NC_053039.3, from coordinate 568,107,727 downwards.
CACTTAAACACGTTATTAGGAGATAGTTTCTACCGAGAGCAGAAGAGACAGAGAGAAGTATATATGCATCTAAAAACTTTAGTCGACATGACCAAAGCAAGATACTGCATGCATGTCGTAGTTCATTTGCGTGCGTCATCTCCTCAACGCTGGTAATCAAAAGCCCGCAGCCTTTCGGGAAGGGCAGCGAGACGGCGATCAGTCTTCTGAATAACCGGCATTAATTAATGGAAGAGCCACTAGGCATCAGACTACTGATGCTATGGATCCTATCAGACTAGTGATGCACCGTTGGATAGAAAGCAATGTAGACGTCCGATCTGGTGCTTAAATCCCGCGCGAGATTACCAAAAGAAGCGCCCAGGCAGTTGGCAAGCGATATGCACCAAATTGTGATTTCTTTCCCTAACAACCTCCGTTAATCACGTCTGGATTAACTCCCGATTTATAAGCTCTTTAATATATAGAATTCCGGATCCGGCTTGCCTGCTTCCTTCCCATGCTCCCATCCGTGCTCCCACTTCATTCTACGGCTGTCTTTTTTCCTTTTTCCTTTCTAATCTAATCATCTCCCCCTACTATTTTAAGGGGGTGGGGCCGGACCTTATTTTGTTCCAATCAAATCAAGCCACGTATGCGGAAGCACGGATGGGCACACGCGCGGGGAGCAGGCAAGTCTCGTCCTAGAATTCCACGTCAGGACGTTGTCTTCCTTGGGAAACAAATATTGTTTCCATTATTGTTTAAATTTGCTTCCTCTTTATCAAAATTGGTTTCCAATGTGATCGAATATCTAGCTTCCATCTACCAGTGAATTGGCTACCATGGTCAGTTAAACTTGCTATATTTTATAGGAATTTGTACTTAAGTGGGGTTTTGTTTTGCTTTAGAAACATGAAAATATTGTTTCGATCGACTAAACAATTGCTTCTAACAAAATAAGACATTTCCACGAAAAAGAACTAATTATCACGAGTAAACATGCTTCAAACACATTACGGATGTGTTTCCAAGAAATACGAATGTGCTCAGCTTGTTTCCATGGACAAAAGATCGTGCTTCCATAATTCAATGGACAAACAATTCTGCACTCAGACAATTAAATTGAAACCATGTTTACAGATTGGTAATTGCTCCTACTAGCATCCCACTTGTTTCTGTATGGGATATGAAAACGCGGCCATAAAGTTGTCCTTTGGTGCATCCTACTTGCTTCTGTATGCAATATCTTGGCACCAGTGACGTATAGAAGCAACACATCGCTTTGTTTCCGTTGGCTTTAAGAAGTAACATATCAGCGCAACGGTGCTTCAAATAGTGCTTGCAACGCTGTCCAAATCGCCAACGAATTGCTTGAAGCAAAACATAATTCTAAATGAAGCAATGAAAGGTATGAGTGGAAGCATGTAAGCAAGCTATGTATGGGGAATAAGCGTGGAAGAACACATGCATGGCCAAAACATAGAATTTAGAATTTTCAAGCAATAATAATTGAGATGGAAGCATACATATACAGTATACACTGTCAAATGGCTTGGCAGTTGCATCCTCTTAATTTTGTCATTCATCATAGACTTACAAAATGTGAGAGAGCGAGGGGATATATGGAATGAAATATAAATATGCAAGCTTGACATAATGTGCCATATATACGTATTATTACTAGAATGAAAAGGCTAATTACATAACCTGGAGAGGCCATGGAAGAAGAAAAACATACATGTGCTGAGAAATATAATGAAGCTTGTTTTTTTTAGAAGATGAAAATCTCCACGCATTCTGAACATATATACCAATCAAGAAGCAAGAAACATGGATGCTCTACGGCAACGAACTTTACATCTATATAACAAGAAAGTTAACAAGAGCCTGAAGTTCCATAGCATGGAAGAAGCTTATGTACGTAAGAATCAAATATGAAGCATTGATGTTAATGCTATGAATAAATAATATTTGCACCTAGGAAGTATAGCAAGATTGAAATTCAGTCCATACATACGAAGCATGGTAGATGCATTAGTACATAATAAGAAGCTGCCTGTAAGAGATTGAAATTCCTTCCGTACATTGGAAGCGCTAATTCTCTGAAATCACTACATAAGGAAGGTACATTGGAAACTCATAAATTTCAGATTGCAAAATAATCTGCTTGCCACTAACAACCGGGGTGCAGAAATTTATTATCTACAAGCGGATCTCATCTACCCTAATTGAAGGTTTTATGAGCTTCCATCAACTAAAATTCTACAAAAACATGAAATAAAAACAGATCTGAAGGAAATATGCCCCAGAGGCAATAATAAAGTTGTTATTTATATTTCCTTATGTCATGATAAATGTTTATTATTCATTTTAGAATTGTATGAACCGGAAACTTAGTACATGTGTGAATACATAGACAAAACAGAGTGTCCCTAGTATGCCTCTACTTGACTAGCTCGTTAATCAAAGATGGTTAAGTTTTCTGACCATACACATATGTTGTCATTTGATGAACGGGATCACATCATTATAGAATGATGTGATGGACAAGACCCATCCGTTAGCTTAGCATAAATAATCATTTAGTTTTATTGCTATTGCTTCCATCATGACTTATACATGTTCCTCTCACTATGAGATTATGCAACTCTCGAATACCGGAGGAACACCTTGTGTGCTATTGATACGTCCCCAACGTATCTATAATTTTTTATTGTTCCATGCTATTATATTATCTATTTTGGATGTTTAATGGGCTTTATTATGAACTTGTATATTATTTTTGGGACTAACCTACTAACCAAAGGCCCAGTGCAAATTGTTGTTTTTTTTTGCCTATTTCAGTGCTTCACACAAAAGGAATATCAAACGGAATCCAAACGGAATGAAACCTTCGGGAGAGTCTTTTTTGGAACAAACGCAATTCAGGAGACTTGGAGTGGACGTCAAGGAAGCAACGAGACGGCCACGAGGTAGGAGGGCGCGCCCCCCACCCTCGCGGGCCCCTCGTGGCTCCACCGACCTATTTCTTTCGCCTATATATACTCATATACCCTGAAAACATCCAGGAGCACCACAAAACCCTATTTCCACCGCCGTAACCTTCTGTACCCGTGAGATCACATCTTGGGGCCTTTTCCGGCGCTCCGCCGGAGGGGGAATCGATCATGGAGGGCTTCTACATCAACAACATAGCCTCTCCGATGATGTGTGAGTAGTTTACCACAGACCTTCGGGTCCATAGTTATTAGCTAGATGGCTTCTTCTCTCTCTTTGGATCTCAATACAAAGTTCTCCTCGATCTTCTCGGAGATCTATTCGATGTAATACTTTTTGTGGTGTGTTTGTCGAGATCCGATGAATTGTGGGTTTATGATCAAGTTTATCTATGAACAATATTTGAATCTTCTCTGAATTCTTATATGCATGATTTGATATCTTTGCAAGTCTCTTCGAATTATCAGTTTGGTTTGGCCTACTAGATTGATCTTTCTGGCAATGGGAGAGGTGCTTAGCTTTGGGTTCAATCTTGCGGTGCCTTTTCCCAGTGACAGTAGGGGCAGCAAGGCACGTATTGTATTGTTGCCATCGAAGATAAAAACATGGGGTATATATCATATTGCTTGAGTTTATCCCTCTACATCATGTCATCTTGCCTAATGCGTTACTCTGTTCTTATGAACTTAATACTCTAGATGCATGCTGGATAGCGGTCGATGTCTGGAGTAATAGTAGTAGATAAAGAATAGTTTCGGTCTACTTGACACGGACATGATGCCTATATACATGATCATGCCGAGATATTCTCATAACTATGCGCTTTTCTATACATTGCTCGACAATAATTTGTTCATCCACCGTAAAATATGCTATCTTGAGAGAAGCCACTAGTGAAACCTATGGCCCCCGGGTCTATCTTCCGTCATGTTAATCTCCCGCCAACTTGCTATTTATGTCGCTGTTTATTTTTGCAATCTTTACTTTTCAATCTATACAACAAAAATACCAAAAACATTTATCTTATTATCTCTATCAGATCTCACTTTTGCAAGTGGTCGTGAAGGGATTGGCAACCCCTTTATCGCGTTGGTTGCAAGGTTCTTATTTTTTTGTGCAGGTACTAGGGACTTGCGTGTAGTCTCCTACTAGATTGATACCTTGGTTCTCAAAAACTGAGGGAAATACTTACGCTACTTTGTTGCATCACCCTTTCCTCTTAAAGGGAAAACCAACGCATGCTCAAGAGGTAGCAGCTATCAAACGTCACAACGTAACTGGGTGATTATAAAGATGCTCTACAGGTGTCCCCGATGGTGTTTGTTGAGTTGGCATAGATCGAGATTAGAATTTGTCACTCCATGTATCGGAGAGGTATCTCTGGCCCCTCTCAGTAATGCACATCACTATGAGCCTTGCAAACAATGTGACTAATGAGTTAGTTGCGGGATGATTCATTACGAAACGAGTAAAGAGACTTGCCGGTAATGAGATTGAACTAGGTATGATGATACCGACGATCGAATCTCGGGCAAGTAACATACCGATGACAAAGGGAACAACGTATGTTGTTATGCGGTTTGACCGATAAAGATCTTCGTAGAGTATGTAGGAGCCAATATGAGCATCCAGGTTCCGCTATTGGTTATTGACCGGAGATGTGTCTCGGTCATGTCTACATAGTTCTCGAACCCGTAGGGTCCGCACGCTTAACGTTCGATGACGATTTGTATTATGAGTTATGTGATTTGATGTACCAAAGTTTGTTCGGAGTCCCGGATGAGATTAGAGACATGACGAGGAGTCTCTAAATGGTCGAGAGGTGAAGATTAATATATTGGAAGGTTGCATTCGGACATCGGAATGGTTCCGAGTGATTCGGGCATTTTTTCGGAGTACCGGGAGGTTACCGGAATCCCCCGGGGAAAGATATGGGCCTTATGGGCCATAGGAGGGAGGCTAACCAGCCCACAAGGGGCTGGTGCGCCCCCCACAAGGGAGGAGGCCGAATTGGACTTGGGAAGGGGGCGCCACCCCCCTTTCCTTCTACTCCCTCTCCATCCCCTTTTTCCCCCTTCGGTAGAAGGGAAAAAGGGTGGGGCCGAATCCTACTAGGACTGGAGTCCTAGTAGGACTCCCCTCTCCCTGGAGCGCGCCTTGTTGGCCGGCCTCCTCCTCCCCTCCTTTATATACGGGGGCAGGGGGCACCCCAAAGGAACAACAGACAATCTCTTAGCCGCGTGCGGTGCCCCCCTCCACAGTTCAACACCTCGGTCATATCGTCGTAGTGCTTAGGCGAAGCCCTGCGTCAGTAACTTCATCATCACCGTCACCACGCCGCCGTGTTGACGAAACTCTCCCGCGGCCTCAACTAGATCAAGAGTTCGAGGGACGTCACCGAGCTGAACGTGTGCAGATCGCGGAGGTGTCGTGCGTTCGGTACTTGATCGGTTGGATCGCGAAAACGTTCGACTACATCAACCGGGTTACTAAACGCTTCCGCTTTCGGTCTACGAGGGTACGTGGACACACTCTCCCCGCTCGTTGCTATGCTTCTCCTAGATAGATCTTGCGTGATCGTAGGCAAAATTTTGAAATACTACGTTCCCCAACAGTGGCATCCGAGCCAGGTCTATGCGTAGATGTTATATGCACGAGTAGAACACAAAGAGTTGTGGGCAATAATAGTCATACTGCTTACCAGCATGTCATACTTTGATTCGGCGGTATTGTTGGATGAAGCGGCCCAGACCGACATTACATGACCGCGTTCATGAGACTGGTTCTACCGCCGTGCTTCGCACACAGGTGGCTAGTGGGTGTCTGTTTCTCCAACTTTAGTTGAATCGAGTGTGACTATGTCCGGTCCTTGTTGAAGGTTAAAACAGCACACTTGACGAAAAATCGTTGTGGTTTTGATGCGTAGGTAAGAACGGTTCTTGCTAGAAGCCCATAGCAGCCACGTAAAACTTGCAACAACAAAGTAGAGGACATCTAACTTGTTTTTGCAGGGCTTGCTGTGATGTGATATGGTCAAGACATGATGATATATAATTTGTCGTATGAGATGATCATGTTTTGTAACAGTTATCGGCAACTGGCAGGAGCCATATGGTTGTCGCTTTATTGTATGAAATGCAATCGCCGTGTAATTGCTTTACTTTATCACTAAGCGGTAGCGATAGTTGTGGAAGCAATAGTTGGCGAGACGACTACGATGTTTCGATGGTGATCAAGGTGTCAAGCCGGTGACGATGGTGATCATGACGACGCTTTGGAGATGAAGATCAAAGGCACAAGATGATGATGGCCATATCATATCACTTATATTGATTGCATGTGATGTTTATCCTTTATGCATCTTATTTTGCTTAGTACGGCGGTAGCATTATAAGATGATCTCTTACTAAAATTTCAAGGTGTAAGTGTTCTCCCTGAGTATGCACCGTTGCGACAGTTCTTCGTGCTGAAACACCACGTGATGATCGGGTGTGATAAGATCTACGTTCACATACAACGGGTGCAAGCCAGTTTTGCACACGCAGAATACTCGGGTTAAACTTGACGAGCCTAGCATATGCAGATATGGCCTCGGAACACTGAGACCAAAAGGTCGAGCGTGAATCATATAGTAGATATGATCAACATAGTGATATTCACCATTGAAAACTTCTGCATCTCACGTGATGATCGGACATGGTTTAGTTGATATGGATCACGTGATCATTTAGATGACTAGAGAGATGTCTATCTAAGCGGGAGTTCTTAAGTAATATGATTAATTGAACTTTAATTTATCATGCACTTAGTCCTGATAGTATTTGCATAACTATGTTGTAGATCAATAGCTCGCGATGTAGCTCCCCATTTATTTTTGATATGTTCCTAGAGAAAAACTATGTTGAAAGATGATAGTAGCAATGGTGCGGACTAGGTCTGTGGTCTGAGGATTATCCTCATTGTTGCATAGAAGAATTATGTCCTTGATGCACCGCTAGGTGACGGACCTATTGCAGGAGCAGATGCAGACGTTATGAACGTTTGGCAAGCTCGGTATGATAACTATTTGATAGTTTAGTGCGCCATGCTTTACGGCTTAGAACCGGGACTTCAAAACGTTTTGAATGCCACAGAGCATATAAGATGTTCCAAAAGCTGAAATTGGTATTTCAGACTCATTCCCGAGTCAAGAGGTATGAGACCTCTGACAAGTACTTTGCCTACAAGATGGAGAAGAATAGCTCAACCAATGAGCATGTGCTCAGATTGTCTAAGTACTACAAGCGCTTGAATCAAGTGGGAGTTTCCAGATAAAATAGTGATTGACAGAGTTCTCTAGTCACTATCACCAAGTTATTAGAACTTCGTGATGAACTATAATATGCAAGGGATGACGAAAACGATTCCCGACCTCTTCGTGATGCTGAAATCGACGAAGGTAGAAATCAAGAAAAGCATCAAATGTTGATGGTTGACAAGACCACTAGTTTCAAGTAAAAGGGCAAGGGAAAGAAAGGGAACTTCAGGAAGAATGGCAAGTAAGTTGCCACTCCCATGAAGAAGCCCTAAGCTAGACCCAAGCCTGAAACTGAGTGCTTCTACTGTGAAGGAAATGGTTACTGGAAGCGGAACTGCCCCAAATACTTGGCGGATAAGAAGGATGGAAAAGTGAACAAAAGTATATATGATATACATGTTATCGATGTGTACTTTACTAGTGTTCATAGTAGCCCCTGGGTATTTGATACTGGTTCAGTTGCTATGATTAGTAACTCGAAACAGTAGTTACAAAATGAACAAAAACTAGTTGAGGGCAAGGTGACGATGTGTGTTGGAAGTGATTCCAAGGTTGATAAGACCACCATCGCACACTCCCTTTACCTTCGGGATTAGTGTTGAACCTAAAATAAATGTTATTTGGTGTTTGCGTTGAGCATAATATGATTGGATCATGTTTATTGCAATACGTTATTCATTTAAGTCAAAGAATAATTGTTATTCTGTTTACATAAATAAAACCTTCTGTGGTCATACACCCAAGGTGAATGGTTTATTGAATCTCGATCGTAGTGATACACATATTCACAATATTGATGCCAAAAGATGAAAAGTTGATAATGATAGTGCAACATATTTGTGGCACTGCCGTTTAGGTCATATTGGTGTAAAGTGCATGAAGAAACTCCATGTTGATGGACTTTTGGAATCACTTGATTATGAATCACTTGATGCTTGCGAACCATGCCTCATGGGCAAGATGACTAAGACCCCGTTCTCCGGAACAATGGAGCGAGCAACTGACTTATTGGAAATAATACATACTGATGTATGCAGTCCGATGAGTATTGACGCTTGCGGCGGGTATTGTTATTTTCTGACCTTCACAGATGATTTGAGCAGATATGGGTATATCTGCTTGATGAAACATAAGTCTGAAACATTTGAAAAGTTCAAAGAATTTTAGAGTGAAGTGGAAAATCATCGTAACAAGAAAATAAGGTTTCTACGATCTGATCGTGGAGGTGAATATTTGAGTTATGAGTTTGGCCTTCATTTAAAACAATGTGAAACAGTTTCACAACTCACGCCACCTGGAACACCAAAGTGTAATGGTGTGTCCGAACATCGTGACCGTACTTTATTAGATATGGTGCGATCTATGATGTCTTTTACCGATTTACCGCTATCGTTTTGGGGTTATGCATTAGAGACAGCTGCATTCACATTAAATAGGGCACCATCTAATCCGTTGAGACGACACCGTATGAACTGTGGTTTGGCAAGAAACCTAAGCTGTCATTTCTTAAAGTTTGGGACTGCGATGCTTATGTGAAAAAGCTTCAACCTGATAAGCTCGAACCCAAATTGGAGAAATGCGTCTAAGACTGTTGGGTATACCTTCTATCACATATCCGAAGGCAAGACATTTGTTGCTAAGAATGGATCCTTTATAGAGAAGGAGTTTCTCTCGAAAGAAGTGAGTGGGAGAAAAGTAGAACTTGATGAGGTAATTGTACCTTCTCCCGAATTTGAAAGTAGTTCATCACAGAAATCAGTTTCGGTGATTCCTACACCAATTAGTGAGGAAGCTAATGATGATGATCATGAAACTTCAGATCAAGTTACTACCGAACCTCGCAGGTCAACCAGAGTACGGTCCGCACCAGAGTGGTACGGTAATCCTGTTCTGGAAGTCATGTTACTAGACCATGACGAACCTACGAACTATGAGGAAGCGATGATGAGCCCAGATTTCGCGAAATGGCTTGAGGCCATGAAATCTGAGATAAGATCCATGTATGAGAACAAAGTATGGACTTTGATTGACTTGCCCGATGATCGGCGAGCCATTGAGAATAAATGGATCTTCAAGAGGAAGACAGACACTGATATTAGTGTTACTATCTACAAAGCTTGAATTGCCGCAAAAAGTTTTTTGACAAGTTCAAGGTGTTGACTACGATAAGATTTTCTCACTTGTTGCGATGCTTAAGTCTGTCCGAATCATGTTAGCAATTGCCACATTTTATGAAATCTGGCAAATGGATGTCAAAACTACATTCCTTAATGGATTTCTTAAAGAAAAGTTGTATATGATACAACAAGAAAGTTTTTGTCAATCCTAAAGGTGCTAATAAAGTGTGCAAGCTCCACCGATCCATCTATGGACTGGTGCAAGCATCTTGGAGTTGGAATATACGCTTTGATAAGCTGATCAAAGCATATGGTTTTATATAGACTTTTGGTGAAGCATGTATTTACAAGAAAGTGAGTGGGAGCACTACAGCCTTTCTGATAAGTATATGTGAATGACATATATTGATCAGAAATGATGTAGAATTTTGTGGAAAGCATAAAGGAGGTTTTGAAAGGAGTTTTTCAAAGAAAGACCTCGGTAAAGCTGCTTACATATTGAGCATCAAGATCTATAGATATAGATCAAGAGGCTTGATAAGTTTTTTCAATGAGTACATACCTTGACAAGTTTTGAAGTAGTTCAAAATGGAACAGTCAAAGAAGGAGTTCTTGCCTGTGTTGCAAGGTGTGAAGTTGAGTAAAGACTTAAAACCCGACCACGGCAGAAAATAGAAAGAGAATGAAAAGTCATTCCCTATGCCTCAGTCATAGGTTAAAGTATACTATGCTGTGTACCAGACCTATTGTATACCTTAGCATGATTTTGGCAAGGGACAACAATAGTGATCTAGGAGTAGATCACTGGACAACGATCAAAATTATCCTTAGAGGACTAAGGAAATATTTCTCGGTTATGGAGGTGATAAAAGAGTTCATCGTAAAGAGTTACGTCGATGCAAGTTTTGACACCGATCTGGATGACTCTAAGTCTCGATCTAGATACATATTGAAAATGGGAGCAATTAGCTAGAGTAGCTCCGTGCAGAGTATTGTAGACATAGAAATTTGCAAAATACATACGGATCTGAATATTGCAGACCCGTAGACTAAAATTTCTCTCACAGGCAAAACATGATCATACCTTATTACTCTTGGGTGTTAATCACATAGCGATGTGAATTAGATTATTGACTCTAGTAAACTTTTTGAGTGTTGGTCACATGGCGATGTGAACTATGGGTGTTAATCACATAAAGATGTGAACTATTGGTGTTAAATCACATGGCGATGTGAACTAGATTATTGACTCTAGTGCAAGTGGGAGACTGGAGGAAATATGCCCCAGAGGCAATAATAAAGTTGTTATTTATATTTCCTTATATCATGATAAATGTTTATTATTCATGCTAGAATTGTATTAACCGGAAACTTAGTACATGTGTGAATACATAGACAAAACAGAGTGTCCCTAGTATGCCTCTACTTGACTAGCTCGTTAATCAAAGATGGTTAAGTTTCCTGACCATAGACATGTCTTGTCATTTGATGAACGGGGTCACATCATTATAGAATGATGTGATGGACAAGACCCATCCGTTAGCTTAGCATAAATGATCGTTTAGTTTTATTGCTATTCATTTCATCATGACTTATACATGTTCCTCTGACTATGAGATTATGCAACTCCCGAATACCGGAGGAACACCTTGTGTGCTATCAAATGTCACAACGTAACTGGGTGATTATAAAGATGCTCTACAGGTGTCTCCGATGGTGTTTGTTGAGTTGGCATAGATCGAGATTAGAATTTGTCACTCCATGTATCGGAGAGGTATCTCTGGGCCCTCTCGGTAATGCACATCACTATGAGCCTTGCAAGCAATGTGACTAATGAGTTAGTTGCGGGATGATGCATTACGGAACGAGTAAAGAGACTTGCCGGTAACGAGATTGAACTAAGTATGATGATACCGACGATCGAATCTCAGGCAAGTAACATACCGATGACAAAGGGAACAACGTATGTTGTTATGCGGTTTGACCGATAAAGATCTTCGTAGAATATGTAGGAGCCAATATGAGCATCCAGGTTCCACTATTGGTTATTGACCGGAGATGTGTCTCGGTCATGTCTACATAGTTCTCGAACCCGTAGGGTCCGCACGCTTAACGTTCGACGACGATTTGTATTATGAGTTATGTGATTTGATGTACCAAAGTTTGTTCGGAGTCTTGGATGAGATCACGGACATGACGAGGAGTCTCGAAATGGTCGAGAGGTAAAGATTCATATATTGGAAGGTTGCATTCGGACATCGGAATGGTTCCGAGTGATTCGGGCATTTTTCCGGAGTACCGGGAGGTTATCGGAACCCCCGGGGAAAGATATGGGCCTTATGGGCCATAGGAGAGAGGCTAACCAGCCCACAAGGGGCTGGTGCGCCCCCCACAAGGGAGGAGGCAGAATTGGACTTGGGAAGGGGGCGCCACCCCCTTTCCTTCTCCTACTCCCTCTCCTTCCCCTTTTTCCCCCTCCGGTAGAAGGAAAAAAAGGGTGGACTCCCCTCTCCCTGGCGTGCCCCTTGTTGGTCGGCCTCCTCCTCCCCTCCTTTATATACGGGGGCAGGGGGCAGCCCAAAGGCACAACAGACAATCTCTTAGCCGTGTGCGGTGCCCCCCTCCACAGTTCAACACCTCAGTCATATCGTCGTAGTGCTTAGGCGAAGCCCTGCCCCGGTAACTTCATCATCACCACCACCACGCCGTCGTGCTGACGAAACTCTCCCTCGGCCCCCCTCCACAGTTCAACACCTCAGTCATATCGTCGTAGTGCTTAGGCGAAGCCCTGCCCCGGTAACTTCATCATCACCACAACCACGCCGTCGTGCTGACGAAACTCTCCCTCGGCCTCAACTGGATCAAGAGTTCGAGGGACGTCACCGAGCTGAACGTGTGCAGATCGCGGAGGTGTCGTGCGTTCGGTACTTGATCGGTTGGATCGCGAAGACGTTCGACTACATCAACCGCGTTACTAAACGCTTCCGCTTTCGGTCTACGAGGGTACGTGGACACACTCTCCCCGCTCGTTGCTATGTTCTCCTAGATAGATCTTGCGTGATCATAGGCAAATTTTTTAAATACTACGTTTCCCAACAAGATCAACACAGATTCGCCGCTGGTGAGACTCACCGTCACCTGTTGCATACTTGACGAAGGCCTGTATAGATGCCTAAGAGCATGGTTAATAGTATAGCCAACTGCTGGCTATAAGCTATTGACATGTCATCTATAGCCCATCTTATAACCGTACAATTATTGATTAGAAGAGTGTATTATTATTTTTATTATATGACCCACCTTTCACTCTCACAAAGTGTCTAGGAGCACGTGCAAGAGCTGACTCTTCACCAAGAGTCCGCTTACCTTCTCTCTCCTCCTTTTCTTTCCTCCAACTAAATAAGAATATACTAGTTTATTTTTTATAGCCAGCTGACTCGGCTCTATTGTACTTGCTCTAAGTACGGCGCTCAAGGTGGGGATGGAGGAGACAAATCTTGGCAATATAGTTAGACTACCCATAGTGGGAGTAACATAGATGGTAACATCACAATTATCTAGGCAAAATAGATGATGTGGCATGTAATCAATGAAGAAAAAGAGGCATGTGGTAACATAGCTAGTTACTGCAACATCACACATATCAAGAAAAAGATGAGTCTACAACGTAATAAATGAAGTGATGCATGACACAACACATATGTTATTACCCACTGTAAAGGTGTTAACATAGACTAGTAATATATACATGTTACTACTCTACTTCCCACTATGACTAGTCTTACATGTGATGCCCGATGATGAGTTGAGAGGGAGAAAAGGAGTGAGCGTGGAGGTTGGGGAGGCCGGGGTAGTGCCGTTCGTGGCGAGGTCGTTGCCTTCGAGGTGAGGGGAATGGGAAACGGGATGCATGCGAGTGATTTGAGGAGTAAATTGCGGAAACTCCCCAGGCGAAGGGGCCCTTTTTTCGCACGTTAAGCAAGGGATAAGGTGCATCTATGGCCGTGAGATTCTAATAGCTAGAATCAACGGCCATGGAGTGGTCTGGTGATGGCCTCAAATCAGACTACAGATATAAAGTGGTTACATTTGGTTTGGAAAGACGAAGAGCCTAGCCCTATGTATAGCTGACCAGCAGCACAAAATCATGAATGTGGTTGAGAAGCCCAACGAAAGCTGCATGCATGCATGCGCGTGTGATATTTGCCCTATGGTTTTCTTCTGCATGCAACAAATCACGCGTGAGATTTAATGTGGAATGCAGATCGATCGGAGCCAACCTGCAGTATATATATTGTTGAAGAGAAAAGTATATTTTTCATCCTTTAACTTTTGACAGAGTCCCTCAACTTCAAAAACATACAATTTGCACCTCGAACTCTTCATACCGGACAAATTTCGTCCCTTTATCAGCCGACCTGGTTTCGCTGCTGATTTGGCGCCGTTTTTAACTGGCTTTGACCAGTCCACACCAATATGGCAAAGGAGAAGGTAAATCGCTCCTCACTTCTGGAAAAAAAAAATTAGCTTGCACCGGCGGCGACGCTCTGGGCTATGCGGGTGCTAGCGGGGAGAGGCTGCGTGATGCGTGGTAGCGAGCTGGGGTGTCCGCGCGGCCGGACAAGCAAGCACGGGCACGCGGGATGGCCGAAGCTTCGCCGGCGACGACGTCCAGCGACCAGCGGACGCGACGGGCGGCCTATGCGAGCACGGCCGGATGGCCGAAGCTTCGCCGGCGACGACGTCCAGCGATCTGCGGAGGCGACAGGCGGCGCTATGCGGGCAGCGAGCTAGATCCCTGGCATGGGGAGAGGGGAGAAACGACCAGGGGCTCACCTATAGCACGTACGCGTGCTTAGACCCGGCAAGGACCGGAGCGACGGCTGCGTCGACGGCAGCGGGCAGTGGAGCACGCGCTCACGGCGGGGTGAGGTCGTGGACGAGGGGCTTCTTGGGGAGGACGTGTGAGGCTTCGGTTGTACCACGGGGAGCTTAGGAAGCCGACAGGGCTAACCAGAGCTTGCTAGAGGAGGAGAATGCGGCGCGGCGGCGGTCACCGGAGTTGAGGAAGACGATTTGGGAGTCCGTGATTTAGGGCCTCCGGCATTGCATCTTTTGGTGTGCTTTACAACGACGGCGAGGTGGAGCGCATGGTCATCGCCCGTCGGCATCCTAGCATGCCTCTGGAGCGCTTGTGCAGCCGGTGCACTCTAAGTGTTCGATGAAATGCCCATTTGAGAGATAATAGGAGGGAAGAAGAGATAGGATGAGTAGGATAGAGAAATACTGCCACCTGGACTATGACCGGTCAAAACATGCCAAGTCAGCTCGGAAACCGCTTCAATTGTCTCGAGGGATGAAATTGTCCGGTATTAAAAGTTTGAGGTGCAAGTTGTCTGGTTTCGTAGTTGAGGGACTAAATCTAAACTCTCTCAAAAATTGAGGGACGAAAAATATACTTTTCTCATTGTTGAACTGTCACGTTGTATGTGTACCTTGTGATCCTGTAACGCCATTCTGTTGTAACAGTAGCAACCTAGAGTGTAGGGCGTCCTAGTCAATCGCCATCATCTCATCGTGGCCCTGCATGTAAGGATCACGCCTGTGTATATATATGTATCTGAACCAGGGAATACATGCGGTGATTCACAATTCTTGTTATATATCCAGGTGCAGAGACTTCCGAGGGCTCCATATCAATCCATCCGGCCGCCATCTACTTCTTCCCAAACTGTAGCCCTAGCAAGTAGGATGTGGGCGTGGCGATCGTTGCTCTCGCGACCTCGCCCTCTCCGGCCAGCCCGCCGCCATGCGATTGCGAACCAGATGGCCGCCGCCCTCGGCCGCAACGGCTCACGAGGATACGCCTCCGACGACTCCAGTGGCGATCCGGGTGCGGAGGTGGCCACGACCACGAAGCGGCATCTCTACGTGGTGCTGGATGACTGCCGGAGCGGCTACGGCATCCACAAACTGGACATGGACGACGATGATCTGGACGGCGCTGGCAGGGCGCGGAGCCTCCCGGAGCCGCCGGTCCTCCGCGTGGCGCTTCCGTCGGTCAGAGATTCAACGCAGTTCGCCGCCGTGGGCAGCAGCATTGTGGCCATAAGCCCCGAGTCCATGGGCTATTCCGGCGGTGTACTCATATACGACACCAAGTCGGCGGCGCAGGTCGTCACGAGTTCGCCTTGGTTACAATGCCTCCGCGGATTCGAAGCAGCCATGGCCGTGGGGGGCAGGCTGTACATGTTCGGGGACACGCTGCACACGCCGCCGGGGCAGCCGGCGGCGAAGCACGACCTCTTCGTGTCCGTGAGCACCGTGCGCACTAGGTGCGCTACATACTCTTTCAGCACGGCGACCGCCAAGTGGACACGGCGCGGCACGTGGCAGCTGCCGGTCACCGGCCACGCCCACTACGACGGCGAGCTGGGGGCGTGGCTCGGACTCCACGCCGCCAAGGGTCACCTGTGCGCGGGCGACATGGAAGGTTGGCAGGGAGAAGCTGTTGGACGAGCGCACCATGGCGGGCGCCAAGCTCGTGCCCATGGCGCCGTCCGAGTACTGCCTCGTGGAACAGATAAATGACATCCAGTTCGACAATGACCTCCAGTTCGACAGCAAGCTCCGGTACAAGCACCTCCTTCCAATGACGAGCTCTCTTCGATCCCAAAACAAATAGTACAAGTACAATGAAACAATTTCACATTGCACAACGCAGAAGAGACAAACAAGGGGGGAATCACCAGCCGATTGCCACAAATTTTCAGCACCCATGTTCTCTGTTTACAAGGGGCACAACTCACCAGCTCGCTCTTACAAGTTCTTCAAATACAACTATAATCAAATTTTGCTGCTCAAGCGTTCTGGGTGTAATTCTTGAGGCAGGTTTGGTTCGAGATTTTAGGCTCACCAACGCACACTTGATGCTATAACCTTTCTACTAATAAAATGTGCCCTTCCATTTTCCGCATCACAAGTATTATTACAACCTTTTTCCGTTTGTTTTTTCATGATCATGTACAATCGTCAATGATGTGCTCTCTTCAATCGCAAACAAATAGTGATTCAGAACATAGTTTATCTATAGATAGGATTATGCGTTCATATACGTAACAGAGTTCAAACAGAAAATGCCATCAAAAGCATGCATAACACTGCTGTCTAGCTTTGTTGCGACAACACATTTTCAAGATCAGCTGCAACAATAACATTACCATTATCCATCAAATCAAATCACATTACCGAGCCAATTGAGCTTTTGCCCAGCTGTATGTAGACATCAGCCAACGCTAGTACCCGTTTCTCGCAAAGTTACAAGTACAATGAAACAATTTCACATTGCACAGCGGAAAACAGACAAACAAGGGGGGGAATCACCAGCCGATTGCCACAAGCTTTCAGCACCCATGTTCTCTATTTACAAGGGGCACAACTCACCAACAAAAATTGCATTAAACAGTAGCCGCAAAGTCATCATGCGAGCAGTTGCCAACTCATAAGAAAAAATTTAAATTATTTACAATGAGCCGTCATGACTACCTACAAACCAACCTACTATTCACAGTTATGTCAAAGAAACACAGTCATCTAAGAATGTGCATGGCTAATGAATGACATCAGAAGTCGAGATGATGAATGGGAAGAAGAGTCAGGTACAGAACGATTATAGATAATTTCAGGACCGTTACTCAGCTACAACTATTTGAAAAGGGACAAGAAGAATTTTGCACTCAGAAAGATTTCTTAAAATTGAAGTATTACTAGACTCCTTGGATATCCAAGGATGGTACTGCCACCATGCAAAACACTAGGAAAAATGTGAATTGCATGTTCTGATTAAATGGCAAGTTGGTGAAAGAATATATGTGTTCCTCCCGTACAGGCAACAGAGAGAATCAGCTATCAGCGCTGACACACAGAACAAAACAAGAATTGATAAACAAGGGGAAAATCATCAGCCAACTGTGACAAGTTATGTTGCAGTACCACCAAGCAGTTGCAACTCATAAGAAACAAGATTTCTTAAAATTGAATCACTGGAATACTCCTTAGATATCTAAGGATGGTATTGCCACCATGCAAACACTGGATTGAATGTGCTGTGCTTCGTGTTCAGATTGGAGTCTATTGGAAGTGGCAAAAGAGTAAGAAGGGCGATGTTAAAGTTTATCACGAAAGGACGATAAGAACTTTAGTTGGTAACAATGAAACAGATTTCAAAAGATTGCTCTACATTGGGGTATCCACTCCTTAGATATCTAAGGATGGTATCGGCGCTGATAAGAACATGTATAAGGGCCCCTCCCCGTACTGGCAACAGAGCAAACAGGAACAGAGAAGAGAGGTGGAAATCATCAGCTGACTGCCACAAAATCTCAGCAATCTCAAGTTCTTTGTTGACGAATTCACCTAATAGCAATGCGTGAGCAGAAGCCGCAATATAACTTGCGGCATCCAAGCAGTTGCAACTCATAAGATACTAAGTATTTACAAAGAATGGACATGACTAACTAACTATCTACTATTCACAGTTTGGTGTCAAAGAGAAATAACAAATCTAGAAACATGCATGCTGGGATGATGAATGGGAAGAGGAGTCATGTACAGAACCTATTTCTAGATTATACATAATTTTAGTGCCATTACTCAACCAACACTTATTTCAGAAGGGCAATAATATTACTTTAGTTGTGATGTCAAAAAACGTAAACATATCTAAAAACCTATCCACCTAAGGAATTTACCGGATTAGTTGAGATGATTGATTGGGAAGAGTCAAGTTCAGAACCTGTTTTCAGAATATACACAATTTTAGGGCCGTTACTTAGGTACTTCAAAATTTGGAGCCTTTAAATATTTGATTGAAGGACAGGTTGTGGAGTAAGGTGAAGGGATGGATTGAGAAAACGTTATCTACAGCTTGTAAGGAGGTGTTGGTAAATTCTGTTGCTCAGGCGGTACCTGTTTTCTCTATGTCTTGCTTTAAGTTGCCAAGGGGTCTTTGTGAGCACCTTAATAAACTTATTCGACAGTTTTGGTGGGGGAGTAAAGAAGGAAATAGGAAACATGCATGGGTAGCATGGAAGAGTATGACCCAACCAAAGTTCATGGGCGGCTTTCGAGATTTTGAACTTTTGAACTACATCTATTTCAAAAGAACATGAAGAATTTCTACTTGGTCACCATGAAACAGATTTCTTAAAATTATGTATATTAGAGAAGTCCTTGGGTATCTAAGTATGATGTAGCCACCATGCAGAACACTGAAAAAACATGTACCACGTGTTCGACTGAAGATTATCAATCATGGTAAGCAGCAAAAGAGTATAAGAACGATGATGTTTAAGTCTATCATGAAAAGGATGGGGAGAATTCTAATTGGTAATAATGCAATAGATTTCTTAAAAACGAAGTGTTAGAATACTCCTTGGATATCTAATACGGTATTGCCACCAAGCACAGCACTGAAAAAACGTGTGCTGCATGGACTGAAGTGGCAAAAGAGTGCCCCACCCATACTGGCGAACATATCAGCAATCAGCGCTGACAGCATAAAGAATTGGTTATGAATAGGCAGAGATTGAAGCAGTCATCGAGATTAGACAGGAATATCTGAACATGCGATTAAACACGGACAAGTCCACACAAGTATAGCCATGGTTGAGAGTCTGAGGAAGATAGACAGATAAGCATGAGGTTTATTGGAGAGTTCAAGGGATGGAGAACACAGTTTTTGATCTACGGGATGACAAGAGAAGTCCGATAGAGCTGACTGAAGGGTCCATATATATCCTTTCAAACTACAGCAGGAACCTCCTTAAGTAGACATTATGAAAGCTTTGATCAAATTCTCTGCCGACTGCCTCTGCTCCGGGGTGCCAAATATGTTAGCAACATGCTCATGACGAGATGATTTTGATTCAATAATTTCAATGTCAGCTCCAGAAATCTGCAGTTACAATCAATAATTTCATGTCAATGGTAAGTAAAAATAACCTACCTACGAAGTAATCCTAAAAGTAGACCATTCAAGATGTCAGATTATAAGTTTATAACTGATTACGTTTTCCATATGTTCATGCATGTCGATCCTGTACAAAGGTTGCTTCAAACCAATCCACTCTTGGTGTTGTACACACCACTATGTTATAATTTCATCCTTAGTCATGGATAAATTACTCTCTTTTACTAAATAAGTTAATAAAATAATCAAATGATCTAATATACTACTCCATTAGTAGTAGAAAAAAACCTATTCTTTTAGGTACTGGTATATACTAATGGACTTGATATTACAGCAGACAGCATGTAGGACCCCATATGAACTGGAGTCCGAGCGCACTCTTTCAGACAATCATCTACTCCTCTGCGCAAAGTAAAATGAAATAGTAAACTGACCTTTCTAATGTTGTCCAAGTTTGTACCGTGCTTCCCCATTACTTTTGAAAGGCCGCTAGAAGGAATAAACATTTCCATATCTGGGACGCGTCTGATCAATGGCAATCAGCAAAATGAAATACAATTGTAAGGATAAGAATAAAGAACAAAGTAATAACTACAAGTATAAGGAGGCCTGCACAACAAGGGGCACGGCTTAGAAAGGGTTTATGGTGAGTTCAGTTGCAACCTACCTTCCATATGGCTTTGAAGTGTATGAGGAGCGTACTCCAAATCCATCATCTACAGCCTGTTGGAGGATATCACCGGTTAAGTTAATATCATAAACTTATAGGCACATCTCATTATGAAGGTCAACAGGGAAACAGAGAAAATTGACGTTTAAGCAAAATATTTTACCTGCCTGGGGCTGTATCCATGATACAAGTTGCTACGAGGAAATACATTCGAACCACGCTCAGCTTCACCCCTTTGATCATGGCGCAATGGAGTGATTTGTTGACTGTAAGGTAATAATGCTGGCATCGGAAAGCTGCTTGAATACACGGGTTCAGTGGTGGCAACAGTTAGCTTCCCATCCTTGCCAGAATTTTGCCTCCCCACGCTGTCCTTCAGAACTTCTTCCCGGAGCCTTAGAACGATCTGAACAAGAGCATCACGCAGTTTGTCCACTTCCCCGAACACCTACACGTAAAACTCGTAAATACATCTAGATATATCACATATCACATAGATACTATCTCAAACAATAACAGAAAGGGCAAACCTCGACAAGCTCATCACTGGAAGATGCCTTCCGGGGCTTAGTGCCCTTGGATATGTGGATAATTGCCTTAGACTTATTCCGCATGTCATTAATGATTGAACCACCCTTGCCGATAAGGCAGCCAATGACATTACCCGGAACAAGAAGGCGGAGATGAATTCTATCTTCAGTTTCATCGTTGATCTTTGCTTGAAGCAGAAGAACAGCTTCCACTGCTGCAGACTTAACATCATCGGTGGCCTGACATGAAAGGTGTCACCACAAATGAAAAAAAAAGTGTATAAACAACAAAGCACAACTAGTGAGCTGGAAGTGTGGTCTAACCTCAGTGGACGAAATGGTGATTATGCTTTCCTCCTTGTCATTCTTTGCGTCATCAACATCTACGCTTGCACCACTTTCTTTCCTTATATTCTTTATGGTCATCCCACCTTTACCAATAACTAACCCAATCCTGTCACCAGGGCATACAACACGCACCAATAGCTCTCCTGAACATTTTGGGGTGTTATAAGTAGGAATAGCTGGGACCATAGACTGATAAATGGGCAATCCACCATGAGCATCAGTGGGTACAGTAAATTCAGGAACATGAGAACCACGACTTCTTGCCCCTAAGATAGACAGACTTGGATGCCCAGAGGACACAGAAGCATCTGACACTGAGTATAAGCTACTAGCCGGATAAACTGGAAGCTCTGAAGGAAGTATAATGGTTGGAGGAAGTTCATCAATAGATGTTTCAAGAGCAATGTTCTCTTTTGATGGACATTTGTAGATAATTGTTGATACTGCAAACAATGCCTTCTTGACAGCTCTAGTGTCCCCAGTTATCTGTTAAAAATGGTACTAGTAACAGTTAATAATTGACGGAATGCTGAAGAATGGATATTGAAGAACATAGCAGAGCTCAAAAGATTGGAATTGTTCGACAGTGTAAGTGAGCACCACACAAACAGAAAGTAAAATAGAATTATCAATTGTCTTAATTTGGGAAAACAAAATATTAATATGCATGTAACAAGAAGAATAAATTGTAAATATTGGTCAAAGTTAGACAAAGTTTGATTTTGAGAAGAATCTAATAGACACTATATTTGGGGACAGAGGGAGTATTAAAGAACTTGCTAATTTCTGCACCATGATAGAGAGATGACAATGATATATGCATACATTTTAACTAAAGGATTGCTGCTTGATAGACTGAACCTACTCACTAATGGTTAACCTCACGTTATGTTGGCACAGCTCACCAAACTATTATATGGAGGAAAAAATACCTGAACGAAATTATCAAAACTCATAGCACATGAGTGTGTAACATCGCTTGGATCTTTTGGTTTAACTTTAATGAATGATTTTGAAACTGAGCGAAGCCTCTTGATGACAGCACCAGATTTTCCAATAACACTTGCAGCTTGACTAGCTGGTACAAGAATGTTGGCTTCTTTATCATCAGAGTCACTAGTGATTGCCAGAGCATCAACAATTGCATCATGCACCATGAGTAATGCATTTTGTGCTGCGCAAACAGGCTCCCTATCATCATCATCATCTATGTCGCTAATCATGACATCTCTATGCTTGACATAACAATATACCAAAACAACCCTTTTGTCAGCACCAGGGTATGGGTCGACAATCTTGACTTTGGCATTTGTCTGTTGCCGGATGGAATTTATCACCTTGCCACCCTTGCCAATTACACTACCAATCACTTTGTCTGGACAAAGTATCCGGTAAACAACCAATTCGTCCGTACCGGAGGTCTCCTGGGTGTGAGCCGGCCTCCGCTTTTGATCCCTGTCTTCTCTGTCATGATCCCTGTGTTGGCTGGTACGCTTACCAGAAGGCTTCATGGTTTATTCCCTACACAAGAAAATGAACGAAATGATTAATGACAAGCACAGTAAAAATGAATAAATACATATCAGCTATATATAAGATAATCATTCATGATATAGCATCAACACATTCAACAGACATGACAGCGCAGAATGATACGAATCAAACAAATGGGCCACGTATCACTGCAATGAATGTGCTAGCAAGATGTTCCCATGATTCTGGTGAATCAATCGGCATTCACCAAGAATAAATCAGCAGCAAGCCTATTTTCCATAAGAACTCAACAAGTAGCCGTCGTCGATTATTCATGTAATCACAACAAAAATTAATCGGCGCGTGCAAGAGAAAACAGAAATACCTAAGTAGTAATAAATCAAACACGACAGCTACACCAACCACAACCAGCATACCATTAAAAAACGAACAGAGAATGTCTATTAATTACGTGTTATTGTGTATACGAGTAAAAAAGGCAAGACACGCAGAGTCACGCCACCAATTGGCGCAAATCATGCAGTCACGAGGCACGTGGCACGGTATTGATTGCTACATAACCGTCAACGGATATAACTAACCAATGTCAAGAAATTAGATCCGGTGACGAATGTGATTGAATCGGTAGGCGGAACGACGCGGCAAGGAGCCGGATTCCAGGATAAATGCTACTTACACGCCAAGTAAGCGAAACACGACAACAGACTAGCTGATAGACGCCGCGACGGAACAAAATTTATTGACCCTCTAAAATAAAGACTGGACTCATGGAATCAATAAGCGGCGTTCGCCCAAGATAGGGTGGAGTGACGATTAAAAGAAACATTGCCAGCCTACAACATATCAACCAGTCCTTTCTCAATAGGTTTCGTAGATGGGGGTTATCTGCAAGGGAAGAGAAACCCTAGGCGACAGAAAGTAGAAGATAAGATTTAGGCCTGGCAGCACAAGTCGTAACCCTAAACCCTAAATTAAGCTACGCGATTCGCGAGCCTGGATGTCTAAATCCGGCCTTTCGCCCCCACCCTTCGACTTCCCCGACATGTCGCTTCTCGCTGCCGGACTTGAGGTAGATGGGGGGGAGGGGGCGGCGTTGGTCAGCGGCGGGGGGAGAGGTACCGGAACGGCGTCGCGGCGGCGACGGTCGACGGGGTCGAGGGAGCGAGGAAGCAGCCGGCGTACGAACCGGGGGCGGGGTCGAGGTCGGCGACGACCGACGGTGGCGGCGGATTGGGGAGTCGCCGACGGGAGGGGGGCGAGAGGGGGTGGTAGGTAACCCTAGCGTGCTGGCTGGGATGGGGGTGCTGCCCTTTTGGTCTGCGCCCCAGCCACCGAGGAGGGAGAGGATAGCCCGGGCGGACGGAACGGCCCAGGCCCAAGGGCCACAAGACGCGTTGTAGTATGATCACTTCTATTTTCTGAAGAAAGAAGTATAGTTTTCACCCCCAAAGTGATACGGTCCTTGTGTTGATACCCAAGGTATAAAACCCTACTCTTCTTACCCAGTTTAGGCCCATTAGCTTATGCAATGTGATTTATAAAATTGCTTCTAAAATGGTAGCGAATAGATTAAAGTTGATATTCCCAGATATTATCTCAAAGGAGCAATCAGCCTTTGTCCCAGGGAGGTTAATCACGGATAATATCATATGTGCTTATGAATGTTTGCACTTTATGAAGAGAAACAGATCTGAGTCAAATAGTTTTTGTGCACTCAAGCTTGACATGATGAAGGCGTATGACAGATTAGAATGACCTTATCTAAAGGCAATTATGGGTAAGCTTGGGTTTGCTCCAGAATGGATCCATACAGTGATGAGCATGATAACTTCTGTTTTCGTTCTCGGTTTTGTTTAATGGAGAGAGATTGGAGAGCTTCTCACCATCCAGAGGTATCAGGCAGGGAGATCCTATTTCCCCTTACTTATTCTTGATTGCAGCGGAGGGCCTTTCGTGCCTTTTAAAACACAGTTCTCAGTCATTAGTGCTCGATGGCATAAAGGTGGTACCCACGGCTCCGGCAGTGAATCACCTTTTGTTTGCAGATGACAGTCTGCTGCTTTTCAAGTCTAGTGTCCAGGGGGCAAATGAGTTATCAAACCTACTTGATGCATACTGCTTGGCTTCAGGTCAAAGGGTAAACTATGATAAATCGTCCATCTTCTTCAGTAAGGGGTGCCCGGAGACCCTTAGAGTGGAGATAAAGAATATACTCAATGTGCAGAATGAATCTCTGAGTGAGAAGTATTTGGGTCTGCCGACCGATGTGGGACAGTCAAAAAATGGCACTTTCAAATATTTAAGAGACAGAGTGTGGGAAAGGATAAAGGGATGGATGAGAAACTTTTATCTGTTGCCGGAAAGGAGGTTCTCATAAAATCTGTGGCCCAAGCTATACCAGTTTTTTCGATGTCATGCTTCAGACTACCTCGAGGCCTTTGTGAAAGTATTACTTCACTTATCCGTCAGTTTTGGTGGGGGAGTAAGAGAGGCAAGAGGAAACAATGTTGGGTATCTTGGGATTTGATGACTCGTCCGAAAAGTTTGGGAGGACTTGGTTTTCGGGACATAGAGATCTTCAACTTGGCACTTTTGTCTCGGCAAGTATGGAGATTACTGAATGATCCCTCCTCTCTTAGTGCACAGATTCTAAAAGCGGCATATTTTCCACAATGCTCTGTTCTAGAAGCTCAACTAGGCCCACATCCTTCTCAGATTTGGCGATCTATACTAGATGGGAGGGATATTATCACCCAAGGAGCGATCAGGCGAATTGGAGATGGAACGTCCACGCACATATGGCAACACAATTGGATTCCACGGAACGGACTGATGAGGCCGATTGCATCTTTAATTGATGAACCACCGCAGTTGGTTTCTGAGTTGATCGACCACACCAGGGCTGAGTGGCGGGAGGACCTGGTCAGACAGGTTTTCATACCTCTTGACGCGGAGGCTATTTTACAGATCCCGTTATGTACGCGGCAGGTGGAAGATTTTTGGGCATGGAATGATGATCCAAAGGGACGCTTCTCTGTACGGTCGGCTTATAAGCTGACTGTCAGAATCAAGACCGGGCGCGAGGCATGGCTGGAGGACAGGGAGGATCCTTTGTTGGGGAACGTAGTAATTTCAAAAAAATTCCTACGCATACGCAAGATCATGGTGATGCATAGCAACGAGAGGGGAGAGTGTTGTCCACGTACCCTCGTAGACCGAAAGCGGAAGCGTTAGCACAACGCGGTTGATGTAGTCGTACGTCTTCACGATCCGACCGATCAAGTACCGAACGCACGGCACCTCCGAGTTCAGCACACGTTCAGCCCGATGACGTCCCTTGAACTCCGATCCAGCCGAGTGTTGAGGGATAGTTTCGTCAGCATGACGGTGTGGTGACGGTGATGATGTTCTATCGACGCAGGGCTTCGCCTAAGCACCGCTACAGTATTATCGAGGTGGACTATGGTGGAGGGGGGCACCGCACACGGCTAAAAGATCAAACGATCAATTGTTGTGTCCTTGGGGTGCCCCCTGCCCCCGTATATAAATGAGCAAGGGGGGAGGTGCGGCCGGCCAGGGAGAAGGCGCGCCAGGAGGAGTCCTACTCCCACCAGGAGTAGGACTCCCTCCCTTCCTTGTTGGAATAGGAGAAGGGGGAAAGAGGTGAGGAGAGGAAGGAAAGGGGGGCGCCGCCCCCCTCTCCTTGTCCTATTCGGACTAGGGGGGAGGGGCGCGCGGCCCTTGCCCTGGCCGCCTCCCCTCATCTCCACTAAGGCCCACTATGGCCCATTAACCCCCGGGGGGTTCCGGTAACCCCTCCGGTACTCCGGTAAAATCCCGATTTCACCCGGAACACTTCCGATATCCAAATATAGGCTTCCAATATATCAATCTTCATGTCTCGACCATTTCGAGACTCCTCGTCATGTCCATGATCACATCCGGGACTCCGAACAACCTTCGTTACCTCAAAACATATAAACTCATAATATAACTGTCATCGAAACGTTAAGCGTGCGGACCTTACGGGTTCGAGAACTATGTAGACATGACCGAGACACATCTCCGGTCAATAACCAATAGCGGAACCTGGATGCTCATATTGGCTCCCACATATTCTACGAAGATCTTTATCGGTCAGACCGCATAACAACATACGTTGTTGTTGGAAATATGCCCTAGAGGCAATAATAAAATGGTTATTATTATATTTCTTTGTTCATGATAATTGTCTATTGTTCATGCTATAATTGTGTTATCCGGAAATCGTAATACATGTGTGAATACATAGACCACAACGTGTCCCTAGTAAGCCTCTAGTTGACTAGCTCGTTGATCAACAGATAGTCATGGTTTCCTGACTATGGACATTAGATGTCATTGATAACGGGATCACATCATTAGGAGAATGATGTGATGGACAAGACCCAATCCTAAGCATAGCTCAAAGATCGTGTAGTTCGTTTGCTAGAGTTTTTCCAATGTCAAGTATCTTTTCCTTAGACCATGAGATCGTGTAACTCCCGGATGCCGTAGGAGTGCTTTGGGTGTGCCAAACGTCACAACGTAACTGGGTGACTATAAAGGTACACTACAGGTATCTCTAAAAGTGTCTGTTGGGTTGACACGGATCGAGACTGGGATTTGTCACTCCGTATGACGGAGAGGTATCTCTGGGCCCACTCGGTAATGCATCATCATAATGAGCTCAATGTGACTAAGGAGTTAGTCACGGGATCATGCATTACGGTACAAGTAAAGTGACTTGCCGGTAACGAGATTGAACAAGGTATTGGGATACCGACGATCGAATCTCGGGCAAGTAACGTACCGATTGACAAAGGGAATTGTATATGGGATTGATTGAATCCTCGACATCATGGTTCATCCGATGAGATCATCGTGGAGCATGTGGGAGCCAACATGGGTATCCAGATCCCGCTGTTGGTTATTGACCGGAGAGGCGTCTCAGTCATGTCTGCATGTCTCCCGAACCCGTAGGGTCTACACACTTAAGGTTCGGTGACGCTGGGGTTGTAAGGGATATTAGTATGCGGAAACCCGAAAGTTGTTTGGAGTCCCGGATGAGATCCCGGACGTCACGAGGAGTTCCGGAATGGTCTGGAGGTGAAGAATTATATATAGGAAGTCCAGTTTCGGCCACCGGGAAAGTTTCGGGGGTTATCGGTATTGTACCGGGACCACCGGAAGGGTCCCGGGGGTCCACCGGGTGGGGCCACCTATCCCGGAGGGCCCCATGGGCTGAAGTGGGAGGGGAACCAGCCCCTAGTGGGCTGGTGTGCCCCCCATGGGCCTCCCCCTGCGCCTAGGGTTGGAAACCCTGGGGGTGGGGGCGCCCCACCTGGCTTGGGGGGGAAGTTTCCCCCCTTGGTCGCCGCCCCCCTGTAGATGGGATCCCAGGGGCCGGCCCCCCAGGGGGCCTATATAAAGGGGGGAGGGAGGGCTGTTGTACCCTAGCCCCTGGCGCCTCCCTCTCCCTCCCGTGACACCTCTCTCTCCCGTTTGTGCTTGGCGAAGCCCTGCCGGGAACCCCGCTACTTCCACCACCACGCCGTCGTGCTGCTGGATCTCCATCAACCTCTCCTTCCGCCTTGCTGGATCAAGAAGGAGGAGACGTCGCTGCTCCGTACGTGTGTTGAACGCGGAGGTGCCGTCCGTTCGGCACTCGGTCATCGGTGATTTGGATCACGGCGAGTACGACTCCATCAACCCCGTTCACTTGAACGCTTCCGCTCGCGATCTACAAGGGTATGTAGATGCACTCCTTTTCCCCTCGTTGCTAGTATACTCCATAGATGGATCTTGGTGATGCGTAGAAAATTTTAAAATTCTGCTACGATCCCCAACAGTGGCATCATGAGCCAGGCCTATGCGTAGTTACTATGCACGAGTAGAACACAAAAGCAGTTGTGGGCGTAGATGTTGTCAATTTTTCTTGCCACTACTAGTCTTATCTTGTTTCGGCGGTATTGTGGGATGAAGCGGCCCGGACCGACCTTACACGTACGCTTACGTGAGACAGGTTCCACCGACTGACATGCACTAGTTGCATAAGGTGGCTAGCGGGTGTCTGTCTCTCCCACTTTAGTCGGAACGGATTCGATGAAAAGGGTCCTTATGAAGGGTAAATAGAAATTGGCATATCACGTTGTGGTTTTACGTAGGTAAGAAACGTTCTTGCTAGAAACCTATAGAAGCCACGTAAAAACTTGCAACAACAATTAGAGGACGTCTAACTTGTTTTTGCAGCATGTGCCTTGTGATGTGATATGGCCAGAAGATGTGATGAATGATATATGTGATGTATGAGATTGATCATATTCTTATAATAGGAATCACGACTTGCATGTCGATGAGTATGACAACCGGCAGGAGCCATAGGAGTTGTCTTTATTTTTTGTATGACCTGCGTGTCATTGAATAACGCCATGTAAATTACTTTACTTTATTGCTAAACGCGTTAGCCATAGAAGTAGAAGTAATCGTTGGCGTGACAACTTCATGAAGACACGATGATGGAGATCATGATGATGGAGATCATGGTGTCATGCCGGTGACGAAGATGATCATGGCGCCCCGAAGATGGAGATCAAAGGAGCAAAAATGATATTGGCCATATCATGTCACTATTTGATTACATGTGATGTTTATCATGTTTTGCATCTTATTTGCTTAGAACGACGGTAGTAAGTAAGATGATCCCTTATAATAATTTCAAGAAAGTGTTCCCCCTAACTGTGCACCGTTGCGAAGGTTCGTTGTTTCGAAGCACCACGTGATGATCGGGTGTGATAGATTCTAACGTTCGCATACAACGGGTGTTGACGAGCCTAGCATGTACAGACATGGCCTCGGAACACACGCAATACACTTAGGTTGACTTGACGAGCCTAGCATGTACAGACATGGCCTCAGAACACGGAAGACCGAAAGGTCGAGCATGAGTCGTATAAAAGATACGATCAACATGGAGATGTTCACCGATCTTGACTAGTCCGTCTCACGTGATGATCGGACACGGCCTAGTTAACTCGGATCATGTTTCACTTAGATGACTAGAGGGATGTCTATCTGAGTGGGAGTTCATTGAATAATTTGATTAGATGAACTTAATTATCATGAACTTAGTCTAAAATCTTTACAATATGTCTTGTAGATCAAATGGCCCACGTTATCCTCAACTTCAACGCGTTCCTAGAGAAAACCAAGCTGAAAGATGATGGCAGCAACTATACGGACTGGGTCCGGAACCTGAGGATCATCCTCATAGCTGCCAAGAAAGATTATGTCCTAGAAGCACCGCTAGGTGAAGCACCCATCCCAGAGAACCAAGACGTTATGAACGATTGGCAATCACGTGCTGATGATTACTCCCTCGTTCAGTGCGGCATGCTTTACAGCTTAGAACCGGGTCTCCAAAAGCGTTTTGAGCATGGAGATTATGAGATGTTCGAAGAGCTGAAAATGGTTTTCCAAGCTCATGCCCGGGTCGAGAGATATGAAGTCTCCGACAAGTTCTTCAGCTGTAAAATGGAGGAAAATAGTTCTGTCAGTGAGCACATACTCAGAATGTCTGGGTTACACAACCACTTGTCTCAGCTGGGAGTTAATCTCCCGGATGACGCGGTCATTGACAGAATCCTTCAGTCGCTTCCACCAAGCTACAAGAGCTTTGTGATGAACTTCAATATGTAGGGGATGGAAAAGACCATTCCCGAGGTATATTCAATGCCGAAATCAGCGGAGGTGGAGATCAAAAAGGAACATCAAGTGTTGATGGTGAATAAAACCACTAAGTTCAAGAAAGGCAAGGGTAAGAAGAACTTCAAGAAGGACGGCAAGGGAGTTGCCGCGCCCGGTAAGCCAGCTGCCAGGAAGAAGTCAAAGAATGGACCCAAGCCTGAGACTGAGTGCTTTTATTGCAAGGGAAGTGGTCACTGGAAGTGGAACTGCCCCAAATACTTAGCGGACAAGAAGGCCGGCAACACCAAAGGTATATGTGATATACATGTAATTGATGTGTACCTTACCAGTACTCGTAGTAGCTCCTGGGTATTTGATACCGGTGCGGTTGCTCATATTTGTAACTCAAAACAGGAACTGCGGAATAAGCGGAGACTGGCAAATGACGAGGTGACGATGCGCGTCGGGAATGGTTCCAAGGTCGATGTGATCGCCGTCGGCACGCTGCCTCTACATTTACCTACGGGATTAGTTTTAAACCTCAATAATTGTTTTTTAGTGCCAGCTTTGAGCATGAACATTGTATCTGGATCTCGTTTAATGCGAGATGGCTACTCATTTAAATCCGAGAATAATGGTTGTTCTATTTATATGAGAGATATGTTTTATGGTCATGCCCCGCTGGTCAATGGTTTATTCTTGATGAATCTCGAACGTGATGCTACACATATTCATAGTGTGAATACCAAAAGATGTAAAGTTGATAACGATAGTCCCACATACTTGTGGCACTGCCGCCTTGGTCACATTGGTGTCAAACGCATGAAGAAGCTCCATGCAGATGGACTTTTGGAGTCTCTTTATTATGAATCATTTGACACGTGCGAACCATGCCTCATGGGTAAGATGACCAAGACTCCGTTCTCCGGAACAATGGAGCGAGCAACCAACTTATTGGAAATCATACATACCGATGTGTGCGGTCCAATGAGTGTTGAGGCTCGCGGAGGATATCGTTATGTTCTCACTCTCACTGATGACTTAAGTAGATATGGGTATGTGTACCTAATGAAACACAAGTCTGAAACCTTTGAAAAGTTCAAGGAATTTCAGAGTGAGGTTGAGAATCAACGTGACAGGAAAATAAAGTTCTTACGATCAGATCGTGGTGGAGAATATTTAAGTCACGAATTTGGTACGCACTTAAGGAAATGTGGAATCGTTTCACAACTCACGCCGCCTGGAACACCTCAGCGAAACGGTGTGTCCGAACGTCGTAATCGCACTCTATTGGATATGGTGCGATCTATGATGTCTCTTACCGATCTACCGCTCTCATTTTGGGGCTATGCTTTAGAGACTGCCGCATTCACTTTAAATAGGGCTCCGTCGAAATCCGTTGAGACGACACCGTATGAATTATGGTTTGGGAAGAAACCTAAGCTGTCGTTTCTAAAAGTTTGGGGATGCGATGCTTATGTCAAGAAACTTCAACCTGAAAAGCTCGAACCCAAGTCGGAAAAATGCGTCTTCATAGGATACCCTAAGGAAACCATTGGGTATACCTTCTACCTCAGATCCGAAGGCAAGATCTTTGTTGCCAAGAATGGGTCCTTTCTGGAGAAAGAGTTTCTCTCGAAAGAAGTGAGTGGGAGGAAAGTGGAACTTGATGAGGTGATAGTCACCCCTTCCGAACCGGAAAGTAGCGCAGCACGGGAAGATGTTCCTGTGGTGCCTACACCGACTGAGGAGGAAGTTAATGATGATGATCATGAAGCTTCGGATCAAGTTACTGCTGAACTTCGTAGGTCCACAAGGACACGTTCCGCACCAGAGTGGTACGGCAACCCAGTCCTGGAAATCATGTTGTTGGACAACGGTGAACCTTCGAACTATGAAGAAGCGATGGCGGGCCCGGATTCCGACAAATGGCTAGAAGCCATGAAATCCGAGATAGGATCCATGTATGAAAACGAAGTATGGACTTTGACTGACTTGCCCGATGATCGGCGAGCCATAGAAAATAAATGGATCTTTAAGAAGAAGACAGACGCGGATGGTAACGTGACCATCTATAAGGCTCGACTTGTCGCTAAGGGTTATCGACAAGTTCAAGGGGTTGACTACGATGAGACTTTCTCACCCGTAGCGAAGCTGAAGTCCGTCCGAATCATGTTAGCAATTGCCGCATTCTATGATTATGAGATATGGCAAATGGACGTCAAAACGGCATTCCTTAACGGCTTTCTTAAGGAAGAATTGTATATGATGCGGCCGGAAGGTTTTGTCGATCCTAAGAATGCTAACAAGGTATGCAAGCTCCAGCGCTCCATCTATGGGCTGGTGCAAGCATCTCGGAGTTGGAACATTCGATTTGATGAGATGATCAAAGCGTTTGGGTTTACACAGACTTATGGAGAATCCTGTGTTTACAAGAAAGTGAGTGGGAGCTCTGTAGCATTTCTCTTATTATATGTGGATGACATATTATTGATGGGAAATGATATAGAATTCTTGGAAAGTATAAAGGCCTATTTGAATAAGTGTTTTTCAATGAAGGACCTTGGAGAAGCTGCTTATATATTAGGCATCAAGATCTATAGAGATAGATGAAGACGCCTCATTGGTTTCACAGAGTACGTACCTTGACAAGATATTGAAGAAGTTCAATATGGATCAGTCCAAGAAAGGATTCTTGCCTGTATTGCAAGGTGTGCAATTGAGCACGACTCAATGCCCGGCCACGGCAGAAGATAGAGAAAAGATGAGTGTCATCCCCTATGCCTCGGCCATAGGGTCTATTATGTATGCCATGCTGTGTACCAGACCTGATGTAAACCTTGCCGTAAGTTTGGTAGGAAGGTACCAAAGTAATCCCGGCATGGAACACTGGACAGCGGTCAAGAATATCCTAAAGTACCTGAAGAGAACTAAGGATATGTTTCTCGTTTATGGAGGTGACGAAGAGCTCGTCGTAAAGGGTTACGTCGACGCTAGCTTCGACACAGATCTGGATGACTCGAAGTCACAAACCGGATATGTGTATATTTTGAATGGAGGGGCAGTAAGCTGGTGCAGTTGCAAGCAAAGCGTCGTGGCGGGATCTACATGTGAAGCGGAGTACATGGCAGCCTCAGAGGCAGCGCAAGAAGCAATCTGGATGAAGGAGTTCATTACCGACCTAGGGGTGATTCCCAATGCGTCGGGCCCGATGACTCTCTTCTGTGACAACACTGGAGCTATTGCCCTTGCCAAGGAGCCCAGGTTTCACAGGAAGACCAGGCATATCAAGCGTCGCTTCAACTCCATTCGTGAAAGTGTTCAAAATGGAGACATAGATATTCGTAAAGTACATACGGACCTGAATGTAGCAGATCCGTTGACTAAACCTCTCCCTAGAGCAAAACATGATCAACACCAGAATTCTACGGGTGTTCGATTCATCACAATGTAACTAGATTATTGACTCTAGTGCAAGTGGGAGACTGTTGGAAATATGCCCTAGAGGCAATAATAAAATGGTTATTATTATATTTCTTTGTTCATGATAATTGTCTATTGTTCATGCTATAATTGTGTTATCCGGAAATCGTAATACATGTGTGAATACATAGACCACAACGTGTCCCTAGTAAGCCTCTAGTTGACTAGCTCGTTGATCAACAGATAGTCATGGTTTCCTGACTATGGACTTTGGATGTCATTGATAACGGGATCACATCATTAGGAGAATGATGTGATGGACAAGACCCAATCCTAAGCATAGCTCAAAGATCGTGTAGTTCGTTTGCTAGAGTTTTTCCAATGTCAAGTATCTTTTCCTTAGACCATGAGATCGTGTAACTCCCGGATGCCGTAGGAGTGCTTTGGGTGTGCCAAACGTCACAACATAACTGGTGACTATAAAGGTACACTACAGGTATCTCTGAAAGTGTCTGTTTGGTTGACACGGATCGAGACTGGAATTTGTCACTCCGTATGACGGAGAGGTATCTCTGGGCCCACTCGGTAATGCATCATCATAATGAGCTCAATGTGACTAAGGAGTTAGTCACGGGATCATGCATTACGGTACGAGTAAAGTGACTTGCCGGTAATGAGATTGAACAAGGTATTGGGATACCGACGATCGAATCTCGGGCAAGTAACGTACCGATTGACAAAGGGAATTGTATACGGGATTGATTGAATCCTCGACATCGTGGTTCATCCGATGAGATCATCGTGGAGCATGTGGGAGCCAACATGGGTATCTAGATCCCGCTGTTGGTTATTGACCGGAGAGGCGTCTCGGTCATGTCTGCATGTCTCCCGAACCCGTAGGGTCTACACACTTAAGGTTCGGTGACGCTAGGGTTGTAAGAGATATTAGTATGCGGAAAACCGAAAGTTGTTCGGAGCCCCGGATGAGATCCCGGACGTCACGAGGAGTTCCGGAATGGTCCGGAGGTGAAGAATTATATATAGGAAGTCCAGTTTCGGCCATCGGGAAAGTTTCGGGGGTTATCGGTATTGTACCGGGACCACCGGAAGGGTCCCGGGGGTCCACCGGGTGGGGCTACCTATCCCGGAGGGCCCCATGGGCTGAAGTGGGAGGGGAACCAGCCCCTAGTGGGCTGGTGCGCCCCCCATGGGCCTCCCCCTGCGCCTAGGGTTGGAAACCCTGGGGGTGGGGGCGCCCCACCTGGCTTGGGGGGGGGGGGAGTTTCCCCCCCTTGGCCGCCGCCCCCCTGTAGATGGGATCCCAGGGGCCGGCGCCCCCCAGGGGGCCTATATAAAGGGGGGAGGGAGGGCTGTTGTACCCTAGCCCCTGGCGCCTCCCTCTCCCTCCCGTGACACCTCTCTCTCCCGTTTGTGCTTGGCGAAGCCCTGCCGGGAACCCCGCTACTTCCACCACCACGCCGTCGTGCTGTTGGATCTCCATCAACCTCTCCTTCTGCCTTGCTGGATCAAGAAGGAGGAGACGTCGCTGCTCCGTACGTGTGTTGAACGCGGAGGTGCCGTCCGTTCGGCACTCGGTCATCGGTGATTTGGATCACGGCGAGTACGACTCCATCAACCCCGTTCACTTGAACGCTTCCACTCGCGATCTACAAGGGTATGTAGATGCACTCCTTTTCCCCTCGTTGCTAGTATACTCCATAGATGGATCTTGGTGATGCGTAGAAAATTTTAAAATTCTGCTACGATCCCCAACAGTTGTTCCCTTTGTCATCGGTATGTTACTTGCCCGAGATTCGATCGTCGGTATCTCAATACCTAGTTCAATCTCGTTACCGGCAAGTCTCTTTACTCGTTCCGTAATACATCATGCCACAACTAACTCATTAGTTGCAATGCTTGCAAGGCTTAAGTGATGTGCATTACCGAGAGGGCCCAGAGATACCTCCGACAATCGGAGTGACAAATCCTAATCTCGAAATACGCCAACCCAACAAGTACCTTTGGAGACACCTGTAGAGCACCTTTATAATCACCCAGTTACGTTGTGACGTTTGGTAGCACACAAAGTGTTCCTCCGGTAAACGGGAGTTGCATAATCTCATAGTCATAGGAACATGTATAAGTCATGAAGAAAGCAATAGCAACATACTAAGCGATCGAGTGCTAAGCTAACGGAATGGGTCAAGTCAATCACATCATTCTCCTAATGATGTGATCCCGTTAATCAAATGACAACTCATGTCTATGGCTAGGAAACATAACCATCTTTGATCAACGAGCTAGTCAAGTAGAGGCATACTAGTGACACTCTGTTTGTCTATGTATTCACACATGTATCATGTTTCCGGTTAATACAATTCTAGCATGAATAATAAACATTTATCATGATATAAGGAAATAAATAATAACTTTATTATTGCCTCTAGGGCATATTTCCTTCAGTCCCCCACTTGCACTAGAGTCAATAATCTAGTTCACATCGCTATGTGATTTAACATCAATGGTTCACATCTTTATGTGGTTAACACCCATAGTTCACATCGACATGTGACCAACACCCAAAGGGTTTACTAGAGTCAGTAATCTAGTTCACATCGCTATGTGATTAACACCCAAAGAGTACTAAGGTGTGATCATGTGTTTGCTTATGAGATAATTTTAGTCAACGGGTCTGTCACATTCAGATCCGTAAGTATTTTGCAAATTTTTGTGTTTACAATGCTCTGCACGGAGCTACTTTAGCTAATTGCTCCCACTTTTCAATATGTATCTGGATTGTGACTTAGAGTCATCCAGATCGGTGTCAAAGCTTGCATCGATGTAACTCTTTATGATGAACTCCTTATCACCTCCATAACCGAGAAATATATCCTTATTTCGCTAAGGATAATTTTGACCGCTGTCCAGTGATCTACTCCTAGATCACTATTGTACTCCCTTGCCAAACTTATGGTGAGGTACACAATAGGTCTGGTACTCAGCATAGCATACTTGATAGAACCTATGACTGAGGCATAGGGAATGACTCTTCATTCTCTTTCTATTTTTTTGCCGTGGTCGGGGTTTTGAGTCTTTACTCAACTTCACACCTTGTAACATAGGCAAGAACTCTTTCTTTGACTGTTCCATTTTGAACTATTTCAAAATCCTGTCAAGGTATGTAAAAACTTATCAAGCGTCTTGATCTATCTCTATAGATCTTGATGCTCAACATGTAAGCAGCTTCACCGAGGTCTTTCTTTGAAAAACTCCTTTCAAACACTCCTTTATGCTTTGCAGAATAATTCTACATTATTTCCGATCAACAATATGTCATTCACATATACTTATCAGAAATGTTGTAGTGCTTCCACTCACTTTCTTGTAAATACAGGCTTCACCGCAAGTCTGTATAAAACTATATGCTTTGATCAACTTATCAAAGCGTATATTCCAACTCCGAGATGCTTGCACCAGTCCATAGATGGATCGCTGGAGCTTGCATATTTTGTTAGCACTTTTAGGATTGACAAAACCTTCTGGTTGCATCATATACAACTCTTCTTTAATAAATCCATTAAAGAATGCAATTTTGTTTATCCAATTGCCAGATTTCATAAAATGCGGCAATTGCTAACATAATTCGGACAGACTTAAGCATAGATACGAGTGAGAAACTCTCATCGTAGTCAACACCTTGAACTTGTCGAAAACCTTTTGCGACAATTCTAGCTTTGTAGATAGTAACACTACTATCAGCGTCCATCTTTCTCTTGAAGATCCATTTAATCTCAATGGCTCGCCGATCATTGGGCAAGTCAATCAAAGTCCATACTTTGTTCTCATACATGGATCCCATCTCAGATTTCATTGCCTCAAGCCATTTTGCAGAATCTGGGCTCATCATCGCTTCCTCATAGTTCGTAGGTTCGTCATGGTCAAGTAACATGACCTCCAGAATAGGATTACCGTACCACTCTGGTGCAGATCTTACTCTGGTTGACCTACGAGGTTCGATAGTAACTTGATCTGAAGTTTCATGATCATCATCATTAATTGGTGTAGGTGTCACAGGAACCGGTTTCTGTGATGAACTACTTTCCAATAAGGGAGCAGGTACAGTTACCTCGTCAAGTTCTACTTTCCTCCCACTCACTTCTTTCGAGAGAAACTCCTTCTCTAGAAAGGATCCATTTTCAGCAACGAATATCTTGCCTTCAGATCTGTGATAGAAGGTGTACCCAACATTTTCTTTTGGGTATCCTATGAAGACGCATTTCTCCGATTTGGGTTTGAGCTTATCAGGTTGAAACTTTTTCACATAAGCATTGCAACCTCAAATTTTAAGAGACGACAGCTTAGGTTTCTTGCCAAACCATAGTTCATACGGTGTCGTCTCAACGGATTTAGATGGTGTCCTATTTAACGTGAATGTAGTTGTCTCTAATGCATAACCCTAAAACGATAGTGGTAGATCGGTATGAGACATCATAGATCGCACCATATCTAATAAAGTACGGTTACGACGTTCGGACACACCATTACACTGTGGTGTTCCAGGTGGCGTGAGTAGTGAAACTATTTCACATTGTTTTAACTGAAGGCCAAACTCGTAACTCAAATATTTTACCTTTGCGATCATATCGTAGAAACTTTTTATTTTTGTTACGATGATTCTCCACTTCACTCTGAAATTCTTTGAACTTTTCAAATGTTTCAGACTTGTGTTTCATCAAGTAGATATACCCATATCTGCTCAAATCATCTGTGAATGTCAGAAAATAATGATACCCGCCGCAAGCCTTAATATTCATCGGACCACGTACATCAGTATGTATGTTTCCAACAAATCTGTTGCTTGCTCCATTGTTCCGGAGAACGGTGTTTTAGTCATCTTGCCCAAGAGGCATGGTTCGCAAGCATCAAGTGATTCCAAAATCCCATCAGCATGGAGTTTCTTCATGCGCTTTACACCAATATGACCTAAACGGCAATGCCACAAATAAGTTGCACTATCATTATTAACTTTGCATCTTTTGGCTTCATTATTATCAATATGTGTATCACTACGATCGAGATCCAACAAACCATTTTATTGGGTGTATGACCATAGAAGGTTTTATTCATGTAAACAGAACAACAATTGTTCTCTAATTTAAATGAATAACCGTATTGCAACAAACATGATCAAATCATATTCATGCTCAACGCAAACACCAAATAACACTTATTTAGTTTCAATACTAATCCCGGAAGTATAGGGAGTGTGTGATGATGATCATATCAATCTTGGAACTACTTCCAACACACATCGTCACCTCGCCTTTTACTAGTTTCTGTTTATTCTGCAACTCCCGTTTCGAGTTACTACTCTTAGCAACTGAACCAGTATCAAATGCCGAGGGGTTGCTATAAACACTAGTAAAGTACACATCAATAACATGTATATCCAATATACCTTTGTTCACTTTGCCATCCTTCTTATCCACCAAATACTTGGGGTAGTTCCGCTTCCAGTGACCAGTCCCTTTGCAGTAGAAGCACTTAGTCTTAGGCTTACGACCAGACTTGGGCTTCTTCACTTGAGCAGCAACTTGCTTGCCGTTCTTCTTGAAGTTCCCCTTCTTCCCTTTGCCCTTTTCTTGAAACTAGTGGTCTCGTCAACCATCAACACTTGATGTTTTTCTTGATTTCTACCTTCGTTGATTTCAGCATCACGAAGAGCTTGGGAATTGTTTCTGTTATCCCTTGCATATTATAGTTCATCACGAAGTTCTACTAACTTGGTGATGGTGACTAGAGAATTTTGTCAATCACTATATTATCTGAAGATTAACTCCCACTTTATTCAAGCGATTGTAGTACCCGGAAAATCTGAGCACATGCTCACTGCTTGAGCTATTCTCCTCCATCTTTTAGTTGTAGAACTTGTTGGAGCTTCATATCTCTCAACTCGGGTATTTGCTTGAAATATTAACTTCAACTCCTGGAACATCTCATATGGTCCATGACGTTCAAAACGTCTTTGAAGTCCCGATTCTAAGCCGTTAAGCATGGTGCACTAAACTATCAAGTAGTCATCATATTGAGCTAGCCAAACGTTCACAACGTCTGCATCTGCTCCTGCAATAGGTCTGTCACCTAGCGGTGCATCAAGGACATAATTCTTCTGTGCAGCAATGAGGATAAACCTCAGATCACGGACCCAGTCCGCATCATTGCTACTATCATCTTTCAACTTACTTTTCTCTAGGAACATAAATAAAACATAGGGAAGCAACAACGCGAGCTATTGATCTACAATATAGATATGCTAATACTACCAGGACTAAGTTCATGATAAATTAAAGTTCAATTAATCATATTACTTAAGAACTCCCACTTAGATAGACATCCCTCTAATCTTCTAAGTGATCACGTGATCCATATCAACTAAACTATGTCCGATCATCACGTGAGATGGAGTAGTTTCAATGGTGAACATCACTATGTTGATCATATCTACTATATGATTCACGCTCGACCTTTCGGTCTCAGTGTTCCGAGGCCATATCTGTTATATGCTAGGCTCGTCAAGTTTAACCTGAATATTCCGCGTGTGCAACTGTTTTGCACCCGTTGTATTTGAACGTAGAGCCTATCACCCCCGATCATCACGTGGTGTCTCAGCACGAAGAACTTTCGCAACGGTGCATACTCAGGGATAACACTTATACTTTGATAATTTAGTGAGGGATCATCTTATAATGCTACCGTCAATCAAACCAAGATAAGATGCATAAAAAATAAACATCACATGCAATCAATATAAGTGATATGATATGGCCATCATCATCTTGTGCTTGTGATCTCCATCTCCGAAGCACCGTCATGATCACCATCGTCACCGGCGCGACACCTTGATCTTTATCGTAGCATCATTATTGTCTTGCCAATCTTATGCTTCTATGACTATCGCTAGTGATAAAGTAAAGCATTATAGGGCGATTGCATTGCATACAATAAAGCGACAACCATATGGCTCCTGGCAGTTGCCGATAACTCGGTTACAAAACATGATCATCTCATACAATAGAATTTAGCATCATGTCTTGACCATATCACATCACAACATGCCCTGCAAAAATAAGTTAGACGTCCTCTACTTTGTTGTTGCAAATTTTACGTGGCTGCTACGGGCTTAGCAAGAACCGTTCTCACCTACGCATCAAAACCACAACGATAGTTTGTCAAGTTGGTGCTGTTTTAACCTTCGCAAGGACCGGGCGTAGCCACACTCGGTTCAACTAAAGTTGGAGAAACTGACACCCGCCAGCCACTTGTGTGCAAAGCACGTCGGTAGAACCAGTCTCGCGTAAGCGTACGCGTAATGTCGGTCCGGGCCGCTTCATCCAACAATACCGCTGAACCAAAGTATGACATGCTGGTACGCAGTATGACTTATATCGCCCACAACTCACTTGTGTTCTACTCGTGCATATAACATCAACGCATAAAACCTGGCTCGGATGCCACTGTTGGGGAACGTAGTAATTTCAAAAAAATTCCTACGCATACACAAGATCATGGTGATGCATAGCAACGAGAGGGGAGAGTGTTGTCCACGTACCCTCGTAGACCGAAAGCGGAAGCGTTAGCACAACGTGGTTGATGTAGTCGTACGTCTTCACGATCCGACCGATCAAGTACCGAACGCACGGCACCTCCGAGTTCAGCACACGTTCAGCCCGATGACGTCCCTCGAACTCCGATCCAGCCGAGTGTTGAGGGAGAGTTTTGTCAGGATGACGCCGTGGTGACGATGATGATGTTCTACCAACGCAGGGCTTCGCCTAAGCACCACTACAGTATTATCGAGGTGGACTATGGTGGAGGGGGGCACCGCACACGGCTAAAAGATCAAACGATCAATTGTTGTGTCCTTGGGGTGCCCCCTGCCCCCGTATATAAAGGAGCAAGGGGGGAGGTGCGGCCGGCCAGGGAGGAGGCGCGCCAGGAGGAGTCCTACTCCCACCGGGAGTAGGACTCCCTCCCTTCCTTGTTGGAATAGGAGAAGGGGAAAGAGGTGGAGGATAGGAAGGAAAGGGGGGCGCCGCCCCCCTCTCCTTGTCCTATTCGGACTAGGGGGAGGGGCGCGCGGCCCTTGCCCTGGCCGCCTCCCCTCGTCTCCACTAAGGCCCACTATGGCCCATTAACCCCCCGGGGGTTCCGGTAACCCCTCCGGTACTCCGGTAAAATCCCGATTTCACCCGGAACACTTCCGATATCCAAATATAGGCTTTCAATATATCAATCTTCATGTCTCGACCATTTCGAGACTCCTCGTCATGTCCGTGATCACATCCGGGACTCCGAACAACCTTCGGTACATCAAAACATATAAACTCATAATATAACTGTCATCGAAACGTTAAGCGTGCGGACCCTACAGGTTCGAGAACTATGTAGACATGACCGAGACACGTCTCCGGTCAATAACCAATAGCGGAACCTGGATGCTCATATTGGCTCCCACATATTCTACGAAGATCTTTATTGGTCAGACCGCATAACAACATACGTTGTTCCCTTTGTCATCGGTATGTTACTTGCCTGAGATTCGATCGTCGGTATCTCAATACCTAGTTCAATCTCGTTACCGGCAAGTCTCTTTACTCGTTCTATAATACATCATCCCGCAACTAACTCATTAGTTGCAATGCTTGCAAGCCTTATAGTGATGTGCATTACCGAGTGGGCCCAGGGATACCTCTCCGACAATCGGAGTGACAAATCCTAATCTCGAAATACGCCAACCCAACAAGTACCTTCGGAGACACCTGTAGAGCACCTTTATAATCACCCAGTTACGCTGTGACATTTGGTAGCACACAAAGTGTTCCTCCGGTAAACGGGAGTTGCATAATCTCATAGTCATAGGAACATGTATAAGTCATGAAGAAAGCAATAGCAACATACTAAACGATCAAG
The DNA here is from genome assembly GCF_002575655.3 of Aegilops tauschii subsp. strangulata. Lineage (NCBI taxonomy): Eukaryota > Viridiplantae > Streptophyta > Magnoliopsida > Poales > Poaceae > Aegilops > Aegilops tauschii. Next base: position 568,065,225 of record NC_053039.3, on the reverse strand, counting down.
TGCTAAGCTAACGGAATGGGTCAAGTCAATCACATCATTCTCCTAATGATGTGATCCCGTTAATCAAATGACAACTCATGTCTATGGCTAGGAAACATAACCATCTTTGATCAACGAGCTAGTCAAGTAGAGGCATACTAGTGACACTCTGTTTGTCTATGTATTCACACATGTATTACGTTTCCGGTTAATACAATTCTAGCATGAATAATAAACATTTATCATGAGAATAAGGATATAAATAATAACTTTATTATTGCCTCTAGGGCATATTTCCTTCAGTCTTGGGCTTGGCATCATCATTATACTTGTCTATGTTTCGCACAAGAACATAGCTGGGAACTTTAACGTGCAGATGCATCTGTTGAAGCACCATGGTCAGCTAGTAGAGGATTCAGGATGCCTAAAGGCGATCTTTGCAACGTCTTTTGAGGATTCCTCGAGCGTCTTTGAGATGAGCGGTGACCTGCTCTTGGATTACGCATTCTTCCCGAAGGCACTAAATGGTATTCCACGCATCAGTGCTTGGGGCAGACTTGCTATGACTAGGATTGTGGCTGGTCAGGCATTGTGTCCTGTGCCTGATCAATCAAGGGAGAAGAGCGTCGACACTGTCTACGGGATTCAGGGAATCCGAGCTAAGGGCCTATTCTGAAGTCCTCCAGCTCCGCGTTTCGTAAACTCCATATGTAGAGCCTGTTTGGGACTGCTCTGCTCCTTAAAATTTAGCTCCCCTCCAGAAAATACAAGCCAAACGAGGTAGCTCCATGATATGCCTCTTCGCAAAAAAATAGAAGTTGGGGTAGAACTCTCAGTTTTTTATGAGGCTCTTCAGGGGGTGCTCCAAAAAACTCTAGAAGCTGGAGTTGGGGGAAAATTACCCATCACTGCCACCAGTAAGTGGACACCCCTTTGTTTCTCCCCTCTCATCCAATCAAATAGATCTTTCGCACCAAATTTCTCATTCTTGAAGCCGGAGCTAGATGGAAGCCAAACATTCTCTTTGGTAGTGCTAAAACTTATGTACAAAACTGCTCCAAATTGAATTTAGTGGACTGAAACTGATTTTGATGAAGCGGAGCAGTCCCAAACAGGCCCGTAAAGCTGAGGCGAACGTCTTAGATGTGAGAAGCTAGCTTCAAGTAGTTGTGATGGGTCGTAGTGTTATTTTGGTGGGGTTAGAGAAGCTAAGAAAACGGTGCTCCACAAAATCCTCTGAAACACAGAGTGCACTGAAATTACAAGGTATGCCACCACCAAGTGAAGGAAAACATTTCGTTTAGCCTCTCTCCTCCCTTCTTTCTTCGTCAAAACAGGCTCGTGCTTGCCCCTTCAACAGAGAAAGGTCTTTCGTGCCTTCTTGGGCTGCTAGCTTGCCTCCAAGCTGGCCCAATATGAAGCAAGACAGCCCAACAACCGCTGCGAGCCCAAAGTTGCGAGAGAAAAGCTGATTCGGCTGCAGAACAAACCAGGATCGCTGGATGGAGTGAGAAGCTAGGCTGAGAAGCTGAATCTTCGGAGTTGGGGAGTTGGGAGAGGTTCAGAACAGGCCCTGAATGGTGCTTTTGATTTCAAGGAAAGGACAAAGTCAACAGTACCCATCGTTAGCAACTAGCAAAACGGTCTGTGCATTGAAATGTGAGAAAAAAAATCTTAATCTACAACGGCTATGACCACATTGTGCTGCATCACCGAAATATAATATTACTCTCGTTTTCGTAAAATCATGAACAATTTTTGAAAACCATGAACATTTTTTAAACTCGTGAACATATCTGAAATCGTGAACATTTTACAGATTTTCAATCATTTTCTAAAATCATGGACTCTTTTTGAACATTTTATACTATGTGCAAAAATTCTTTTAAATTTTTTAGAAATTTTTAAAAACATTTTCTTGAATAGGCAAACATTTCTAGGATCGACAAACATTTTCTTGGAAAATGGTGAAACAATTATTGAAATTCATGAACATTTTTTTGATTTAACACATTTCTTGAAATGCATCATCATTTTTTGAATCAGCGAACATTTTATGAATCAATAAACTATTTTGTAAGTCAAGAACAGTTTTTGCATTTTTAGGATATTTTTCAATTCGTGAACATTTTTGGAATTGGCTAATTTTGTTCAATTTCACTAACATTTTTGAATACAAAATTTAAAAAAAAATCATAAACATTTGTTTATTTCCTCAAATTTTTTTTTCAAAATTCTGAACATTTTGCTGCATCAACGAGATATAATATCACTCTCATTTTTGTGAAACCGTATTTTTTTTTGAAAATCTTGAACATTTTCTGAAACTCATGAATGTATCTCAAATCATGAATATTTTACAGATTTTCAATCATTTAGTAAAATCATGAACATTTTTTGAATTCATGAACATTTTATACTATTTGCATAAACAAGTGTGAAAATTTTGTAAAACATTTTGTTGAATAGGCAAACATTTCTAGAATATACGAACATTTTTTGGGAAATTGGTGAAACATTTTCTGAAATTCACGAACATTATTTTGATTTAACAAACATTTTCTGAAATGCATGATCATTTTTTGAATCGGCAAACATTTTATGGATAAATAAACTACTTTGTAAGTCACTAACATTTTTTTTGAATTTTTAGGATATTTTTCAATTCATGAACATTTTCTGAATTGACGAATCTTTGTTCAGTTTCATTTATATTTTTTAATACACGGACTTTTTGTAAAAATCATGAACATTTTTTGATTTACTCAACATTTGTTTTCAAAATTGCGAACATTTTTTGAATATGTGAACAGTTTTTAAAATCGCGAACATTTTCCGAATCCACAAAAGTTTATGAGTTATTAAATAATTTACTTCAAAATTCGCATTTTCATTATTTTTCGAAACTTTTTTTGAAGTCCCAACTTATGTAAAGTAGAAAAAAATGAAGACGGAAAAAGAAAGCAAAAAATGAAAATAAAAATAGGCCGCCTAGACATGGCCCGGCCCAAACGGGCGCGCTGTTATTCTGCCAGCGCGCAGAGTGCGATATAGGAGGTTCTACTGCATGGGCTGGCCCAGGCGATGGACTCTCCGGTGTGATTTTTTTTTATCACTTATAGGTGACATCGGCGGATAATATTTTACAATTTTGGGATCAATTTCAGTGACGTACTGTCAGAAGCAATAACCTCTTTATTATTAGGTATAGATACGGAAATTCGTTGGTGCTCACGGGAGCGTGCGCTCCTGCATGCGGAAAAAATATTTCAAAGTGTGAAAAAATTGCAAACAAAAATTTGGCGCTTACATCTCGACATTATATGTGTGCACACCAACTTTCGGAGAAAACCGACATGTTTTGTGGCTTGCGTAAAAAAACAAAAAGATGTCTTGTGAAAATCATTTTTAACACCGGATTTTGTCTTTTTCACACGCAACACATAAGTTGTTGTTTTTTCGCGAAACGACTTTGTGAGCATGTACAATATCAAGATATACGTGCCATTTTTTTTTCTTGGAAATTTTTGACATTTCAAAATATGTTTAAAACACATTTTAAAAATCAGAAGGGTGCGCTCCCATGTGCCAAAACGCCACTCTCAGATAAACATAGATATAGATAGATATAGAAATAAAAAGTCAAAATTACCCTAGAAAATCATTGATTGCAATTTTTTTGTTGATAGCTAGAGTTAGTTGGTACCCCGGCTCCTCTTTTGTAGTGCTAGCTAGGGTACCGCAAAATTGCTCTAAAACTAAAACTCCAAACCCGCGAGCGGACAAGACATGTTTAATACGCTGTAGTATGCTCACAGAACAACCCAACAGTGACACCAACTACATTGCCCAGCCTCCTAGTCATAGGGACCCAGGCACGTGGATGTCCGTAGATTTTTTGTGCCACTTTAGTCATTTTCTTTGCCCCCTGTTGCAGCAGCCTTCGAGTCCCCCTTTCTTGGTCATCACCCAAAAATGAATGAAATTACACGCAAAATAAACCACATTAGTGGGATCACGAGGACAAATTCCTTGAAAGCAAGATTTATTTCATGTCTTCTATTATGGCCCCAAAAGATAGGAGCCACATCAATCATAAAAACCTATCTACCATGTGCAAGAAAGGAACTAAACCAGTTTTGGAACATATCAAGCATATTTTCTGGTGTTTCCGTGACACCAAAAGCCACACTAGCAACGTCCCAAACAAATACTCCCTCCGTTCCTAAATATTTGTCTTTCTAGAGATTTCAAATGGTCACCACATACGGATGTATATAGACACACTTTAGAGTGTAAATTCACTCATTTTGTTTCGTATGTAGTCACCATTTGAAACCTCTAGAAAGACAAATATTTAAGAACGGAGGGAGTATATATTTAGCTAGAGGACAAGCAAAGAATATGAACTCCATAGTCTCATGGTCTCCACAAAACTCACACAAATCATTCCCGTGCAAGCCCCTCTGCAGCATGTTATCCCTGGTTAATATTCTAAACCTTCAGCTTTAAAGGAAGCTCCAACCTCCAAATGTGTGTATAAGCAAAGCTAAGCTTTTGGTAATCAAGAAAGCATACATTGACTGCATTTGTCACTTAAGTGCATTTGGAGGTTTCAATTATAGCATTGTTTTTTGAGACACCATACTTCAAACTTTGATGTGTTTAGCGTCAAGAAACACCACGGTTTTACAAAGCGTAGTAACTCCAGCATTATATTATTTTCGCAGTATTTTTAAAAAGAGGTCTTGACCTTTTTTCTTTGCGGGGTAAAAAGAGGTCTTGACCTTTTACGTTTACCAAAACGAACTGCCAAATATTGACTTGATGTACAGTAAAAAGAACTCTTGAAAGATACCGTGCTCTCAAACTAGGCCAAATGAATTTGGAGTCGCCGCCCCAGGGCCAAATTGATAGTATACGTTAGTCGTACTGTCGTAGTGGAGACCTGTTCAAAGGCGTACGTGTATTTGGACTTTTGGAGAGCAGCATGTGCATTAATTTCGGAAGTCAGACCTACGAAACGCGCGCGATCGAGTATTGTTCATCCTAATCAAACCATTAACTAAATTAAGATGGGATCCCGGCCGACAGTGAACATGGCAAGCTAGCTCGCTAGCCACTCTTCTCTTATCATGCAGCTGGAGAATCGAATCTATCGAGCTCGATCGATCCTACTCCTACTTGGGCACTGTCATTTTGACCGATCTACGTGCATCTCTCGTTGTTTGCGTCGCCATAACTGTCACAAGATAGCCTGAAGATCACTGAGTTGAACTGGGGTGCGTTGCTTGGTCCAAGTTGAGGGCACCGGCGACGCGTTGAACCCTCTGCTTCGTCGTTTGCCAGGAAGAAGATTAACTTAACTTGGCGATCGAGTAGAGCATCCAACAGTTACGAGGAAACGCCAATGTCAAAGGATCCGACGATCGACTTACACGTTCTTTCACATGTCTAGAGCATCCAGCAGATATAATTAATCTGTCTATGTCAGGCCAGGGGAATCTCTTTCTAATTAACTAGGCCTTCTCTTACATACTCTTACTTTAGTACTAGTCGATCTGCATCAATAAATTATCGACTGGAGGAGAGAGAGAGAGAGAGAGAGAGAGAGAGAGAGATTTGGTGAATAGCAATTGCTATATGCTGTCTTGCAAGCGGCTAATCGATCTAGATCGATATATACAGAGTCAACTGTACTACTGCCACACTGATCATAGGAAACTTCTCATCGAATAACCCACTCAATGCACAACCAAAAGCGCTAGATCGGATCCCTAAGATACCGCCCCACGCACGGTCTCCACCACTATATATAATCACCCAACCCTCCCTACTCTCAGCACCCAACTCGTCTCACTCAGCCGAGCCTCACTCACAATGGCCACTAGCACTAAGCTTGCAGCTCTTGGCTTTGTTGTCCTTGTGAGCATTGGGTTCGCCGATGCAGCAAGGATGCTAGCTAGCTCCTCCAGTGCTTCGGGTGGTGGTGGAGGAGGTGGAGGGGGAGGCGGTGCGAATGGTGGGAGTGGATATGGTGCAGGTTCTGGGTCAGGTGGAGGCTTAGGATATAGTGAGAGCGGCGGAGATTGGGGTAAGAAGTGGAACTTCGCCAAGGGATTTGGTGGAGGAGGAGGAGCTGGTGGTGGCGGAGGATCAAAGGGTGGATCCGGGTCTGGTTCCGGATCCGGCTTCGGCACTGGCAGCGGCGCGACTGGCTCCGCATCGGCCCCTAGCGGCGATGGTTATGCTAGTGCTGATGGTAAGGGTGGAGGCGGCGGCGGAGGTGGCGGTGCAAACGGATCTAGCGGAACCGGAGCCGGAGATGGCCTTGGCAAGGGATATGGTGAGAGTGGCGTGTCAAAGGCACCGGCTCCTGCTGCCGGTGGCGATGGTACTAGCTACTCTGATGCTGGCGGTAGTGGTAACGGTGGTGGAGGCGGTAACAACGGAAATGGAGGTGGTGCCGGCGCTGGCGCTGGACAGGCCGGCAGCGACGACACTTCTGGAGGCTTTGCAAATGGAGGAGGAAGCGGCAACGGTGGTGGCGCAATTGGAGGTGGCGCTGAAGGTCCAAGCGTTGGGGTTGGATCTGGTGCTGGGTCTGGCGCCGGTCAGACCGGTAGCACTGGCTCTTATGGCGATGGATATGCCACGGGAATGGGCGGTGGCATGGGTGGCGGCACCGGTGAGAGCCAGAATGGCGGAACTGGCAGCGGTGGAGGTAGTGGATCCGGATCAGGTAGTGGAGGATACAACTAAACTACCCTTTATTGAACAAGCAAGAACGGGACCTTCACATGTATTTTAATTTCCATCATTTTACTAGTATTTCAATCGAAGGACATGTGGCATGCACTAAGGGGACAAAATAGCATTTCGTGAATTAGCATTTAAGTCCTACAACTGTTCAGGCGGGCTTGTGCCAATAGACGTATTAATAATAATGTGAAGGAGTACCTCCTTTGTAATTTTCTCTATTTCAATAGTCAAATTGATTGATTCCGCCTTCCAGTGTCTTTTTGAGTTTTGACCCAAGACCGCGCAAAGGATTGCCGAAGGCTACCAGAAAGAGCTTTGATTCTCTAGTCATTTTCATTGCTTGGAGCTTGTTGAAGCAACGAAATGTGAGAGTGTTTAGAAATATGGCGCAACACGCAATATCCTCCAGTTAGTTAATCTCATTCTCGACGAGGTACACACTTGGAGAAAGACTGGAGCTAGGTGTTTCCAAACATTTATGAGATAGTAACATGTAATTGAAGGTGGGTGTGTGATGGCTAGCTGGTAGCCTAATTTGTTCGGCTTACCACATTTCTTGTAAATTGTTCACTGCTTTCTGTTATATGGTACGACGCAATTTGCGTACCTTCGAAAAGAAAATTCAAATTCATAATTTCATGGCAAAAAGGAGAATAAGGAAAGCATACACGGACTTAACAATAATCGTATTTGGAGAGGCCACCCACGATACCAACACTGAGAGCAACTCCAACGCAAGTCTGCCGCCGTTCATTTGGGTCGCCGCAGACAAATATGCTGGCCCAACGCCCCGACGCATTCTCAAAACGCGTTCGCTTGGCATCCGCGCGGACCCATTTGCGGCACAAATTTGCAGCCCAAATTTGCGGCTGAAATGCGTCGGCGCGGACGCGAAGCACGTCCTCTCGGTATCCGCCGCATCCCCACCTGGCGGCTGTCTAACTACCACAGTCTTTATTAATGACGACCGCCCACCGTGGTCCCACGCGTCAGCGACGGCGGTCGGCCGTTTTCAATCCGAGCGTGCGGTGGGGGGCCGGTCCTCATCCGCTTCTAGACGTCCCCGTCCCCATCTCGCCACCCCACTTTGCTCACCCCTCGGCAACAAACCCAAGCCACCGCGATGGGCTTCTTCTCCGGCAAGGGCAAGGGCAAGTGCCACTTCTCCTGGTGCACTAGGAGCACCGCGTCCCCCTCCCCTACCCCGACGTGACGCTGCCACACGACTGGCACTTGGATCCAGAGAGGATCCCAGTGCCGGCGGCGCAGCGGTTGGCACGGGCGCATGCGGAGGAGTTTCGATGCTGGCGGCAACTGCTAATGTCGGAGCAACACCGCGACCCCACCTACGCGTTCGATTCTCCCGCTTAGGAGCAGTGGTTTGCGTTCGAGCATGAGGAGGCCAGGAGGCGCGGCATCCGTGACGTGCGACATGGATCCCCGCTGCCGGCCCTCGTCGTGCGGGACGAGGACCAGGAGGCGGAGGTCGCCTACCAGGCGGCGTTGGCAGCAATCCTCCGTGAAAGCGAGGAGGAGGAGCAACACAAGGAGGAGGAGGAGGAGGCGTACCAGGCGCGCATGATGGAGGCCATGGCGCTCTCCGCGGCCGTCGACTGCGTCGTGGCACCGTTGAGGCTGCCGTCCCCTATCAAGGCCGAGCCGGCGCCGACCCCTATCGAGCCCATCTAGCGCTACTCATGGACCGGGATGTTGCGCGAGTGGGTCAGTGCACCACCGGTCTGGTTGGGGGCGACGCTGGAGCAGGAGCAGGCCTACCTCGAGCAATGGCGCCAGCAAAGGCTAGCCGAAGAAAGCCACGAGGGTGAGTACCTCGAGCAGATGGAGTGCGACGCGAAGGAGGAGCCTTGTCCGCAGTGGGCCTGCCCAGCCGGCGACAGTACAACCGGAGGCGGACCACGTCGCTAGAGCCTGGTCGACGACGTTTCCGTGGGTTGGCCAGGCGCCGACACTCATCGACCTCGCCTGCCACTACTGGGAGATACCTTATAGAAAGAATCTTAGCAGTAGCGCTGCTACATTAGACAACACTTCTACTACTAGTAGTAGCGCGGGTAACAACCAGCGCTACAGGTAGTAGTGTAGAAGTAGAGCGGGACAATCAGACGGCGCTACTGGTAAGTTGTCCCAATGCCACCCTACCGGGGCTACCCGTAGTAGCAGCGCTACTGCTAAGTTGTCGCAATGCCACCCTACCGGGGCTACCCGTAGTAGCAGCGCGGCCTGCAAATCCCATGCTATTGCTAAACTATAGTAGTGGCGCGTGCCTACTGCCCACCGCTATTACTATGTGTGTGCACTGTGCCAGCAGGTGGGCCCCACTTAACAGCAGCGCTGGCAGCTGACCTGCGCTACTGCTATTGGGCTTAGCAGTAGTACCCGCCTAGGACCAGTGCTATTGCTAAAGCCACCTTATCCAACTCCCCGCGCCCGACCTTCTCCCTCCCCTCACTCCTCATTGCCTCACTCTCTCTCCCTCCAGCCGTCGCCACCGCATTGCCACCACCGTCCTCCCTCCTCCTTCGCCGGTATGCCGCGACCCTCCTCCCTCCTCCCTCCTCCTCCGACCGCGCCCTCATTCCTCCTCCGGCAGGCCTTCTCCCACCGCCCTCCTCTCTCTCCTCCACCCACCCTACTCCTTCCTCCTCCTCCATCCTCTTCCTCCGCCTCTCTCCTCCCTCCTCCTCCTCACTCCTACGTCCTCCCACCTGTCCTCTATGCTATAAAAATGTTAGACAATTTTTTAGGTATTATGTTGTTATAGAAATTTTTAGTAGTTTCGTTTACAGAAAGTACTATGAATGTTGAGGTATAGTGTTGTTATAGAAAATGTTAGTAGTTTCGTTATAAAAAAACATTTAGTACTAATTTAGGTATAGAAAGTTTCAAAAGTTTACTAATTTTGTTCATAGGTTTGGATGTAGTTGATGCCTAGTGAATTTTGAGAGAGAGAGAGAGAGAGAAAGAGAGACCTAATGAAATGAAATGGTTTCGCAAAAAAAGAAATGTTACGCTTGCCGTCAAAATTAAACCACTGAATGCAATGATCATACCAAGTTTGAAATTTTCTATATAAATGCTCATGTGTGGCGCGGGATATATCACCGACGAGCCGGTCGACGACGCCCAGAAGATCACCGACGGCACCCGCATCCTCGATAGCCATCGTCTATAGTGAGTAAACATGTATATCTAGTGTTGCTCAAATATGATGGTGATATAGACATGTGATATGTAGTGTTGTGTACTAGTAGTGCTGTCACACATGAATATTTGGAAAATGAAGGATACATGTTTGCCCAAGTGGCCTATGTTTGCAGGAACACCTCCTAGTGGCCTATGTTTTGCCGGAGTGTTGATTAATTTTTGTTCCGGCAAATTTCAGGCGCTCGATATGTCCTTTTTAGCAAAGGTCATGCCGGATTTTTCTGTGAATTTAGCATGGCTTGTGCTGGAATGCAGGAAATATCGAGTGCCTTGGATTGGCCGGAAACAGAACTAAATGACATTTTGGGTTGACTTTAAGTCTGTCGGGGATCTATATATGACAGTGAGGGAGAGTGTCCACCATATATGAGATCAGAAGAAAGCCGACTGTTGTCGTGGGGGTCACTCTTCCTCTTCTTTCTCGTGATAGACCTTTTGGTAATGCACAGGAAGGAAGAGAAGAGCGACCATCACCGACAGTCAAAAAATCAGTGACAGAGAGTGTCCACCATATATGAGAGAAGAACAACCCCGACTGTTGTCGTGGGGGGGGGGGGGAGCTTCTTCTTCATTTGAACGTGCTAGACATTTTGGTGTAATGCACTTCCAAATGAGGCTAGGAGCTTCCATCACCAACTGTCGCAAATGTCAGAGAGGAAGAATCCCGACTGTTGTCGTGGGGGTCGCTTCTCCTTAGTTCCCGTGTGCTAGACATTTTCGTGTAATGCACTCAGGGATGAAGGGAGGAGCGACCGTCACCATCGATCGAATATATCTGAGAGGGATTGCCCACCATATACACCACGTGAGATGAGAGTTTTCAAGGAAAGACTCGACAGAACGAAAGTCAAACCATGATGAGTAATAATGATTTGTGTGTTGAGTTTCCTGTTATTTGCCATCGATTTTTAATCTTTGACTTATGAACACAGGAAATGTCTGACGACAATATGATTCCTGAGTGCGACTACTGCGAAGACGATCGGGGTATGTGCGACAGGATGCCTTATCTGCAAAACAATAGGTACTTCACCATCGTGCTGAGGAGACTTTCCACGTTTTTACGATACGCAACGACAAGTATTTTTTCGTAATTATGCATGACTTGTGGATTTTGGCTTCAATGGGTAATTTTCAATTGAAATATATAGTTCATCCCATGTCATGCAAGACCGCATGTCTTGGAAAAGATCGGTTTTGAAGATAGGGAGAGAACAAAGACGAAGTGTGCTCACCTTAGGACCAAGCATGGTTTCAATTTTTCGGTTAAGCTATTCAATGCACCAAATAGCTCGTATTTCAGTTGCTCAACTTGGAGAGGATTTTGTAAGGCCTATGAATTTAAGGAGGATATCATTCGATCTTCGGCCCGAAGATGAATGACGATAATATCGACATTTGGGTGGATGTCGAGAAGCTTCCAGTTCTACCTATTTGTGATTTTGTCAAATACATTTGTTAAGTAATTTATATTATTTAGTTAAAAATCATTGACGGCTTATTTCCTTTAACAACTTATTTCCATTCTGTAAAAAATGTATGGAAGATAGTAGACAGAACCTACTACACTGATGGCTCTGAACTAAGTTACGAGGAGAAAGATCATCTTATCTCATTTATTATTGATGTTGAGAATTTCAATATCAATTATGAAATTCCTCCACATTATGGTCAATACATGCCACTAGTGCATGTGTTGAACTACGATAACATCCATGGAGGTGGCATGGTAAGATTTTTTACTATTACGACATCCGTGCATGTTTTGCTTATATTCTTATAAAGCTAAACTACATTGCCAACTATGACATTATTATTATGTTCTTCAATAGAAAATTCGGAAGGATTGTGTGCCTCATCTGATGTTTCCGAAAGGTCGCCTTGATGTTATTACCTTACGGCCAAGTCTGCCTAGGGTTCACCGCCGTTCATACAAGATTTCTCAAACTGATGAAGACATCACAATCAAAAAAATGGAAAAAAGTTATGAATAATCATAGGGGGCTATTTGGAAGCAACATTGTGCGAAGCGCACGAATTGGAGACAGGATAATCTCCATTTTTCATAATGGAGAGTCAGGGGCTATTTTGTTTTATGGTATTTTACCTTAGAGAGCGTAGCAGGTCCTAGCTACTCCCTCCGTTTCAGTTTACAAGTCCTGCGCGTATACCTAGGTTGCCAATTTTATCACCCTAATATAAACTATATAACACAAAAATTATACGGTTTGAAAATAGAACATCTGAAGTTTATATTGGTATATTTTTTGTAATATATAACTTGTATTAGGTTGGTCAAATTGACGACTTAGGGGTACGCGCACACCCTGTAAACTGAGAGAGAGGGAGTAATACTCATGACCATGTGCTAAGAGACCAATTAACTAGGGTTGGTTATGACTATGATAACGAGTAGAAGTGGTTAGATGACTATGATAATGATGAGTGTGACTTGTTTTATTATGATAATGATGATGAGTTATTATTATGATGATGATGCTGAGTTGTTATATCATTATGAGCATGATGAGCTATTATATCAGTCGGTGAAAGAAACATGCATTAGATTCAAGTGGAGGCAACATGGTGCAGATCCAAAGTACTACTAATCCAAACAAAGTCACTTTGATTCGTAGTACTTTGGATCTGCGCCATGTTGCCTCCACTTGAATCTAATCCACGTCTTATTCACCCACTGATATAATAAATAATCATGATCATAAAATAATGTGATAAAACTACTATATAAAATATTTACAAACACAGTGCAAACACGCAGAAGAAAATAAAAAAAATTTAGCAGTAGGCTGGTATGACAGGCGCTACTGCAATGTTGTGTTAGCAGTAGTGCTGGCTTAACCAGCGCCCTAGCAGTAGCGTGGTACAAACCGCGCTACTGCTAGGTATCATAGCACTAGCGTGGTACAAACCGCGTCACCACTAAATATTAGCTGTAGCGCCCTAGCCCCGTGCTACTGCTAGGCGAAAACCCTGCGCTACTGCTAGGGTTTTCCCTAGTAGTGGGCCCCGACGACAACGACGAGGACGCCTAAGGAAGCGCGCCTCCGAGTAGTTTGTAGTTTTATTTAATGTAACAGCGGACTCGTGGACTCTTGCCGGCCTTTGTGGCCGGCATTAATGTTTAATTAACGTTTTTGTTTTTCAAAATGTTTGCTTGATTTTTTTCGCGCAGACTTAAAAATGGGTCGGGCCGGCGTTGGGTGCAAGCGCGAACCCAAACACGAAAGCGGGAATGAGTGTCTGATGACCCAAAAGTATAGGGGATCTATCGTAGTCCTTTCGATAAGTAAGAGTGTTGAACCCAATGAGGAGCAGAAGGAAATGACAAGCGGTTTTCAGCAAGGTATTCTCTGCAAACACTAAAATTATCGGTAACAGATAGTTTTGTGATAAGATAATTCGTAACGGGTAACAAGTAACAAGAGTAACTAAGGTGCAACAGGGTGGCCTAATCCTTTTTGTAGCAAAGGACAAGCCTGTAGAAACTCTTATATAAAGCAAAGCGCTCCGAGGACACATGAGAATTACTGTCAAGCTAGTTTTCACCATGCTCATATGATCCGCGTTCGTTAGTTTGATAATTTGATATGTGGGTCGACCGGTGCTTGGGTACTACCCTTCCTTGGACAAGCCTCCCACTTATGATTAACCCCTCTCGCAAGCATCCGCAACTACGAAAGAATAATTAAGATAAATCTAACCATAGCATGAAACATATGGATCCAAATCAACCCCTTACGAAGCAACGCATAAACTAGGGTTTAAGCTTCTGTCACTCTAGCAAACCATCATCTACTTATTACTTCCCAATGCCTTCCCCTAGGCCCAAATCATGGTGAAGTGTCATGTAGTCGACGTTCACATAACACCACTAGAGGAAAGACAACATACATCTCATGAGAATATCGAACGAATACCAAATTCACATGATTACTTATAACAAGACTTCTCCCATGTCCTCAGGAACAAACGTAACTACTCACAAAGCATATTCATGTTCATAATCAGAGGAGTATTAATTATCATTAAGGATCTGAACATATGATCTTCCACTGGATAAACCAACTAGCAACCCATAGGTACCAATATGAGGTTCTGAGACAGAGATCGGATACAAGAGATGAACCAGGTTTGAGAGGAGATGGTGCTAGTGAAGATGTTGGTGGAGATTGACCCCCTCTCGATGAGAGGATCGTTGGTGATGACTATGGCTTCGATTTCCCCTCCCGGAGGGAAGTTTCCCCGGCAGAACAGCTCACGGCGGCGCTTCGTCCCGAAAGCTTCCTTCTGATTTTTTCCAGGTCAAAACACACCATATAGCAGAAGATGGGCACCGGAGGCCTGCCAGGGGGCCCACAAGGAAGGGGGGGGGGGCGCGCTCCACCCTTGTGGATGGCAGGTGGCCCCCCTCTGGTGCTTTCTTCGCCTAATAATTTTTTATTAATTCCAAAATGACTCTCCGTAAATTTTCAGGAGTTTTGGAGTTGTGCAGAATAGGTCTATAATATTTGCTCCTTTTGCAGCCCAGATTTCCAGCTGCCGGCATTCTCCCTCTTCATGTAAACCTTGTAAAATTAGAGAGAAAAGGCATAAGTATTGTACCAAAATAAGTAATAATAGCCCATAATACAATAAATATCAATATAAAAGCATGATGCAAAATGGACGTATCAACTCCCCCAAGCTTAGACCTCGCTTGTCCTCAAGCGAAAGCCGAAATCGAAAAATATGTCCACATGTTTAGAGATAGAGGTGTCGATAAAATAAAATACGGACATGAGGGCATCATGACCATATTTAGAACAGCAACATATATTGTCATATAATTTCATATGCTAAAGTAACAATTCGTTCACAAGGTAAAGTATGAATCAAAAACTTCATTGAAAACTAACAAACTATGATCTCAGTCATTGAAGCAATTGCAATTTATCATAACATCGGAAAGAGTCAATTCAAGAGCTTTTCAGCAAGTCCACATACTCAACTATCATTTAGTCTGTCACAATTGCTAACACTGACGCGATACTTATGGGTTCAAAGCTTCAATCGGACATAGAGAAAGACAGCGGCTTATAGTTTTGCCTCCCAATCTTTTACCTCAAGGGTAATATCAACAATAATATTTTATGATAACCTACATCCGAGTGGATATATATATATCTGGATCTTTCTCCAACACATAGTGCTTGCCAAAAGGAAAAACGTGTAAAAAGGAAAGGTGAAGATCACCATTACTCTTGTATAAGGGTAGAAGATAAAAGTAAAAGATAGGCCCTTCGCAGAGGGAAGCAGAGGTTGTCATGCGCTTTTATGGTTGGATGCACAAAATCTTAATGCAAACGAACGTCACTTTATATTGCCACTTGTGATAAAGAACTTTATTATGCAGTCCGTTGCTTTTATTTCTTCCATATCACAAGTTCGTATAAAGCTTATTTTCTTCACACTAATAGATCATACATATTTAGAGAGCAAATTTTATTGCTTGCACCGATGACAACTTACTTGAAGTATCTTACTCAATCCGTATGGTGGACTCTAATGGCAAAACTGGTTTAAGGGATGTTTGGAAGCACAAGTAGTATCTAAGAGGGAAAAGCAAGCTCAACATGTTGGAGGATCCATGACAATATAACTTCTATTCGAATATAAGAAAACATAACCCATTATGTTGTCTTCCTTGTCCAACATCAACTTTTTAGCATGTCATATTTTAATGAGTGCTCACAATCCTAAAAGATGTCCAAGATAGTATATTTATATGTGAAGCCTCTCTTTCTTTTTTACTTCCTATTAATTGCAACAATGACCAAAACTATGTTTGTCAACTCTCAACAACTTTAATTCATCATACTCTTTATATGTGAAGTCATTACTCTCCATAAGATCATTATGTGATCTTTTTATCTCTTTTTATTCTTTCTCTTATTTTATTCCCTCAAGATCCAAAACTACTCTTTATTATATCTAGCTCACGGACTCGATTACATAGATAGATCTCGAAACAAAACTCGAAGCCATATCATACTAAAAACTTTATTCTACTAGATCAAGATATAACCAAAAAGATCGAACTAAGAAAATCGATAAAAGTAAAGGTGTGATGGTGATACGATACCGGGGCACCTCCCCCAAGCTTGGCAGTTGCTAAGGGGAGTGCCCATACCCATGTATTTATGACTCTTTCTTCGGAGGTGGTGATGATGAAGTTGTTGTTAGCTTGATTAAGCTACCCTTAGATCCTGCAATTCTTGGAGTACTTGTTGAAGCATAATTGCATTCTTATGGATCTCTTCTAAAAGATGCTTGTTTTCTAGCCACCATGAGCTTTTCCCTGCATCACTTTCACTTGGACGGGATATGTCCCAATTGGAAGGTATGTGTGTGCGAGGTGTATTCTCCACTCCATAATTATGAACTAGATTATGAAAGTTGTTCCGATGTAACCTGTGTAAGGGCCTCCTGGGAGGAAGACCTCCTTGTATTTGTTGGCCTTCATGGTTAGTCGTAGCCCCTATAGCTTGATGGGGATTGGGAATAGTGGAGATGCCAGCCAGAGTGCCTCTCTCCGAAGCCGGAGGGTGGACCTCAAGCGAATCCCCTTGATCTTCTTCCATCGTGGCTTCCTAGGTATCCGCCCTCCTGAGTTCCATCTGCATCAACCAAGCATCGTCGTCCCAATTTTTGGAGGAGGAGGAAGACATGATGCCTGGCATTGAAAACCCTGAAGAAAACAGCTCAAAACGAAAACAGGAGATATTGCCGTGGTACGGTGGTCACAACCTTCGGGAGATTATATAATGAATTTTACCGACCAAAAGAAGTGTTGTGCAAGAAAACGGAGTCCGGAGGGCACACGAGGTGGCCACAAGGTAGGGGGACGTGCCCAAGGGGGTAGGGCGCGCCCTCCACCCTTGTGGTCTCCTTGTGCATCTTTCGGACTACTTTTAATTTTCCTAATTTTTCAAATATTCCAAAACGGAGAAAAATTGCTATTAGAACAGTTTTGGAGTCGGTTTACTTACCGTACCACATACCTATTCCTTTTCGGAGTCTGAAACGTTCTAGAAAGTATTAATTATATTGGTTTCAACATTTATGGGAGTACCTGAGATATAATGTTTGATTCTTTGACAGTTTACTACCTTCGAATTTGTGCCTTCGGCATTGTTGATTTTGATGGCACCGGAACGGTAGACCTCCTCGATGATGTAAGGACCTTCCCATTTAGAGAGAAGCTTTCCTGCAAAAACTCTTAAACACGAGTTGTATAGCAAAACATGATCACTTACATTAAACTCACGCTTTTGTATCCTTTTGTGATGCCATCTTTTAACTTTTTCCTTAAACAACTTGGCATTCTCATAGGCTTGGGTTCTCCATTCATCAAGCGAGCTTATGTCAAATAACCTCTTCTCACCGGCAAGTTTGAAACCATAGTTGAGCTCTTTGATTGCCCAATAAGCTTTATGTTCTAGTTCTAGAGGTAAGTGACATATGCTTTTCCATAAACCATTTTATATGGAGACATACCCATAGGGTTTTTATAAGCGGTTCTATAAGCCCATAATAAATCATCAAGTTTCTTAGACCAAATCTTTCTAGATCTATTAACAGTCTTTTGCAAAATCAATTTAATCTATCTATTGCTCAATTCTACTGGACCACTAGACTGAGGATGATATGGAGATGCAATTCTATGGCTAACATCATATTTAGCAAGCAATTTACGGAAAGCACCATGAATAAAATGTGAACCACCATCAGTCATTAAATATCTAGGGACTCCAAACCTCACAAAAATAACTTCTTTAAGCATTTTAATAGAAGTGTTATGATCAGCACTACTAGTTGGAATAGCTTCTACCCACTTAGTAACGCAATCAACATCAACTAAAATATGTGTATACCCATTAGAGGAAGGAAAGGGTCCCATATAATCAAAGCCCCAAACATCAAATTGTTCAATAACAAGTGAATAATTCATAGGCATTTCCCGGCGTGTACTAATATTGCCAATTCTCTAGCATTCATCACAAGACAAGACAAACTTACGAGCATCCTTGAAGAGAGTAGGCCAATAAAACTCAGATTGGAATACCTTGTGTGCAGTTCTATCTCTATCATGGTGTCCTCCGTAAGCCTCGGAGTGGCACTTGCGTAGCATCTGTTCCTGTTCATGCTCAGGTACACAACGTTTAATAACACCATCTACTCCTTTATAAAGGTGTGGGTCATCCCATATTGTCTTAAATCATAGAAAAACTTTTTCTTTTGTTGGTATGTGAAACTAGGTGGTATAAATTTAGCAACAATGTAATTAGCATAATCAGCATACTATGGAGTATTGCGAGAAGCATTTATGACAGCTAATTGCTCATCAGGAAAACTATCATCAATAGGCAGTGGGTCATCAAGAACATTTTCTAACCTATACAAGTTGTCTGCAACGGGGTTCTCGGCTCCCTTTCTGTCAATAATATGCAAATCAAATTCTTGTAGCAAGAGAACCCATCTAATAAGTCTAGGTTTAGCATCTTTCATTTCCATAAGATATTTAATAGCAGCATGATCAGTATGAACAGTTACTTTGGAATCAACAATATAAGATCTGAACTTATCACAAGCAAAAACAACTGCTAAAAATTCCTTTTCAGTAGTAGCATAATTTCTCTGGGCACTGTCTAGAGTTTTACTAGCATAATGGATAACATTCAATTTCTTATCAACTCTTTGTCCTTGGACAACACCAACAACATAATCACTAGCATCACACATAATTTCAAAGGGTAAATTCCAATCAGGTGGTTGAACAATAGGTGCAGAAATCAAGGCTTTCTTAAGTATTTCAAATGCTTCTACACAATCATCATCAAAAACAAAAGGAACATCTTTTTGCAAGAGATTAGTGAGAGGCCTAGAAATTTTATAGAAGACTTTAATAAACCTCCTATATAAACCAGCATGACCAAGGAAACTTCTTATACCTTTGATATTTTTAGGACACGACATCTTTTCAATAGCATCTACTTTAGCTTTATCCACTTCAATACCTCTTTCAGAAATTTTATGTCCCAATACAATACCTTCATTAACCATAAAGTGGCACTTCTTCCAATTCAAGACGAGATTAGTTTCTTCACATCTCTGCAAAACTCGATCAAGGTTGCTTAAGCAATCATCAAAAGAAGTTCCGTAAACGGAGAAATCATCCATGAAGACCTCAACAATCTTTTCACAAAAGTCAGAGAATATAGCAGTCATACATCTTTGAAAGGTAGCAGGTGCATTGCATAAACCAAAAGGCATACATCTATAAGCAGAAGTACCGAAAGGGCAAGTAAAAGTGGTGTTTTCTTGGTCCTCTTTTGACATAGGTATTTGAGAGAAACCAGAATAACCATCTAGAAAGAAAAAATGTGTATGTTTGGATAGTCTTTATAGCATTAGATCAATAAAAGGTAGAGGGTAATGATCTTTTCTAGTAGCTTTGTTCAATTTGCGAAAATCAATTACCATTCTATAACCGATAACAATTCTTTGTGGAATCAATTCATTCTTATCATTAGGAACAACAGTAATACCTCCCTTCTTAGGGACACAATGAACGGGACTTACCCATCTACTATCAGCAATAGGATAAATTATACCTGCCTCCAGAAGCTTTAGTATTTCATTTCTTACCACTTCCTTCATCTTAGGATTAATCGTCGTTGGTGATCAACAACTGGTTTAGCATCGGGCTCTATATTAATTTTGTGCTGACATAGAGTGGGACTAATGCCCTTAAGATTATCAAGCGTATATGCAATAGCGGCACGGTGCTTTTTCAGAGTTTTCAATAATCTCTTTTCTTCATGCTCTGGAAGGTTAGCACTAATAATAACAGGATATATCTTCTTTTCATCAAGATAAGCATATTTCAAAGTATCAGGTAATTGTTTAAGCTCAAACACGGGATCGCCCTTAGGTGGAGGAGGACCCCCAAGGATTTCAACATGCAAATTGTGTTTCAAAACAGGCCCTTGATTAAAGAATATTTCATCTAATTCCTTTCTTTCATTCATAAACATATCATTTTCATGGTCTAGCAAATATTGTTCTAAAGGATCAGTAGGAGGCACGACAATAGAGGCAAAGACCAATAATTTCATCCTTACTAGGCAATTCTTTATCATGGGGTTGTCTATGAAATTTAGAGAAATTAAAATCATGAGACATATCCCCAAAACTTACAGTAACAATTTCTTTCTCACCGACTATCTTAGCATTAACAGTGTTCAAGAAAGGTCTACCAAATATAATGGGACAAAAATCATCTTGTGGGGAACCAAGAACAAGAAAATCAGTAGGGTATTTTATTTTCCCACACAAGACTTCAACATCTCTAGCAATCCCAATTGGTGATATAGTATCTCTATTGGCAAGCTTAATAGTAACATCAATATCTTCTATCTCAGCAGGTGCAATATCATTCATAATTTCTTGATATAAGGTAAAAGGAATTGCACTCACACTAGGACCCACATCACATAATCCATGATAACAATGATCTCCTATTTTAACAGAAACAATAGGCATGCCAACAACAAGTCTATGTTTATCTTTAATATCGGGTTTAGCAATCCTAGCAGCTTCACCACATAAATAAATAACATGCTCATCAATATTATCAACCAAGAGATCTTTAACCATAGCAATACTAGGTTCAACTTTAATTTGTTCAGGGGGTGTAGGTGTTCTAGTATAACTCTTACGAACCACAGTTGAAGCTTTAGCATGATCCTTTATTCTAGCAGGGAAAGGTGGTTTCTCAATATAAGCAGTAGGAACAACGGGATCAACATTATAAGAAATAGTTTGTTCTTCAACTTTAATAGGTTCTACTACTTTAAATTCAATGGGATGATGATATTTAAACAACTTCTCCTTAGGGAGATCAACATGATTATCAAATGATTAACAAAAAGAAGCTACGATCTCAGAGTCAAGTCCATATTTAGTGCTAAATTCACGAAAAACATCGGTATCCATAAAAGATTTAACACAATCAAACTTAAGGTTTATACCTGACTCACTACCTTCGTCGAGTTCGCAATCTTCAGAATTGTGTTTAATTCTTTCCAATAAATCCCATTTGAATTCAATGGTCTTCTTCATAAAGGAACCAGTACAAGAAGTATCGAGCATGGATTGATCATTACGAGAAAGCCGAGCATAAAAATTCTGAATAATAATTTCTCTTGAGAGCTCATGATTGGGGCATGAATATAACATTGACTTAAGCATCCCCCAAGCTTGAGCGATACTTTCTCCTTCATGAGGCCAAAAATTATATATATAATTCCGATCACGATGAACCAGATGCATAGGATAAAACTTCTGATGAAATTCCAATTTCAATCGGTTGTAGTTCCATGATCCAATATCATCACATAGCCTATACCATGTCAATGCATTTCCCTTAAAAGATAAATGGAAGACCTTATTCTTGACTTCATCCTCGGGCAAACCTGCAAGCTTCAATAATCCACAAACTTCATCCACATAGATTAGATGCATATAAGGGTGTAGTGTTCCATCTCCTGCATAAGGATTAGCTAGCAGTTTCTCTATCATACCCAAAGGAATTTCATAATAAATATTTTCAGTAGGTTCAGTAGGTTGAGGGGCAACTCTTTGCTCTTCCGGTCGGGGTGACGATACCCCGAACAAGCCCCTCAAAGGATTATTATCCATAGTAACAAGTAAATTTCAACACACTATATAAATGTTTCCTTACCAAATTCCACTTACCAAAGGCGCTTCACTCCCCGGCAATGGTGCCAGAAAGGAGTCTTGATGACCCACAAGTATAGGGGATCTATCGTAGTCCTTTCAATAAGTAAGAGTGTCGAACCCAATGAGGACCAGAAGGAAATGACAAGCGGTTTTCAGCAAGGTATGCTCTGCAAGCACAGAAATTATCGGTAACAGATAGTTTTGTGATAAGATAATTCGTAACGGGTAACAAGTAACAAGAGTAACTAAGGTGTAGCAAGGTGGCCCAATCCTTTTTGTAGCAAAGGACAAGCCTGGACAAACTCTTATATAAAGCAAAGCGCTCCCGAGGACACATGGGAATTACTGTCAAGCTAGTTTTCATCATGCACATATGATTCACATTCGTTACTTTGATAATTTGATATGTGGGTGGACCGGTGCTTGGGTGCCCTTCCTTGGACAAGCCTCCCACTTACTATTAAACCCTCTCGCAAGCATCCGCAACTACGAAAGAAGAATTAAGATAAATCTAACCATAGCATGAAACGTATGGATCCAAATCAGCCCCTTACGAAGCAACACATAAACTAGGGTTTAAGCTTCTGCTACTCTAGCAACCCATCATCTACTTATTACTTCCCAATGCCTTCCCCTAGGCCCAAATCATGGTGAAGTGTCATGTATTCGACGTTCATATAACACCACTAGAGGAAATACAACATACATCTCATCAAAATATCGAACGAATACCAAATTCACATGATTACTTATAACAGGACTTCTCCCATGTCTTCAGGAAAAAAGGTAACTACTCACAAAGCATATTCATGTTCATAATCAGAGGGTATTAATTATCATTAAGGATCTAAACATATGATCTTCCACCAGATAAACCAACTAGCATCAACTACAAGGAGTAATGAACACTACTAGCAACCCACAGGTACCAATCTAAGGTTTTGAGACAGAGATCGGATACAAGAGATGAACTAGGTTTCAGAGGAGATGGTTCTGGTGAAGATGTTGGTGGAGATTGACCCCCTCTCGATGAGAGGATCATTGGTGATGACGATGGCTTTGATTTCCCCTCCCGGAGGGAAGTTTCCCTGGCAGAACAGCTCCGCCGGAGCCCTAGAATGGTTCTGCCCAGGTTCCGCCTTGAGACGGCGACGCTTCATCCCGAAAGCTTCCTTCTAATTTTTTTCCAGGTCAAAACACACCATATAGCAGAAGATGGGGACCGGAGGCCTGCCAGGGGCCCACAAGGTAGGGGGCGCGTCCAGGGGGTAGGGCGCGCCCTCCACCCTTGTGGATGGCTGGTGGCCCCCCTCTGGTGCTTTCTTCGCCCAATATTTTTTATTAATTCCAAAATGACTCTCCATAAATTTTCAGGACTTTTGGAGTTGTGCAGAATAGGTCTCTAATATTTGCTTCTTTTCCAGCCCAGAATTCCAGCTGCCGGCATTCTCCGTCTTCATGTAAACCTTGTAAAATAAGAGAGAAAAGGCATAAGTATTGTACCAAAGTAAGTAATAACATCCCATAATGCAATAAATATCAATATAAAAGCATGATGCAAAATGGACGTATCAATGTCCGTCGGGCCGACCCAAACGGACAAAATGCGGACAAAAACGCCGTCCGTTTGGGTCGGCGCGTTGGAGTTGCTCTGACACCAACAGCCCAGTCCCCGCCCACATGCCTACTAATGATATACCTTCCATCCAAATATATAGGGTCTAATATGTTATTTAAAGTTTTCTTTGACCATCGATAAGACTAATAATGTATTCTATCATTGGAAACTCCTTTCATATACAAATTTAATGATATATATTTTATAACATACACATAATGTTGTTGCTTTAATCTCTGGTCAATGATAACCCCAAAAAACATATTTGTCCCAGTATATTTACACGGACGGGGTATGTTAGGGCATCTCCAACGGCGACTCTCAAACCGCCCGGTCCGGACATGTTGTGCCATCCAATACGAAAATGTATCGGTCCGCAAGGTGTCCATACGCACTTTCTTCCGCAAACCGGAGACAAACGGAGGGGGGAGGGGGCTTTGTGGACGTCCAGACAGCTGCCATGCCAGCTTCTGACTGCCCTGACCCACCAAAAAACACTCACTGCCTCTCGCGGGCTTTCCATCAAACTCCCGTGAAGCATTCTTGCCAGCCGAGAGCATGCAACAGCCGTCACTGATGCCGCGGTTTGACCGGACGGGAGGACGGCACAGACGGGCGCGACCTCTCACTGTAGGCATTGAAGTGGTGCACCGGCCAAGAAAGTGCCGCCCGCTGCACGCCCGGCTGAACATGCCTCCTTGCCGCATGAAAATGGCCATAGACTGCCCGTCTTCCTCCATTAAACCATCGGGTGCGCCGAGAAACCTACCTCAGCCACATGTCCGTTCGCAAGCTGCCCGCCATTAAACACAACGCCGGTTGGTTCCGGCCATCCACCCACTATTTAAACGATGCTAGACGATGGGAAAAAATCGCACCACACTCCGCTCTCATCTCCTCCTTGCACACCAGTTTCTCCACAAGCTCCATGACATCCGGCGAGCAGAAAGCAGAGTTCTCCAGCATAAAAGCTCACTAGGTGGCCCGTTGAGCGCGCGGGATACGAGTCAGGCAACTCTTTGTTGCACTTCCGTCGACGATCCAGGCCAGCTCACGGATGCAGAAGCTCCAAGCCGGTGCGTCGTTCACCAATTAACCGAGGAGTGGCGAGTTGCTCCAGGCCAGCACGTGAGCTCCTCCCGTGCCCGGGACCGTGCCATCTGCCGTCAACGTACGCGTAACCGTGCCCTACCGAATGAGAAGGAAGCCGGGGCGAATGCGGGGATGGAGAAAACAGTGGGCAACACGTTCGCGGAAGCCGCCATCATCGAGGAGAAGTATAACACGGGAGGTGGCCGCTCCTCGGGTCCCATGAAGGCCACCACCGAGGCGACACCGACCTACACAGCCGGTGTCTTGCCCGATCGCAGGCCATCGTCGTCCCTTTCCGCTCCGGCTGAAGCACATCGCAGGGGTTCCACTCCGATGAGCAGCACTGCCGAACATGGGGAAGTGAGCCACCCTTGGCGCTGAAGCATACACCTTCAGTGCTCACGGCAGTCCGGCAAGTGGGCTGCCGGACACGGGGAAGACAATGGATATCCGTCGCGGCTGGCCGTAGACTAGTCAAGGGTATCCGTGTTGTGCGCATGGATATCCGCCGGCTCTGGCCGTAGAGAATAGTTTTACCTTAGTCAGGTATAGTTTTTTAGTTAAAAAAGGTACAAAATGTAATGAATGTCTTCCAGTTTATGTGAAATCCGCCTTGTTTGCATATCTCTTCCGGTTTATATCAAAATCCAGCATGTTTGTACGAATTCCGTCTAGTTGGTTTCAATTATTGTTGAAATGTATGCAAATAATGTTGGATAACAATCTCTTAGTCTCACATCCGTGTCCGCGGACTGGTAACGGATGCGTTGGAGATGCCCTTAGTCGCATTCGAGACCAGTTCAAAGGTGTGTATTTGGACTTTGGAGACCATGTGCATTAATTTTGGAAGTCGGATCTACGAAACGCGCGACCGAGTATTGTTGATACTACTAATTAGACCATTATAACTAAATTAAGATGGGATCCCGGCCGTCAGTGAACATGGCTAGCTAGCTACAGTTACTCTTCTCGGTTCTGCCGACCGATCCGGAGCCTTCCATGGCTAGCCAGCTCGATCGATCCTGGCCTGCCACTAGGTCAACTTGGACACAAGTAATTTTCACCGATCGACATACGTATCTCGTTGTTAATTTGCGCCTAGACTAGAACCAGAGTGCCCGACTCGGTCAAAGTTGTTGACAATGGGTTACTAAACCCTAGGTGAGGTAAGTCTCCGGGCGCCGCGGTGTTTCGGCGATGCACAATGCACGATGAACTCGGCGAGCAGACTAAGAGGAAATGCCAATGTCAAAGGATCCGAGTCCACTGTGATCGCATCGCCTAGCTACATCGATCATCAGCTTACGCGTACTTTCACATGTGTAGGGCATCGAACAGATATAACTAATCTGTCTGTCAGGCGATGGGAATATCTTGCATACTAGTTGATCTGCATCAATCAATAAATTACTGACAATTACATGCTGCACGTCTTGCTAGCGGCTAGTCTGGAACTAGATCGACATATACACAGTCAAAGGTACTACTGTCAGTCTGGTCATAGGAAACTTCTCATCGAATAACCCATTCACTGCATTACCAGAAGCACTCATGCAGGGGCCTCCAGCACTATATATACCCACCCAACCTTCTCCGCTCTCAGCACCCAACTCAGACCGTCTCACTCCACACAGCTCACTCGCAATGGCTACTAACACCAAGCTTGTAGCTCTTGGCTTTGTTGTCCTTGTGAGCATTGGGTTCGCCGATGCAGCAAGGATGCTAGCTAGCTCCTCCAGTGCTTCGGGTGGTGGGGGAGGAGGTGGCGGGGGAGGCGGTGCGAATGGTGGGAGTGGATGGGGTGGAGGGTCTGGATCGGGTGGAGGCTTGGGATATAGTGAAAGCGGTGGAGATTGGGGTAACAAGTGGAACTTCGCCAAGGGGTCTGGAGGAGGAGGTGGAGCAGGCGGCGGGGGAGGATCAAAGGGTGGATCCGGGTCTGGTTCCGGATCTGGTTCTGGTACAGGAAGTGGTGTGAGTGGCTCTGCATCAGCCCCTAGCGGCAATGGATACGCCAATGCTGATGGTAAGGGTGGGGGCGGGGGTGGAGGTGGGGGTGTAAACGGGTCTAGCGGAACCGGGGCTGGGTCTGGCCTGGGCAAGGGATATGGTGAGAGTGGTGTGTCAAAGGCACCGGCTCCTGTTGCTGGTGGTGATGGTACCAGCTACTCAGATGCTGGTGGTAATGGTAACGGTGGTGGCGGCGGTAACAACGGAAATGGAGGTGGTACCGGAGCTGGCGCTGGACAGGCCGGTAGCGACGACACTTCTGGAGGCTTTGCAAATGCAGGAGGAAGCGGCAATGGTGGTGGCACAACTGGAAGTGTCGCTGAAGGACCAAGCCTTGGAGTTGGATCTGGTGCTGGGTCTGGCTCCGCTCAGACCGGTAGCACTGGCTCTTATGGCGAAGGCTATGCCACAGGAATGGGTGGTGGCATGGGTGGCGGCACCGGTGAAAGCCAAAATGGAGGAACTGGCAACGGTGGAGGCAGTGGGTCCGGATCTGGTGGTGGAGGATACCACTAAATTACCCTTTGTGGAGCAAGACAGAACTTGGACCTCCACATGTATTTTAATTTCCTTTATTTTACTAGTATTACGCATTGAAGGACATGGGGTGTGCACTGAAGGGACGATCCTGAGCATAGGTGGAGGGAGCTATAGCATTTCTTGGATTAGCATTTAACTCCTACACCTGTTCAGGCGGGTTTGAATCAATAGACATAATAATAATGTGAAGGAGTACCTCCTTTGTAGTTTTTTCTATCTCAATAGTCAAATCGCTTGATTCTGCCGTTTTGTTTTCAATACCTTTTTGAGTTTTGACCAAATTTACATGTTCAAGTATGTTTCTTGTGTGCGTACCCACGAGAGTATGCAAGTCTGTGGTTTTCTAGAGCTATTCAAACTCTGACTTTTCTTTCTATTTGAAATTTTCCCTCGTGTTAAATTGGGTTGGTTTTTGAATCTCTATTAATAAAATTATTCCAATCTTAACCATCAACATAAAACGTAGTATTAAGATACCATATTCATACCATTGGATGCATGGTACAAAATGTTATTCCCTAATATATACTCAGGTGTACTACCATCATAGTACGTAATAATGTGAACCTAGTCAGAATTAGAGGACTGGGCGCACAAGCTATTGGTTCTTACCTGACTGATAGGTCTTGCCTGATACATCTTGTGATTGGTACATGAGACGACCAAATGCAATAGCAAATATAACTTGCGTGGTGGCAAACAGAGGTTCTCTTGAAACATGAGCAAGAATCATGATAGAGTTAGTTTAGAGACAGACAGAAAACCATGTGAAAAGCTGTCACTTCCAAAAGTGAAGTTATGAATTATGATGCACTCAAGTGGCATTGAACAGTATATAACAAATAATTGATTTTAATGTAGGAGGATGTCTTCCCATTAATTTTGGAAAAAACAACATGAGGAACAAGATCATGTTCGGTTCGGACACTCACAGGTAAGACTGCTTACAAGAAGAAATCAACAACAACAAAAAAGAACTAGATCGCTTCCTGTGTTACATTAGATTACCATCTCCAGGTACATCCGTCCATGCCTATTTTCATGTCCAGTAGACAGGGAGGGCGTCAAGAAACTGAACTGCGACATCATCAAAATTGATATATATTTACACTGGATAAATGCACAGAAATGCCGCCGCCTCCTCTTCTTGCCTTTCCCTAGCTGCCCAGATTTGAAAGCACGTTCCTATTGTTGAAGAAAAGCCATCAATATCATTCTACCATACTTTTTAGCTTGCTCTTGTTTCATCCTATCCTTATCTTTCATGGCAGCCAGGAAATAATTGTTTCTCTGAATCCCACACACTGCCCCTTCAATGTCTTTCACTCAGAGCGCGTTTCTTCAGCTTCTTCATGAGTTGTGTCCTCTCTCGGTCAGGACCGTAATCAAGACCCTTTATGTAACTGCAGAAAGACAAGCAAGGATGTATGAAAATCCATATCTAGACCATTTCAAAACAGGACAGGACAGACCAGAACAGAGGACGACAGAGGCAATAAGCTGGCAACATAGAATAGTTAGCAAATCCTCCCTCCGTAACTAATATAAGAGCATTTAGATCACTAAAATAGTGATCTAAATGCTCTTTTTTTTTGAAAAGGAGGCTCACCCCGACCTCTGCATCTGAAGATGCATGCGGCCATATTATTACTAAGTTCGAATAAAAAACAAAGTCTTAGCTCCATTACAGCTCGCAAAAGGAGCAAAAATAGAAAGAAAAACTCTAGGATAATAGGACTAGAACACTAGACGCCTATTTTATTATGAGACCGTCATCCAAACCGACCGAATATAGCCCGTGCTACCATCTCCCACTGGTTGCACCCAATAACCAAAGGCTCCCTGGAGTCTGTAGGAGTGAGTAAGGACCACGTACGGATCCATGCCGTAGTTCTGAAGATGACCTGCAAGAAAATTAAAATATGTTGTCTGTTAAAAATCATATCATTCCCGCAGTTTCATATAGCCCAAATAAGCGCACATATTCCAATCCGAATACGAGACGCAGTAATATGATCTACTCCAGCTAGCCACGTCCCAAATAACACTTCAATGCTAACTGGAGGAATAATGTTAAAGGCTATATGAATCGTTCGCCAAAGTAATTTCGCGAGAGGGCAATCTATGAATAGGTGTTCTATTGTTTCACCATAATCATAAAAACAACAACGTGCACTACCTACCTAACGTCGCTTTAGAAAATTATCTTTGGTGAGGATCACTTGCTTGTGGACAAACCACATGAAAAATTTGATACGCAAGGGAACCTTAAATTTCCAAATATGTATCAATCTTGGAATTGAGCCAGAATTAATTAGATCCATATACATAGATTTGACCATAAACACACCGCTTCTGGTTAATTTCCAGTGAAAGGAATCAGGTTGGTCGGATAGTTGAATCTCCATCAACCTCCACACCAAGTGTAGCCAGGAGTTCCAACGCTCCCCAACTAAAGACCTCCTAAACTGTATATTTAAGGCACCTCCTGTAGTACAATAGCCACGTAATCCTCCTTATGTTGTACAATACTATATAAGGTGGGGTGATGTAGGGCTAGAGGTGTCTCCCCTAACCACGTATCATCCCAAAATCTTGTTGTCATCCCATTGCCAACAAAGAATTTGGCCCTACGAAAGAATAAATCTCTCGTTCTCATAAGTCCGTTCTAGAATGGCGAATCGTTAGGTCTTGCGGTAACTTGGGCCAGAGATTTTGATTGCAAATATTTGTTTTGTATTATCTGTGCCTGCTACTTCTTGATCTTGCATTGATTTTTCCCTTGAAGAGGAAAGGGTGATGCAACAAAGAAGAGATAATTATTTCCCTCAGTTAAGAACCAAGGTATCAATCCCAGTAGGAGCCACAAGCAAGTCTCCAATCTATGCACCTGCACAAACTAACAAACACTTGCACTCAAAGCGAAAAAGGGGTTGTCAATCCCTTCACGGTCTCGAACAAGAGTGAGATCTTATAGAGAGATATAAAACAAATAAAAGTAAATAGAACTCAACAAGATATTTTTGTGTTTTTTGGTTTATAGATCTAAAAATATATGATGGAAAACAGACCCGGGGGCCATAGGTTTCACTAGAGGCTTCTCTCTTGAAAGAAAACATACGGTGGGTAAACAAATTACTGTCGAGTAATTGATAGAAAAGCGCAAAGTTATGGCGATATCAAAGGCAATGATCATGAATATAGGCATCACGTCCGTGCCAAGTAGACCGACTCCTTCCTGCATCTACTACTATTACTCCACACATCGACCGCTATCTAGCATGCATCTAGAGTATTAAGTTCATAAGAACGGAGTAACGCCTTAAGTAGGATGACATGATGTAGAGGGATAAACTCAAGAAATTTGATGAAACCCCCATCTTTTTACCCTTGATGGCAACAATATAATACGTGCCTCGCTACCCCTACTATGTCACTGGTTGAGGACACCGCAAGATTGAACCCAAAACTAAGCACCTCTCCCATTGCAAGCAAAACCAATCTAGTTGGCCAAACCAAACCGATAATTCGAAGAGTTCAGAAAAGACTCAAATAATATTCATATATAGTTTGATCATAAATCCACAATTCATCGGATCTCGACAAACACACTGCAAAAGAATATTACATAGGATAGAACTCCAGGAACATCGAGGAGAACATGGTATTGGAGATCATAGAGAGAGAAGAAGCTATCTAGCTACTAGCTACAGACCCATATGCCTGTGGTAAACTACTCACGCTTCATCGGAAGGGCAGTAAGGTTGATGTAGATGCCCTCTGTGATCAAATGCCCCTCCGGCAGGGTGCCGGAAAGGCCCCAAGATGGGATCTCACTGGAACAGAGGCTTGGGGCGGCGGAAAAGTATTTTGGTGGACGCCTTTGTTGGTTTGGGAATATTGGGGAATTTATAGTGCAAGAATTAGGGTTAGAGGACTCCTGAGGGGCCCACAAGCCATTAGGGCGCCCCAGGCTTGTGTCCTCATCGGGAAGCTTCTGGCCCCCTCTCCAAGCTCCGTGGATGTCTTCTCGTCCAAGAAAAACTCAAAAATAAGGAAAAAACAGAAACGGGCACTGGCTCTAGTTTAATAAGTTAGTCCCAAAAATAATATAAAATAGCGTATTAATGCATATAAAACATCCAAAACAGATAATATAATAGCATGGAACAATACAAAAAATTATAGATATGTTGGAGACGTATCAAGCATCCCCAAGCTTAATTCCCGCTCGTCCTCGAGTAGGTAAATGATAAAACAGAATTTTTGATGTGGAATGCTACCTAACATATTTATCAATGTAATCTTATTTATTGTGGCATGAATATTCGGATCCATAAGATTCAAAACAGAAGTTTAATATTGACATAAAAACAATAATACTTCAAGCATACTAATAAAGCAATCATGTCTTCTCAAAATAACATGGCCAAAGAAAGTTATCCCTACAAAATCATATAGTCTGGCTATGCTCCATCTTCATCACGCAAAGTATTTCATCATGCACAGCCCTGGTATTAGTCAAGAAATTGTTCCATACTTTAGTATTCTCAAACTTTTTCAATTTTCACGCAATACATGAGCGTGAGCCATGGATATATCACTATAGGTGGAATAGAATATGGTGGTTGTGGAGAAGACAAAAAGAAGGAGAAATTCTCACATCAACTAGGCATAATAACGTGCTATGGAGATGCCCATGAATAGATATCAATGTGAGTGAGTAGGGATTGCCATGCAACGGATGGACTAGAGCTATAAGTGTATGAAAGCTCAAAAAGAAACTAAGTGGGTGTGGATCCAACTTGCTTGCTCACGAAGACCTGGGACAATTTGAGGAAGCCCATCACTTGGAAGATACAAGCCAAGTTCTATAATGAAAAATTCCCACTAGTATAAAAGTGAAAAAACAGGAGACTCTCTATCATGAAGAACATGGTGCTACTTTGAAGCACAAGTGTGGGAAAAAAGATAGTAAAATTGTCCCTTCTCTCTTTTCTCTCATTTTTTTGGGCTTCTTTGGCCTCCTTTATTTTATTTGGGCTTCTTTGACCTATTTTATTTTTTATAAAGTCCGGAGAGTCATCCCAACTTGTGAGGGAATCATAGCTTCCATCATCTTTTCCTCGCATGGGACAATGCTCTAATAATGATGGTCATCACACTTTTATTTACTTACAACTCAAGAATTACAACTCAATACTAGAACAAAATATGACTATATGAATACCTCCAGCGGTGTACCGGGAAGTGCAATGATCTAGCGTAGCAAATGACATCAAAAAACAGACAAGCCATGAAAACATCATGTTAGCTATTTTACGATCATGCAAAGCAATATGACAATGATGGTGCGTGTCGTAATAAACAGAACAGTGGAATTTGCATGGCAATATATCTCGGAATAGCTATGGAAATGCCATAATAGGTAGGTATGGTGGCTGTTTTGAGGAAGGGTATATGGTGGGTTTAATGCACCAGCGAAAGTTACGCGGTACTAGAGAGGCTAGAAATGGTGGAAGAGTGAGAGTGCATATAATCCATGAACTCAACATTAGTCATAAAGAACACACATACTTATTGCAAAAAATTATTAGTCATCGAAACAAAGTACTACACGCATGCTCCTAGGGGAGAGGTTGCTAGGAGTTAACCATCACGCGCTCCCGACCTCGACACAAAGGATGACAATCAAAAAATAAATCATGCTCCGACTTCATCACATAATGGTTCACCATATGTGCATGCTACGGGAATCACAAACTTTAACAGAAGTATTTCTACCAATCCACAATTACTTACTAGCATGACTCTAATATCACCATCTTTATATCTCAAAACAATATGCAAGGAATCAAACTTCTCATAGTATTCAATGCTCTTTATATGAAAGTTTTTATTATATCCCTCTTGGATGCCCATCATATTAGGACTAAATTCATAAACTAAGCAAATTACCATGCTGTTTAAAGACTCTCAAAATAATATAAGTGAAGCATGAGAGTTCAAAAATTTCTATAAAATAAAGCCACCACCGTTCTCTAAAAAGATATAAGTGAAGCACTAGAGCAAACTGCCTAGCTCAAAAGATATAAGTGAAGCACATAGAGTATTCTAATAAATTCATGATTCATGCGTGTCCCTCTCAATAGGTGTGTACAGCAAGGATGATTGTGTCAAACTAAAAAGCAAAGACTCATATCATACAAGATGCTCCAAGCAAAAGACAAATCATGTGGTGAATAAAATATAGCCTTAACACTAGTAGAAAAGAGGGCTTTGGTTCAGGCCGGGTCAGCCCATTATTCCCGGTTCAGTCCAGAGCCGGGACCAATGGGGGCACTGGTCCCAGTTCATGAGGCCAGGGGCCTGCCGGGCCTCGTGGGGGCATTGGTCCCGGTTCGTCTGGCCCCTTTGGTCCCGGTTGGTGGGATGGACCGGGACCAATGGGCCTCGCTCCTGGCCCACCACCATTGGTCCCGGTTGGTGGCTTGAACCGGGACCACAGGCTGCCTTTTAGTCCCGGTTCATGCCACGAACCGGGACCAATGAGGTGCCTATATATACCCCTCGCCCGCGAGCAGAGCACTCCAGTGCTCTGTTTTTCTCTGGCCAGCGAGGGGAGGGCTTTGTGGTGCTCTAGCTCACCTCCTATGCACATGAGGTGTTTGATGAAATGCCTGAGCCACACTAGTTAAGCTTTCTCCTCTCGAAGCTCGACCTCAAAGCTCCATTTTCCTCGAGATTTGTCTAGGTTTAGCGGCCCGTCACGTCCCATTCTCGTCTTCACCGCCGTCGATCGCCCGCGCCGATCTCGTCGCCGGCACCACCGTGGTGAGCCTCTTGTTCTTATCTTCTTTCTGGAAGAAAAAATTCTTACTTTAGATAGATACTTGTCTAATTTTCTTACTATTTTATTGCTTGTTATTATATAGTGCGATGGTTTTGGTATCCGCCCCCGTCGCCCCTCGTCCTGTCTATGATTCGGATGTGGTATATATTATCTTTATAACTATTGGTTCATTTATGGTTTATGAAAATTATTCCGACCAACGTGACATAGATTTTATTTATCTAGGAGGTATGTGAACCGAAAATTCCAACCGACCCTATTGTCGAGAGGTTAAATTTAGTTGAAGAAAAAAACAATTTCTTGAAGGAAAAAATAAAAAAAATTGAGGAGGAGAAGATGATAATTGAGTTGCATGTTGCGGATGTCGTCGATGATCACAAGATCAAGATGGATGCAATGCGCTTCAAGATTAGAAAGATTAGAAAATATGCCATTCATACCGAGGCTTGGTATCATTATGCCGTTGGATCAATTGTTACCTTGGTTGCGATTATGATCGCATTTGTTTTCGCATTGAAATATTTTACATAGTTTCAATGTATGGTTTAATTAATTAGATGCTCTGGAGAGCTATATGTTGTTAGATGAGAACTATGTATGTACTTTGGTTTTAATGTGATGATGAACTTCTATTAATTTGGTCACTTAATTATCTATTCATGATGTTTTGTAATGGTTTTTGACACACTTAATTATATATAATGCATGCAGATGAACCGGCAATGGATGTACGGTGACAGACACACCTCCGAGTACATTAAGGGCGTGCATGATTTTCTCGAAGTGGCTGAAGCAAACAAGTAGAATGGTTTTATGTGTTGTCCATGCCCTAAATGTGGGAATACGAAGTCTTACTCTGACCGGAAAATCCTTCACACCCACCTGCTTTACAAGGGTTTCATGCCACACTATAATGTTTGGACGAGGCACGGAGAAATAGGGGTTATGATGGAAGACGGCGAAGAAGAAGACGATGACAACTATGTGCCCCCTGAATACGGTGATGCTGCAACGGGGGAAGCTGCTGAAGATCAAGAGGAACCAGACGATGTGGCCAATGATGCTGCAACGGCGGAAGCTGCTGAAGATCAAGAGGAACCAGTGCCCGATGATGATGATCTCCGCCGGGTCATTGTCGATGCAAGGACGCAATGCGAAAGTCAAAAGGAGAAGCTGAAGTTCGATCGCATGTTAGAGGATCACAAAAAAGGGTTGTACCCCAATTGTGAAGATGGCAACACAAAGCTCGGTACCGTACTGGAATTGCTGCAGTGGAAGGCAGAGAATGCTGTGCCTGACAAAGGATTTGAGAAGCTATTGAAAATATTGAAGAAGAAGCTTCCAAAGGATAACAAATTGCCCGACAGTACATACGCAGCAAAGAAGATCGTATGCCCTCTAGGATTGGAGGTGCAGAAGATACATGCATGCCCTAATGACTGCATCCTCTACCGCGGTGCGTACAAGGATCTGAACGCATGCCCGGTATGCGGTGCATTGCGGTATAAGATCAGACGAGATGACACTGGTGATGTTGACGGCGAGCCCCCCAGGAAGAGGGTTCCTGCGAAGGTGATGTGGTATGCTCCTATAATACCACGGTTGAAACGTCTGTTCAGAAACGAAGAGCATGCCAAGTTGATGCGATGGCACAGTGAGGACCGTAAGAAAGACGGGAAGTTGAGAGCACCCGCTGACGGGTCGCAGTGGAGAAAAATCGAGAGAAACTACTGGGCTGAGTTTGCAGCTGACCCAAGGAACGTATGGTTTGGTTTAAGCGCGGATGGCATTAATCCTTTCGGGGAGCAGAGCAGCAATCACAGCACCTGGCCCGTGACTCTATGTATGTATAACCTTCCTCCTTGGATGTGCATGAAGCGGAAGTTCATTATGATGCCAGTTTTCATCCAAGGCCCTAAGAAACCCGGCAACGACATTGATGTGTACCTAAGGCCATTAGTTGAAGAACTTTTACAGCTGTGGAATGGAAACGGTGTACGTACGTGGGATGAGCACAAACAGGAGGAATTTAACCTGCACGCGTTGCTGTTTGTAACCATCAACGATTGGCCCGCTCTCAGTAACCTTCCAGGACAGACAAACAAGGGATACCACGCATGCACACACTGTTTAGATGACACTGAAAGTATATACCTGGACACATGCAGGAAGAATGTGTACCTGGGCTATCGATGATTTCTTCCGACCAACCATCAATATTGAAAGAAAGGCAAGCATTTCAAAGGCGAGGCAGATCACCGGAAGAAGCCCGCCATGCGTACCGGTGATCACGTACTTGCTATGGTCAATGATTTACACGTAATCTTTGGAAAGGGTCCCGGCGGACTAGCTGTTCCGAATGACGCTGAGGGACACACACCCATGTGGAAGAATAAATCTATATTTTGGGACCTACCCTACTGGAAAGACCTAGAGGTCCGCTCTTCAATCGACGTGATGCACGTGACGAAGAACCTTTGCGTGAACCTGCTAGGCTTCTTGAGCTTGTATGGGAAGACAAAAGATACACCTGAGGCACGGGAGGACCTGCAACGTTTGCACGAAAAAGACGGCATGCCTACGAAGCAGTATGAAGGTCCTGCCAGCTACGCTCTTATGAAAGAAGAGAAAGAAATCTTCTTTGAATGCCTGCTCAGTATGAAGGTCCCGACTGGCTTCTCGTCGAATATAAAGGGAATAATAAATATGCCAGAGAAAAAGTTCCAGAACCTAAAGTCTCATGACTGCCACGTGATTATGACGCAACTGCTTCCGGTTGCATTCAGGGGGCTTCTACCGAAAAACGTCCGATTAGCCATTGTGAAGCTATGTGCATTCCTCAATGCAATCTCTCAGAAGGTGATCGATCCAGAAATCATACCAAGGCTAAGGAGTGATGTGGCGCAATGTCTTGTCAGTTTCGAGCTAGTCTTCCCACCATCCTTCTTCAATATCATGACGCGCGTCCTAGTTCATCTAGTCGACGAAATTGTCATTCTGGGGCCCGTATTTCTACACAATATGTTCCCCTTTGAGAGGTTCATGGGAGTCCTAAAGAAATATGTCCGTAACCGCGCTAGACCAGAAGGAAGCATCTCCATGGGCCATCAAACAGAGGATGTCATTGGGTTTTGTGTTGACTTAATTCCTGGCCTTAAGAAGATAGGTCTCCCTAAATCGCGGTATGAGGGGAGACTGACTGGAAAAGGCACGCTAGGAGCGGACTCGATAATATGCAGGGACGGGAATTCTTGGTCTCAAGCACACCACACAGTTCTACAGAACTCTACCTTGGTGACCCCGTATGTCGATGAACACAAGAACAGTCTGCGCTCCAAACACCCGGAGCAGTGTGACGACTAGATTACATGTGAACACATCAGGACTTTCAGCAGTTGGTTGGAAACATGTCTCAGAGGTGACACCACTGTTTGTGATGAGTTGTACTCGTTGTCCAGGGGACCATCTTCGACTGTATTGACTTACAAAGGATACGAGATAAATGGGAATACATTTTACACGATCGCCCAAGATCAAAAGAGCACCAACCAAAACAGCGATGTTCGCTTTGATGCAGTAACCGAGAGGGGAAAGGACACATATTATGGTTACATAATGGACATATGGGAACTTGACTACGGACGTGATTTTAAGGTCCCTTTGTTTAAGTGCAAATGGGTCAATCTATCAGGAGGCGGGGTACAGGTAGACCCACAGTACGGAATGACAACAGTGGTCTGAACAATCTTGGGTACACTGACAAACCGTTCCTCCTAGCCAATGATGTGGCACGGGTTATCTATGTGAAGGACATGTCTACCAGACCGAGGAAAAGAAAAGATAAGGAAGCGAATACATCATACGATGAGCCAAAGCGCCACATAGTTCTTTCAGAAAAATGGGACATTGTGGGAGTGGAGGGCAAGACAGACATGTCTGAAGATTATGAAAAGTTTGATGAAATTCCTCCCTTCAAAGTCAAGGCTGACCCAAGCATCCTGATAAACGATGAAGATTATCCATGGTTACGGCGCAATAAGCAAATGACACAAGCGAAGAAAAAGTGAATACTTTCTCCCGCAAATATTATGATGATACCATGCCAACTTTGTAACAGACGAGTATGATACCATTGTCCGTTTTGTACACGAAGTGCATCCAGTTTTTGCCGTAACCCTCTCAACTTTCTTGCACATGCTATGTGGATGAAATGATGATACCATGCCAACTTTCAACCTTTTCAGAGTTCATTTGAAATGCTTTTCAATTTCAGGGTCTTATAGCTCAAAATAATCAATAAATGCATGAAAAATAACAAATGAAGTCAGAAAGGGTTGAAAATTGATGATATGGCTTTGAATGGTGCATTTTGAACACACAAAAAGTCTGGAGTTCAAATAAGTTTAAAAAAATGAAATCCCTTTGTAACAGACGAGTTTCCGTATGAAATCCTGATACTTCGAAAGAGATTGTCCGTTTTGTACACGAAGTGCATCCAGTTTTTGCCGTAACCCTCTCAACTTTCTTGCACATGATATGTGGATGAAATGATGATACCATGCCAACTTTCAACCTTTTCAGAGTTCATTTGAAATGCTTTTCAATTTTAGGGTCTTATAGCTCAAAATAATCATTAAATGCATGAAAAATGGTGCATGAAAAATAACAAATAAAATAAATAAGTAATTAGAAACAAAATAATATAAACTTTAATAAAATATATAAGTAGAAACAAAATAAAATAAACTTTAATAACATAACTAAAATTTATGAAACTAAAATTATCAAAGTATTTTCTGTTCAAAACATTATAAGCAACCTCTAGTATTATTGAAACTAAAATTATATAAAATTGATGCAACTAAAATATCAAAGTATTTTCTGTTCAAAATCATTGAAAGCAAAAAGAATTTTCATAAAGAACTTTTTTTGTTAGAAACTTTAATAGCAAAAAGAATTATCATAAAGTAAAATAAATAAGTAATTAGAAACAAAATAAAATAAAATAAATAAGTTTTTTTGTTGTAAGTAGAAACAAAAAAAAATAAATAAAGCAAAAAAGAAAACAAAAAAGGCAAAAAATAAAAATTATGCCACCTACTGGGCCACCACAGCCTGAATACAACTAGAAACCCATCCATGGGCCAGGATTCAGGCCCGCAGAAGGCCAGTAGGCCCACAGGCATGTACAGAGAGGTTAGGCCCGTAAGCCTGCTTTAGAGAGGAGCTCGACAGCTCAGGCGCACCGCACCTTATAAACAGGTGCGGCTCTCTCTCAGCTAGCGAGGTGGGACTAAACTCCCACCACCACGCCGCTGTGCAAGGCTTTCCGTCCTGGTTGGTGGCACCAACCGGGACTAAAGGGGGCGTTTGGTCCCGGTTGGTGCCACCAACCGGGACCAAACGCCCCCTTTAGTCCCGGTTGGTGCCACCAACCGGGACCAAAGGCCGCCGCTGCCCGCCCTTTGGGCTGCTGAAAAGAGGCCTTTGGTCCTGGTTGGTGGCACAAACCGGGACTGAAGGGGTCATTGGTCCCGGTTGGTGCCACGAACCAGTACCAATGCCCTGGATATGTAAGCAAACACTTAGCAGTTTCGACCAAATCCATCACTTCTTCACCCCCGACGCCCCTGCTCCTCCTCGCCGTCGCCGCCAGACGCCCCTGCTTCACGTTGCCGTCGCCGCCGCCACCAACGCCGTCAGGCTGCTCGACGTCGCCGTTGCCGCCGCCACCGACGCCGTCAGGCTGCTCAACGTCGCCGTCGCCGCCGCCGCTTTCGCCCTCTGCCCCGACGCCCCTGCTCCTCCGAGTCGCCGTCGCCGCCCTCTCCCGTCGCCATCGCCCCTGCTCCACCGTGCCCCGCCGCCCCCTGTGAGCACCAGCCTGCTCCCGCGCCCCTCCCCTGTCCCGCGCTCCGGCCCGCCGGCGCTGGCGCCGGCCCCTCCGCCGTGCCCCTCCGCCCCTGTCCTTAGATGTTTTTACATGTTTTTTAGATTATTTTAATTTATGTTTTGTTTAGTTTTAAGATTAGGAAAATTTCAGATGTGTAGTTAATTTAGTGTTGTAATTTGTTCATAAAAATTGTGCACTTTTGTATAGAAACTTTATTTTTTTCATATGTACGAAAATGTAGAGTGAAAACGAAAACAAACATATAAGAAAAAACAAAGGAAAAAATGAAGAAGGAAAAGAAACCCGCCCGGCCCGGCCACCACCGCATTTTCATAAAGTGTTTCCACCGAGTCCACGTCGCACCGATCGAGCACCCGCGGCGAAGCAAGTCTTTTTTTAAGCTAGTTCTTTGTTAAAGTGAGGGGGGACGTCGGACATTACATGAGGCGGGGGGGGGGGGGTGGGGGGCGTCGGACATGACATGAGGGGGGACGTCGGAAAAAATAAGAAGAGGAAGAAGAAGAAAAAAAGAAATCTTCCACTCCTCTATTCCTTCTTCTTCTGCTCTTTTTTTTTCTTCTTCTTTTTTATCGGGAATGAGGGTGTCGATGATCGCCGAGCGGTC
Source organism: Aegilops tauschii subsp. strangulata (assembly GCF_002575655.3). Lineage (NCBI taxonomy): Eukaryota > Viridiplantae > Streptophyta > Magnoliopsida > Poales > Poaceae > Aegilops > Aegilops tauschii. The sequence goes on along the minus strand of NC_053039.3, from coordinate 568,024,823 downwards.
GAGGGTCGGGAACTAGGGCGGAGGGTCGAGGGTCACTGAGGGGTCGAGGGACGTCGAGGGTTCGAGGTGCGAGGGTCGTCGAGGGGTCGAGGGTCACCCGGGAGAAGCTAGGTCTACGTTTGCCACTAATATATCCACCCGCTTCATGTTTAGAAAAGTGTATATATGTATGTATGTTCTCTGTGTATATATGTTCATATATGCAAAAGTTAGATTTTTAGAAAAGTGAGCACCCCCTCTCGACCGTGATAACTTATACCACGGGAGCACCCCCCCGGCTCGCTCGACCAAAACTCTCGAGGACACCCAAACCCTAGAAAAAAACGATGTCGGTCTCCTACCCCCTCTCGCCGCGCCCCTACCCTTGAAGTGTTGGCGAGGCCACCCCAAACCCGGAATAAGCTAGGTCTACGTTTGCACTAATATATCCACCTGCTGTCATGTTTGTGTAATAATTGCCATGTTGTAATATTTGCAGAAACAATGGAGCACGGACGAGACGAGGAAGCAGAAGAGGTGTTGGGGGACATAATCTTAGCCGGAGGTGATGTCTTGTCGTATCTTAACGACAATGATGGTCTGGAAGAATAGGGTGAAGAAGCAGGCTACGGTGATCGAAGAGTGGAGGAGGAAAGACATGATTATGATGGCTCCGGTGACCCAATGCTGGTGCAAGAAGGAGCCCGTGGTGACGGCTCCGGTGACCGAACAGAGTCCGGCCAGGTAAATATATTAGTTAAGCCTGTGCTGAATAGCTAATTGATGCATTCATTGTTTTGGTATGTACACATATTAATTAACTCTCGTCTTTCTTCTTTTTTCTAGCCCTCCGGATCGAGCACAACTTCGGTAAAGAGACGAGGCCCGAAGAGAAAGTTGCGCTCGGATGAAAGGTTTGAGATCACAGCAATCGCGCGCGACGGCCAACCGATTGAACCCATCCGGACAAAGGAAGCATTTGCTGCTCAGTGCGGGGTTCTTGTTAGGGACAAGATCCCGCTCAGCATCCACCAATGGTATAAGCCTAAGAAGGAAGACCCTGAGGTGTCTTATGTCAATGATATGCAGAAAGATGATCTTTGGACTGAGCTGAAGGAAAATTTCACCCTACCGCCAGAGGAGGATCCGGAGAAGCCAGTTAAAGAGCAATTAATCAAGTCTCATGCTCTTAAGAAGATGGCAGACCTATTCAGGAGGTGGAAGAATGAGCTGAAAACGTTTGTCGACAAAGAAGAGACACCAGAATTCATCGGCCGGTATGAGAAGATCAGAGATCACTGGCCCGCATTTGTGGCCCACAAGACATCGGAAAAGAGTAAGAAGATGTCAGCGACAAACAAGAAGAATGCTGCGAAGAAGAAGCTTCACCATCGCACGGGGTCAGGTGGCTACCTCAAAGCCCGACCTAAGTGGGCCAAGGCTGAGAAAGATCTGCTTGATAAAGGGATCGAACCAGAGACAATGAACTGGCCAGACCGCTGCCGGACTTGGTTCTTCGGGGCTGGCGGAAAATTGGACCCTGTATCAGGGAGGTGCGTTTGGACGGACGAGCTTTTGAGAATACCAGTCAAGAGGCTTCAGCACTATATCAATGCAGCGCAGCAAGGGACGTTCGTTCCAGACAGAGAGAACGACGAGCTCACAATGGCCCTCGGGAATCGTGAGCACCCTGGACGGACACGAGGCACGCCAGGCTCCGTTCCGTGGAAGGCTGGTTTTCCGGACGCAGGCGGTTACAAAAGCCAGGAGAGGAGAAAAAAAGTGGAGCAGACCCAAATTCAGAAGCTGCACGAAAGGGTTCAAGCGCTAGAGGAACGAGACGGCAATCGACATGCCGAAACTACCCGCGAAGCTACCCCGCCATCTCAGCAGAGAAGCAGCGTGGCTTCCACCGAGCTGCTTCAGCCGGAGCATGTCTTGACGGCTCCTGCTAGCTACCCCGTGGATGCTATCACGGAGTCTCAACACTGCCACGTTATGACGCAATGGCAGAACTTCAAAGTCAAGGCGGCTGTTGGGTCTGTTTTACCTCCTGAACCCGGCGCAACCTACCATTGCCGGCCGATTCCAGAAGGATATGCTAGGGTGATGGTGGATTGAATAACGGAGGGATTTGAGGACCTCCAGCTTGACCACCCTACCAGTGAAGGGGAGACTCGGCTGGGTTCTGCTCTGAAGACTGTTGGGGAACGTAGTAATTTCAAAAAAATTCCTACGCACACGCAAGATCATGGTCATGCATAGCAACGAGAGGGGAGAGTGTTGTCCACGTACCCTCGTAGACCGAAAGCGGAAGCGTTAACACAACGCGGTTGATGTAGTCGTACGTCTTCACGATCCGACCGATCAAGTACCGAACGCACGGCACCTCCGAGTTCAGCACACGTTCAGCTCGATGACGTCCCTCGAACTCCGATCCAGCCGAGTGTTGAGGGAGAGTTTCGTCAGCATGACGGCGTGGTGACGATGATGATGTTCTACCGACGCAGGGCTTCGCCTAAGCTCCGCTACGATATTATCGAGGTGTAATATGGTGGAGGGGGGCACCGCACACGGCTAAAATATCGTATATCAATTATGTGTCTAGAGGTGCCCCCCTGCCCCCGTATATAAAGGAGCAAGGGGGAGGCTGCCGGCCTAGGAGGTGTGGCGTGCCAGGAGGAGTCCTACTCCTACCGGTAGTAGGACTCCCCCCCTTTCCTTGTTGGACTAGGAGTGGAAGAGGGGAAGAGGTGGAGGGGAGGAAGGAAGGGGGGTGCCGCACCCCTCTCCTTGTCCTATTCGGACTAGGGGGGGGGGAAGGGGAGCGCGGCCCTGCCCTAGCCTCCTCTCCTCTCTCCCACCTAGGCCCACTAAGGCCCATTAAGTTACCGGGGGGTTCCGGTAACCTCCCGGTACTCCGGAAAAATCCCGATTTCACCCGGAACACTTTCGATGTCCAAACATAGGCTTCCAATATATCAATCTTTATGTCTCGACCATTTTGAGACTCCTCGTCATGTCCGTGATCACATCCGGGACTCCGAACAACCTTCGGTACATCAAAACATATAAACTCATAATATAACTGTCATCGTAACTTTAAGCGTGCGGACCCTACGGGTTCGAGAACTATGTAGACATGACCCATACACCTCTCCGGTCAATAACCAATAGCGGAACTTGGATGCTCATATTGGTTCCCACATATTCTACGAAGATCTTTATCGGTCAGACCGCATAACAACATAAGTTGTTCCCTTTGTCATCGGTATGTTACTTGCTCGAGATTCGATCGTCGGTATCTCGATACCTAGTTCAATCTCGTTACCGGCAAGTCTCTTTACTCGTTCCGTAATACATCATCCCGCAACTAACTCATTAGTCACAATGCTTGCAAGGCTTATAGTGATGTGCATTACCGAGTGGGCCCAGAGATACCTCTCCGACAATCGGAGTGACAAATCCCAATCTCGAAATACGCCAACCCAACAAGTACCTTTGGAGACACCTGTAGAGCACCTTTATAATCACCCAGTTACGTTGTGACGTTTGGTAGCACACAAAGTGTTCCTCCGGTAAACGGGAGTTGCATAATCTCATAGTCATAGGAACATGTATAAGTCATGAAGAAAGCAATGGCAACATACTAAACGATCGAGTGCTAAGCTAATGGAATGGGTCAAGTCAATCACGTCATTCTCCTAATGAGGTGATCCCGTTAATCAAATGAAAACTCATGTCTATGGCTAGGAAACATAACCATCTTTGATTAACAAGCTACTCAAGTAGAGGCATACTAGTGACACTCTGTTTGTCTATGTATTCACACATGTATTATGTTTCCGGTTAATACAATTCTAGCATGAATAATAAACATTTATCATGATATAAGGAAATAAATAATACTTTATTATTGCCTCTAGGGCATATTTCCTTCAAAGACTCCATGCCTATGGCAGAAGGAGCTCATCAACCTTCCGAACTGGACGCCTCATGCGAGTAAGGGCACTCCGCCTCCTCCTCCGGCGAGTGATCAGGGCACTCAGCCTCCTTCTCCGGCGCGTGGAGGCACTCCGCCTCCTCCTCCGCCTCCTCCTCCGGCGAGTGATCAGGGCACTCAGCCTCCTTCTCCGGCGTGTGGCGGCACTCCGCCTCCTTCCCCGCCTGCGCGGGCGCGCCAGAGCAGCCAGCCTCCTCCTTCTCCGCCTCGTCAGCAAGGGCGGAAGAGACCCGCCGCCGCTCTGGCTGCTCCGGCGCGTCGTAGTCCTTCTCCTCCGCCTCGTAAGCAAGGAAAGAAGACAGCTGCAGCCGCTCCGTCTGCTCTGCCGGCGTCTAGCAGTACAGCCAGAGGCGGGAGGCAATACAGATTCGGTCCTTCTCTGAAGACTCTAGAGAAGTTACCATACGAGAGGACCGAGGAGGAAACCACGAAGATCGTGCGAGCCGAAGTGACGAACTTCTTTGAAGGGGTGAAAGAAAATAAACATCCACCTCCGGAGGAGAAGGTAGATCCGGTGAAAGCGAAGCGCACTCTGGCTGCCCTGACAAAACCACCAAAGTCTCCGTCGAAAGGCAACTATGAGCGCATTATTGCAAAGACATTTGCCGAAGCGGAGCGGTCGGGAAGTACTGTCAGTGATCAAAGGTTAAAAGAACGACGAGCTGGGAAAAAAATTGCCCAGCTCGGCGAACAAGCGAACCAATCGTGCCCCCCGCTCAAGGTGTCTAGCGACATCGTCGCTAATGATCCGAGGATGGTGCCCGGTTATAGCAATCTTGGAGATTACCTGCCCGACGATGTACATTATGATATCTTGGAGGTGGACGAACACAAATACCATTACGGGAAGCCTCTCGTCAAAGATGAAAGATCTCTAACAACGATGATGCGAAGATTACATGATTGGTACATGAAAACCTGCAGAGAGTCTGGGGGAGGAATACTTTGACGCTGAGAGTTAAACCGGAGCATGACCTCGTTGGAATTGAACTGTTGAATGTTCCATTTGAGGAGTTCTTCCAATTTTTCAATCAAAAGGCCCACAATAAATCAACGATCACTTGCTACTGTCTGTAAGTAGTACTACTTCTGTCATTAAGTCTCTCTATATAGGTCAGCTCTTTCATTGCATGTATTTATAATTATCCTCACTATATTATGCAGATTGAAGATCGCCGAATTGAAGAAAAGACAAATCGGTGATATTGGGTTCATTAACACAAATCTCATAGATGCAAGTGAGGTTAAATATAATGCCGAAAATACCGAGGCCAACTTGCTACGATCGTTGCTAACAAATGAAAACAAAGATATAATACTCTTTCCTTACAACTTCAAGTGAGTGTTACTATCTTGTGCATATTCGGTTTCCCTTATTAGTCCAGATTATAGTAATGTAATTGATGACTTATGCATGCGTGCGCAGCTTCCACTATATTCTCCTAGAGATTAAGCTTGAGCAGGGAGTAGTAACCGTCTTAGACTCGAGACGAAAAGATCCCCAGGACTATGCGGACATGACTCAAATGCTCGAGAAGTAAGTTAAATCGATCATTATCCACCATATCAGCAACTTTGTTCATTTCCTGATATCAAGTAATTGTTTTCTTTGTCTGGCAGGGTTTGGAGAAAATTCACCAAAAAAGCTCCGGGACTGCCGAAGAAGCTGCAATTTAAACACCCGAAAGTAAGTACTATAGTAGCATGTTCCGCGCATCTCCTAGTGATTCAAGCGCTAGTTTCATCAATACCATTTAGCATGCTTGCTTATCAGTTTTATTGACCTTTATTTCTTGTAAAGTGGTTGTGGCAGGAACCCGGGAATAATTACTGTGGATACTACGTTTGCGAGTCCATCCGCTACACGACCTGTGAGCGGGGCTACACTGACGAACAATATGAAGTGCGTAAGCAATAATATTCACAATTTTATTTTATTACCATCATTTGTGTTGAGTTTCATTTATTCATATATATATATATATATGTATTGGCCCCCTTCTTCAAATTAGATCTTTCGGATGCGGGATGAACTCCTAGCACCAGATCATATGCGAGCAATTCAAGAGGAATTGGCGGCATTCTTCCTTGACCACGTGATCGCTGAAAACGGAGAATACTATGTGGACCCTGTGTTCTTACAATTTAATTAGGAGATTATATTGTAAGAGATAATTATTGTATATATGTAACCGGTAGTGTCGGATAGATATACGTGAACTTGTTGTTCGACCAATCTCTCGGAGAAGGAGAGGTGGTCGATATCACTTCTCTCTGTATGCATATGTTCATGACGATCTTCTGTTTCCTTCATTTGATTACTAGCTAGCGTGTCTAGTCCTCTCCATACGTATATAGTACGTAGCGTCGACCAAGCACGGAGATAAGAGAGGACACTTCTCTCTATTAATTAGCTAGCTAACACAATATATGGAACACCTAAATTAACCCCCCAAAACCCCCAACCCCCCCCTTTCAAAACAAAAAACAAAAACCCCAGCCCCTGAAATGCTGACGCGTGGATGCCTATTGGTCCCGGTTAGTGCCACCAACCGGGACCAAAGGCCCTCCTGCCTGGGCTCGCCGCACCGGCCACGTGGAGGCCCATCTGTCCCGGTTCGTGTAAGAACCGGGACTAAAGGGTTAGGGCATTAGTAACGACCCTTTAGTCCCGGTTCAAAAACCGGGACAAAAGGCCCTTACCAACCGGGGACAATAGGACCTTTTTCTACTAGTGTAAGTAAATTTACCGATGGAACGAAGACGAAAGAGGGGATGCCATCCGGGGCATCCCTAGCTTAGATGCTTGGTTGTCCTTGAATATTACCTTGGGGTGCCGTGGGCATCCCCAAGCTTAGGCCCTTGCCACTCCTTATTCCATAGTCCATCAAATCTTTACCCAAAACTTGAAAACTTCACAATAGAAAACTCATGAGATCCGTTAGTATAATAAAATAAATTACCACTTGTGGTACTGTTGTGAACTCATTCTAAATTTATATTGGTGTTATATCTACTATATTCCAATTTCTCCATGGTTCATACCCCCCGATACTACCCATAGATTCATCAAAATAAGCAAACAACACATAGAAAATATATCTGTCAAAAACAGAACAGTCTGTAGCAATCTGAAAACTTCGTATACTTGTAACTCCAAAAATTCTGAAAAATTAGGACTATATGGAAATTTTGTATATCAATCTTTTGTAAAAAATTCAGATCAAAAGCAGGCTTCTGTGATTTTTTTCAAATTGTGGCAATGAGCGCAAAAGTTTCTGTTTTTCAGCAAGATCAAATCAACTATCTTCCAAATCATTCCAAAAGTTACTTGGCACAAACACTAATTAAAACATAAAAACACATCTAACCAAAGGCTAGATGATAAAATTATTGCAAAGCAGCAAGGAAAAATATTGGGTTGTCTCAAAACAAGCGCTTTTCTTTAAAGTCTTTTAGCTATGCATTGAGATTTCACTACTAGGGTAAAGCCTAGTAGTAGCGCAGGTTTTGAGGCTATTAGCACCCGCGCTACTACTACGACGCTACAGCTAACTGTTAGTAGTAGCGCGGTCTGTACCCGCGCTACTACTATTGACTATATCAGCAGCGCTTTTTCGGAACGCGCGACTATTAATTAGATGTAGTGCTTTCCTAGCCCCACGCTACTGCTATATCTTTCATCATCCCCCCCCGCTTCCTACCCCGTTTCAGTTTCAATAAACTGCAATTTCCAGATACTAGGTACTACTAGATATTAATTTCATAAAGCATTATAGGTACTAGGTAGTACTAGATAACAATTTCATATATAGTCAACATGCATCCTCTAGCAGTACTAGGTAGTCTTACAGCCACACATATATAGCAGTTCTACTAGGTATATATTGTCATACAGCCACACACACATATGTAGTTCTAGATGATATCGACGACGATCATCATCCTCAAGCCTGGGCGGTGGGTGTTCCTGATAGTAATTAGGATGGCCTGTCCAACACGAAGATTCTTGCCAACGAGGAATCTCTTCCACCCAACCAAGTTTAAGTGTGTGCGACCGTCCGTGTCCATGCGGTAAGTACAGGTGGTGACGGAGCCCCTTGCGGTAAGGCGTAGTCCAGCTAAGCCTTCTTCATCAGGCTCGATACCACAACTCCTAGATAGGCTCTTTGGCAATTTCTGAATAAGAAAAACATATCAATTTATAAATAGCCTCGCACAAACTCTTGCAAATATATTTCTATTAAGTATAGATTTCTACACTATCAAAAGACACAGTACTACACATTTGTACTAAGCATGAATTCTACTAATAAGTATATATGGATTATCTACACTATTAATAGTTCCTTGGATTCTACACTAATAAGCATGTGATCGGAGTCTACACTAAAGCATATCATCGACTAGATTCCACACAACATATCATTGGACTCTACACTAAGCATATCATTGGATAATTTGCATTTGTAAGTATAACATACCATATCATGCCGAGCGACCATGGTACCTGTCAGGCGGGTCACGAATGGCACACTACAGGAATCAGCTAATTTGCCGTCCGCCAAGGCAGACGGCAAAGGCATGGAAGGCGGACGGCAAAAGGCACCGGCAAAGAAAGGATCGGTAAAGACCTTCTTTATCGTCTGCTATCTGAAGCGGACTGCAAAGAAGGTCTTTGCCATCAGCGACTGACGGCAAAGAAAGGCGACGGCAATAAATTCGCTGTTAGTCCGTTAGGTGGCTAACGGCAGTATTTGCCGTCCGCGGCTGACGGCAAAGAGCATCAGGCCTTTGCTGTCGGCCGAATGACGTCAGTTGGACGTCGCTGCCCACCAAGGCTTTGCCGTCCGCCGCTGTAGGCAAATGCGGTGATCCATTGCCGTCTGCCACTGTACGCAAACTGACCAAATGGGTCAGCTTCCAGAAAGCACAGGTGGCTGCCACGTGGCTTCTTTGCCGTCCGCCACAGACGGCAAAGAGCCCGTTGCCGTCGGTGGCAGACGGCAAAGAGCCTGCATTGCCTCTATTTTTTCTGTTTTTTTTAAATCCCACAATTTTCACAGCAAATATATATGACATATATAGATATATTTCACAGGGCTATTTCACAGCAAACATATGACATATCCAGCACATAAGTTTCATCGTACATACATATATAGTTCCATCAATTCATACATAGCAAGTTGCACATACACATTGTTCCATCATAGCAAGCTAAGAATACTAGATGAGAATGAAAGAAAAAACAAGCACTCCATCATAGCAAGCTAGCTTCCGTGAAGTGAATGAAATCCGCAAAATGGCAAATAAGAAAGTTAGAAAAAGGTGACTAGAAGAAGAAGTATATGACATTTATGAGCAAACTTAGGTGAAATGGATCATTTATGAGCTAACTTAGTTGAAATGGATCGTTTATGAGCTAACTAAGGTGAAATGGATCGTTTATGAGCTAACTAAGGTGAAATGGATCATTTATGAGCTAACTTAGTTGAAATGGATCGTTTATGAGCTAACCTAGGTGAAATGGATCGTTTATGAGCTAACTTAGGTAAAATGGATGGTTTTGTAGGTCAGTAAGCTTATTATGTCATTTTGGAGGAAATAAAGCTAAGTCTAGGTCTTTATGCATTTGTTAAGCAAAACACTAGAGAAACTTATCGTGATCATGGAGGTGTAGGAGCGGGCTACTAATAATCTCAATCACTATCATCAATAAATGCATAATCATCATCATCACTATCATCAATGACGTGCTCATAGGGTTCAGCGGCATCAACATGTGGAAGGCCACCTTGACGTAATCGGTCAAGCATTGACAGGTCATCTGCAGCAGTAACCTCTTCTTGTTCCGGCTCTTCTTGTTCCTCCTCTGGGGTGATGCCGGATTCACTATCGCTGTCTACTTCAATGTTTTGGGGTGAAGTATAGCGGTTCTTGAAACGTTTTTTGGAAGACGTGTCTCTTGGAAGAATTCTCCTTCATATGTGTCTGGGTTAATGTGAGGTTCATAATCCTCTTCCTTTGGGGGAGATAGTCTAGCACGTGGCGGCACTTCATAAACGACATCCCAACCTTTCAGATTTGGATTAGTTTGGCAGGCCCACGGTAGATAGAATACTTGGGTCGCCTATTGTGCCGTAATATAGACATCAGGAACATCTAAATGGGTGCTTTGTTTGATTTCAACTAGCCCTATATGTTCATGAGTCCTTCTAGTCTCCTTCGGCTGAAACCAATAACATTTGAAGAGTACGATATTCGGTGGGTTTTCACCATAGAATAGAAGTTCATAAATTGCTTCAACTCTCCCATAATACTCGGTACCTCCTTCGCCGATAGCAGATACACAACAATTTGTAGACTTTCGGTCGGCCATAGATAGCTCTTTGCCATAGGTACGAAAGGGATACCCGTTGATGTCATATTTGTCAAATGAATGAACCTTATAGTCAAAACCATTAGCGACTTGTCTCAATTCGGCGTCCATAGACTCTGAATTAGCCTACAAGTTTAATACGAAAGGATTGTTGCATTAGGCACAAATTAGTGAATGAAATGAAATGGTATAATAGAAACTACCGTTTGTTTGAACCAAGAGATGAAACCGGGATAGCCGCCTCCTTGCTTTGCGAGAAGCTCATACTCTTCGACGGAATCCTTTTGGATCACCGCTCCATACGAGAATATGGCGACGTATCGACTGTTTGAAATATCCAGGAATAAGAGCAGTTCAAAGGAAATAGACGTTGCGAAACAATGTACCGAGAACTTACTCGATGTACGGCCGCACTTCTGTCAGGTTGTTGAAGATATACGACGTAATGGTCCGCCATTCTTCGTTATCCAAAGATACTGGTTTCGAACCGTTGGCTAGTGCGAGATTCCCTTTGAATAGGCTGAGGTTGGATCCACCCTTTTTAGGGTCGTCGGCATTGTACCGAGGCTTCGGATTATGCAAATGACGATTTTTGGCTTCGTAGTATGCTGTCACGAAGTTTGCCGCCTCCTCAGTGATGAATGCCTCAGCCATCGATGCTTCATTCTACGTTTATTGTTACATTTTTCTCGAAGCGTCTTCTGCATCCTCTCAGTTGGGTAGCACCAACGATTTTGCATGCCCCCCCAATCTTGCCTCGGTCGGGAGACGCAAAATCAAATGCTGCATTGGATTAAAGAAGCCCGGTGGAATGATCTTCTCTAACTTGTAGATCAACTCCGACGCCAACTCTTCCATTTCTTCTAGCACGCCGGGTGATAGTTCTTTCGCACAAAGAACACGGAAGAAATAGCTGAGTTCTGCCAGTACTAGCCATTCATCCTCAGGGATGAAGCCACGCAACATCACCGGAATTACCCGCTCAATCCATATGTGCCAATCATGACTCTTGAGATCAAATATATTCAATTTATCAAGACTCGCTCCGCTCTTTAGATTCGCTGCATACCCATCGGGGAACATCAACTGCATTTTCACCCACAAGATAATTTCCCTCATAGTTGGCCTTCCAAGATTGAACCATGCCTTTGGCTTCGTCAAATTCTGCTTTCCTTTCGGTTCTTTCATGTTTTGTAACGGCCTATCACATAGCGCCTCTAGATCGACTCTAGCCTTAGTATTATCCTTTGACTTCCCATCTATGCCGAACAATGTACCAAAAAGTGCCTCAGCGATATTCTTCTCAGTGTGCATCACGTCGATGTTGTGTGGGCAAAGGAGGTCTTTGAAGTAAGGCAGATCCCATAAGCATGTCTTGTGAGTCCAGGCATGTTTAGAATTATACCCCTTGAAGTACCCTGGACGCTCTGGATCTGGCTCGAGAGCGTTTAACTGATCCAGGGTCTGTTGGTCGGTCAACGTAGGTGGTGCAGAGTTTTTGACAACTCTACCTCTGATGAAGTTCTTCTTGTCTTTCCTGAACTTATGGCGAGGATCCAGGAACTGTCTATGCATGTCGAAGCAAGAAAACTTGCGACCGGCCGGAAGCCAACGAAACTCAAGAGCTCCCTTGCATGTGGGGCATGCGAACCTTCCATGCACACACCAGCCAACGAATAGCGCATACGCCGGCAAGTCATGCGTCGAGTACATGTACCAGACACGCATTATGAAGTTCTGTTTGCTATAGGCGTCGCATGTCTTGAACCCATTATCCCAGGCTTCTTGCAATTCGTCCTTAAGCGGCTACATGTACACATTCATATTTTTCCCTGGATAGTTGGGCCCTGGAATTATCAACGTCAGGAAAATGTTCTTTCTTTGCATAATCTGTCCGGGGGGAGATTGAGTGGAAAGACAAATACGGGCCAACAACTATATTGGGTTGCCGTTAGACCAAACACACTGAACCCATCCGTGCTGACGCCGACTCGAGGATGCGTCGGATCTGCCGCTTTGTCATCATGTAATTCATCAAACTTCTTCCACGCAACACCATCCGATGTGTGTACCATCATCAGATTCCCATCTGCATCTAGTTCGGTTCTTTTGCCCGTTTTGTGCCATGTCATCTATCTGGCCGTCTCTTCGACCATGAAAAGACGTTGAAGTCTTGGTACGATTGGCATATGCCGAAGAACACTAATGGGGATTTTGGTCTGCGTCTTCTCACCCATATCGGTATCTACCACAACATACCCGGAAGACTTGCAAATGGGACAATAGTTCAAGTCCGCATATTCAAGCCTAAATAAGGCACATCCTTTCTCACAGGCATGTATCTTCTCATAGGGCATCTTCAGTGCACGGAGGATTTTGTCCGACTGGTACATGTTTGCAGGCATTACATGGCCTTTGGGTAGAAAGCGTCCAAATACTGTCATAATTGCGTCGTAGCATTCTCTGCCCAAGTTGACTGAGCCTTCAGAGCCATTACTGGTGAGATGGCATCCAACTGACAAAGCTCAGTGTGCTTGTGGAGCGGATGTTTTGAAGACTCCAATATTTCATTGAAGGCCTTTGCAGATTCCTCCATCTCCTCGTCCGAATCCCGAGCATCATCCAAGTCTTGCACCATGTTTTCCATCCCGGTACCATGCTCGTCGGTGCGACGACGAACCACCTCAGCTCGGTCACATTTGGCAGACTCACCATGAAATGTCCACACCGTATAATTGGGCGTAAAACCACTCTTCTGCAGGTGTTTGCCCATTTCAGCCTCTTTTCCCAATTGTCGCACCAGAAACACGGGCACCAGGTTTTCCTCTGGCCATTTACAAAAGCGGCTTGCACAAACCCCTTGGTTTTTGTAAACCATTCAGTGCTCCATTTTTTCTGACCAGTGTGACCGGTGTACATCCATGCACGATCACTCATCTTGACTTTCAGAGCTACTGGACACACAAATATATATATATATATATATATATATATATATATATATAATTCACCATGTATATATTCATCAGTTGATCTAGTTTGTCAATTTTATTACGTCCATGCAACCTACACTCTAATAGGTAATGATAGGTCCTAATCCCACCCGAGTATGTGTAGATTGGGTTCATTTTCCCATGCTATGCTCCGGATCTGACGCAAAATTTCGGCAGCACCTCCCCGCTGTTCTCCTGATACATGTCTCTGCAATAAACAGAGAGGATGTGTACCCGGAGAACAACAGGGCAGGAACTGACGAAATTTATGCGTCGGATCCGGAGCAAAGCATATGGGAAAACGAACCCAATCTACACATATTCGGGCTGTCCATGGATAGCGTTGGACAATTCGAAAGAATCACGGTTATAAATATGCAAATGCATGCATATTTATAGATGTAACCCTTTCGAACAAGAGACGCATAGTGGTTACGCTACTGATGATTGACACCTATAGCTAGCAAGTTTCATCGGCACGAAGACCAGAACAGAGCAAATGAAGGGGGGAGGAGATGTCATTTGTGCTCACCAACGAACGCAGGGGCGGAGCTCGTCGAACGCATGGGGAGGTCGTCAAACACCACACCCTCGCAGCGACGAAACAACTGCACATTTGAATCCACCCGATCAACACAAATATGTATGATGTTTTGCATAACAAAATCGAAAAATATACGACCTAACTCATAATTCACAAATATATGACCCCGTCGGCCTCTGGAAGGCCAAAGAGCACCTTCTACATATTCTTCTTTTCTTCTTCTTCTTCTTCTCCCCTCCTCTTCTTCTCCTACACTTTCTTCTTCTTCTTCTCCCCTCCTCTTCTTCTCCTACACTTTCTTCTTCTTCTTCTCCCCTCCTCTTCTTCTCCTACACTTTCTTCTTCTTCTTCTCCCCTCCTCTTCTTCTTCTTCTTCTTCTTCTTCTTCCCCTTCTACGTATTCTTCTTTTCTTCTTCTTCTTTTTTCATCTTTTTTCTACTTCTTTTAATTATATGACTAATTATCTAAAACCCATGCACTAAATCTAACACTAACACATATCTAGCACTAAACCTAACACTAACAATTAAACAGCAAAAAAAGAAAAACAGGAAAATAACTCACCGGAGCCGACGGGGGCCGGGGCTTCGCAGCGGCAGGGTGGCGGTGTAGCTCATCAGGGGGGAGGGGCGGTGGAGCTCATTAGGGGGAGGGGCGGTGAGCGGCGGCCCCGAGCCGGCAGGGAGGCGGGGGCGATGGGGCCGCGGTGGCGCAGGGGCGGTCGGGCGGCGACGTGGTGGGGTGGCGGGGTGGTGGGGCAACGGCCGGGGCGTCGGGTGGGTGAGGCGGCGGGGTGGTGGGGCGACGGGGCAAGCGGCAACGGGTGGCGGGGGTGGATGGTGGGGGCGGCGGCGGGTGGCGGGGGCGGCGGCGGGCAGCGGGGGCGGCGGTGGTGGCTGTGTTCGTCGGGGAGGAGAGAGGGAGAGAAACAGAGCGATGGAGGGGCGGGGTGGGGATCGGCCGTTAGTTAGGTTATTTCTTTGCCGTCTGCCCCACCTTTGCTGTCCGCTTTTTTGTCTTTGCCGTCTACTAGCAGACGACAACGAGGGGGGGCGTTAAGTTTTTTTAATCAGCTCGTTAGTGGGGGCCACCTCTATCTTTGCTATCTGCCAGCTGACGACAAAGATTCTTTGCCGTCCGTTTTCTGTAAGCAGACGGCAAATACCTTCTTTGCCGTCAGCCAGCAGACGGCAAAGAATTGGCTGACGGCAAATAAGCTAATTTCAGTAGTGGCACCCCGACAAAGTCATCACGTGGCGGAATTATGTCCCATAGGTTCCACACCTCCTCCTCGCTCAGCCTCATTCTTTGAGCTACGATGGCTTAATGAAGTGGGTCCTCATCATCTTCATCGAGTGGGTCCTCATTATCTTCGTCATCTTCATCATCTTCCACAGGTGGATATAAATGATAGCCAGCTTGGGTCTTTCTGCTCCGAAGGAGAAGCTGATCAACTCACCGCTAGTAAGACGCATGCGGGCGAGGAAATGGGCTCATCCATCTCCTCCAATCTGCAACATATTGCGTCCTTTCTCGATCTCCTTAGTGTACGGCCCCCAGGGGCCTCAAATGTCACAGTGTCTCCTGTCAGCTTGTTGAATTTCAACCTCACATTGCATGGGATGATCTGTGTAAAAAAAGCAAAATGACACAATGCAGTAATGCCAACACTAAAAATAAAATAGTTATTACATTTCATATAATTTCTTACCGCCGCATGACGAAAACTCGGCTGGAAGTAGATGCCGAACAGCTTGCCAGTTGCAAGGCTGCTGGCGCACCTTGACTTGCACAGTCGACATGGTAGTGGTGGTGGTGGCGCCATTTTCCTAAAGCAATATGAGCAAAGGATTAACGATCCACTTCACAGGAAAGAAAAAAAGTAGCATGTGATATTTTTGGTTCTTCTTCAGTTATATTTTCATAGCTTACTAACACCTTCTAGAATAGAACCAACAAGCTAGCAGGCAAATGCCAAATCTTGTGTATATATTACTGATATCTCTAGATGAAGAGATTCTTCCGCGAGAAGCAATTTGATGGACAATTATAATACTAAGATCTAGTAACATATAAGATGACAAGGTACCACCTACCAAAGCATTTCAGTGGCACCTATTGCCGAAAAAACTTTTCACAAATATCTACCAAATCAGGGTACCACCTAGCAAGACATTTCATCTAATTTGGCCCATATTGCCTAAGATAACTGATTAAAAAAACAAGTGGCAAATTTAACTAAATTGGCACCTACATTTTGCCAAAAAATAAATTATTACAGAAAAACAAAAGCATCTAGCTATCCATGTATAGAAAAAATAACAATAAAATGGTACATTTCTTTCCAAGCATCTAGCTAGGTCGTGCCAAATCTTCAAAGCTATCAACTACCGTACTAAATCAACTAAACCAAAATGTTCTATAAATCAACTAAATCAACTAAATCAACTAGCCTACTAAATCAACTAAATCAAAATGTTCTAAATCAACTAAATCAACTAGCCTACTAAATCAACTAAATCATATCAACTAAATCAAAATGTTGCATATGAACTAGCCTACTAAATCGAAGTGTAGCACGGGGGAGGGGTTGTGGATGGAGGAGGGAGGAGGGACAAGGAGGGGCGACTGGAGGAGGGAGGAGAGAGTAGGATGGAGGAGGAAGGCGGAGGGAGGAGGGGCCGGCCGGAGGCGAACAGAGGAGTGGAGGGAGGACAGAGGAGGAGGGCGGTACCAAGTCACAGAGGAGGGGTAGGCAACGGCGGCCGACGGGGGAGGACTGACGGGGGGGGGGGGGTTGAGGGGGAGATCGAGTGAGTGTGAGTGTGAGTGGATCGGAGAGAGGAGAGTGAGGGGTGGGAGATAGAATGGCTTAGCAGTAGTGCGCTATAGGGAAAGGCGCTACTGCTAAACGACCTAGCAGTAGCTCCTTTCACTCAGAACGCGCTACTGCTATGCGTCAACATGTAAAAATAAACTTAAAAAATACATTGATCATCAATGATCTTTTTGTGTACAATCTGATTTGTCAACATGAGTCCTCACCGGTTTAGGAACCGGTGAAGACTCATATTGCGGCCACAAATTCTACACATAGAGTTCAATGAAGACCAAGTGCTTGTGATAGTTTGAGAAGTAACATATTTAAGGTGGTAGAAACCCTCTTCGCGGAGCGAGGTGGGACTAAAATTTTGAAGTAAACTTAGCAGTAGCGGGTATTACGGGAATGCACTACTTTTATGATCTGTAGCAGTAGCGCTCTTCATATTAACACGCTGCTGCTAGAACTAGCTTCGTGGCGGGGTCGTGGCAATTATAGCAGTAGCGCGGCTTACAGGAGGCGCGCTACTGCTCTTTTATTTCAGCAGCGAGTTCTGCTGGAGCGCGCTCCTGCTATATAGCAGCAGCACCTTCTTTTAAAACGCGCTGCTGGTAAGATTCTGTGTATAGGCCTTTCCCTAGTAGTGTTTCAATCATGCTCACATGAAAGATAAGAATTGAAGCACAAAGAGAGCATCATAAAACATGTGACAAACATATTTGAGTCTAACATACTTCTTATGCATTGGAATTTTATAAGAAAACAAATTATCAAGGCAAGCAAAAACTAGCATATATATGCAAGGAAGAAAAAATAAGCAAAAGCAATCTCAACATACCGAGAGGTAATTTAGTAACATGAAAATTTCTACAACCGTATTTCCTCTCATAATAATTACATGTGGGATCATATTCAAATTCAATAATATAACTATCACGTAAAATATTCTCTTCATTATCGACATGCATGCAAAGTTGGCACTCTTCCAAAATAGTGGGATTATCATAAAATAAAAGTCATGACCTCTCGAAGCCCACTTTTATCAAAAATTTCATAAGATTGATCATACGCCAAAGTAGTGGGATCATTATTACCTAGAGTTGACACTCTTCCAAACCCACTTTCAATATTATTACAAACACATTCATCACGAGGCTTAAATAAATTTTTAAGATCATAAGAATCATTACCACCCCAATCACGATCATTGCAATAAGTAGTGGTCATAGAAAAATTAGCATCCCCAAGCTTAGGGTTTTGCATATTATTAGCACAATTGACATTAATAGAATTTGTATAACATCATTGCAATCATGCTTTTCATTCAAGGGGCTATCAAGTATGGGTGCAATAACAAAAACTTCATGTTTAACATAAGGAACTAGAGCCAGTTCATCTCCATAAGCATAATTAATATTGGCGTCATGGCCATAAGAATAGCAAGCATCATGTTCATTGAGTTGTCAATTCAACCACACCTGGAAAACTTAATATCGGCAGCAAAGTATTTAGTAGCAAAGTGGTGTGGAAGTAATGATAACAGTGGCAAAAGTAACAGTAGCAATTTTGTAGTAATCGTAACAGTGGCAGTGGAAAAGTAACTAAGCAAAGATCAATATGTGAAAAGCTCGTAGGCATTGGATCAGTGATGGATAATTATGTCGGATGCGATTCCTCATGCAACAGTTATAACATAGGGTGACACAGAACTAGCTCCAATTCATCAATGTAATGTAGGCATGTATTCTGAATATAGTCATACGTGCTTATGGAAAAGAACTTGCATGACATCTTTTGTCCTACCCTCCCATGGGAGCGGGGTCCTATTGGAAACTAAGGGATATTAAGGCCTCCTTTTAATAGAGTACCGGACTAAAGCATTAACACTTAGTAAATACATGAAGTCCTCAAACTACGGTCATCACCGGAAGTGGTCCCGATTATTGTCACTTCGGGGTTGCCGGATCATAACACATAGTAGGTGACTATTTACTTGCAAGATAGGATCAAGAACTCACATATATTCATGAAAACATAATAGGTTCAGATCTGAATTCATGGCACTCGGGCCCTAGTGACAAGCATTATGCATAGCAAAGTCATAGCAACATCAATCTCAGAACATAATGGATATTAGGGATCAAACCCTAACAAAACTAACTCGATTACACCCAGCAAGCCTACGATGGAATTACTCATGCACGGCGGTGAGCATCATGAAATTGGTGACGGAGGAAGGTTGATGATGACGGCGGCGACGGATTCCCCTCTCCGGTGTCCCGAACGGACTCCAGATCAGCCCTCCCGAGAGAGATTAGGGCTTGGCGGCGGCTCCGTATCGTAAAACGCGATGAATCCTTCACTCTGTTTTTTTCTCCCCGAACGTGAATATATAGAGTTGGAGTTGAGGTCGGTGGAGCCTCATGGGGCCCACGAGGCAGGGGGCGCGCCCCAGGGGGGTGGGTGCACCCTCCACCCTCGTGGACAGGGTGTGGGCCCCCTGGTGTCGATTCTTTCGCCAGTATTTTTTATTAATTCGAAAAATATTCTCCGTGAAGTTTCAGGTCATTCCGAGAACTTTTATTTCTGCACAAAAATAACACCATGGCAATTCTGCTGAAAACAGCATCCGCCTAGGTTAGTTCAATTCAAATCATGCAAGTTAGAGTCCAAAACAAGGGCAAAAGTGTTTGGAAAAGTAGATACGATGGAGACGTATCAACTCCCCTAAGCTTAAACCTTTGCTTGTCCTCAAGCAATTCAGTTGACAAACTGAAAGTGATAAAGAAAAACTTTTACAAACTCTATTTTCTCTTGTTGTTGTAAATATGTAAAGCCAGCATTCAAGTTTTCAGCAAAGATTATGAACTAACCATATTCACAATAACACTTAGGTCTCATGTTTACTCATATCAATGGCATAATCAACTAGCGAGCAATAATAATAAATCTCGGATGACAACACTTTCTCAAAACAATCATAATATGATATAACAAGATGGTATCTCACTAGCCCTTTCTGAGACCGTAAAACATAAATGCAGAGCACCTCTGAAGATCAAGGACTGACTAGACATTGCAATTCATGGTAAAAGAGATCCAGTCACAGTCATGCTCAATGTAAACTAATAGTAATGCATGCAAATGACAGCGGTGCTCTCCAGCTGGTGCTTTTTAATAAGAGGGTGATGACTATACATAAAAGTAAATAGATAGGCCCTTCGCAGAGGGAAGCAGGGATTGTAGAGGTGCCAGAGCTCAAGTTTTGAAATAGAGAGAACTAATATTTTGAGTGGTATACTTTCATTGTCAACATAACAACTGAGAGATCTCGATATTTTCCATGCTACACACATTATAGGCGGTTCCCAAACAAAATGGTAAAGTTTATACTCCCCCACCACCAACAAGTATCAATCCATGGCTTGCCCGAAACAACGGGCCTCCAACTAACAACAGTCCTAGGGGAGTTTTGTTTGCAGTTATTTTGATTTGGTTTAGGCATGGGATTGGGCATCCCGGTTACCGGCCATTTTCTCGTGAGTGAGGAGCGGAGTCCACTCCTCGTGAGAATAACCCACCTAGCATGGAAGATACAGACAGCCCTAGTTGATACATGAGCTATTCGAGCATACAAAACAGAATTTCATTAGAAGGTTTAGAGTTTGGCACATACAAATTTACTTGGAATGGCAAGTAGATACCGCATATAGGAAGGTATGGTGGACTCATATGGAATAACTTTGGGGTTTATGGAAGTGGTTGCACAAGTAGTATTCCCGCTTAGTACAAGTGAAGGCTAGAAAAAGACTGGGAAGCGACCAACTAGAGAGCGACAACAGTCATGAACATGCATTAAAATTAATCAACACTGAGTGCAAGCATGAGTAGGTTATAATTCACCATGAACATAAATATCGTGTAGGCTATGTTGATTTTGTTTCAACTACATGCGTGAACATGTGCCAAGTCAAGCCACTCGAATCGTTCAAAGGAGGATACCACCCTATCATACCACATCACAACCATTTTAATAGCATGTTGGCACGCAAGGTAAACCATTATAAACTCCTAGCTAATTAAGCATGGCATGAGCAACTATAATCTCTAATTGTCATTGCAAATATGTTTTATTCATAATAGGCTGAATCAGGAACGATGAACTAATCATATTTACAGAAACAAGATAGGTCGAGTTCATACCAGCTTTTCTCATCTCAATCAGTCCATCATATATCTGTTGGGGATCATAGCAGAATTTTAAAATTTCCTATGCATCACCAAGATCCATCTATGGAGTATACTAGCAACGAGGGGAAAGGAGTGCATCTACATACCCTTGTAGATCGCGAGCGGAAGCGTTCCAATGAACGGGGTTGATGGAGTCGTACTCGCCGTGATCCAAATCACCGATGACCGAGTGCCGAACGGACGGCACCTCCGCGTTCAACACACGTACAGAGCAGCGACGTCTCCTCCTTCTTGATCCAGCAAGGGGGAAGGAGAGGTTGATGGAGATCCAGCAGCACGACGGCGTGGTGGTGGAAGTAGTGGGATCCCGGCAGGGCTTTGCCAAGCTTCTACGGGAGGGAGAGGTGTTGCAGGGGGAGAGGGAGGTGCCAGGGGCTGTGGTGCTGCTGCCCTCCCTCCCCCCCACTATTTATAGGCCCCCTGGAGGTGGGGGGGGGGGGGCGCCGGCCCTGGAACCCATCTACATGGGGGGGGGGGCGGCCAAGGGGGAAGGGGGGTGGCTTCCCCCCCAAGCCAAGTGGGGCGCCCCCAACCCTAGGGTTTCCAACCCTAGGCGCAGGGGGAGGCCGAAGGGGGGCGCCCCAGCCCACTAAGGGCTGGTTCCCTTCCCACTTCAGCCCATGGGGCCCTCCGGGACAGGTGGCCCCACCCGGTGGACCCCCGGGACCCTTCCGGTAGTCCCAGTACAATACCGATAACCCCCGAAACTTTCCTGGTGGCCGAAACTGGACTTCCTATATATAATTCTTCACCTCCGGACCATTCCGGAACTCCTCGTGACGTCCGGGATCTCATCCGGGACTCCGAAAAACTTTCGGGTTTCCGCATACTAATATCTCTACAACCCTAGCGTCACCGAACCTTAAGTGTGTAGACCCTACGGGTTCGGGAGACATGCAGACATGACCGAGACGCCTCTCCGGTCAATAACCAACAGCGGGATCTAGATACCCATGTTGGCTCCCACATGTTCCACGGTGATCTCATCGGATGAACCACGATGTCGAGGATTCAATCAATCCCGTATACAATTCCCTTTGTCAATCGGTATGTTACTTGCCCGAGATTCGATCGTCGGTATCCCAATACCTTGTTCAATCTCGTTACCGGAAAGTCTCTTTACTCGTACCGTAATGCATGATCCCGTGGCTAACTCCTTAGTCACATTGAGCTCATTATGATGAGGCATTACCGAGTGGGCCCAGAGATACCTCTCCGTCATACGGAGTGACAAATCCCAGTCTCGATCCGTGCCAACTCAACAGACACTTTCGGAGATACCCATAGTGTACCTTTATAGTCACCCAGTTACGTTGTGACGTTTGGCACACCCAAAGTACTCCTACGGTATCTGGGAGTTGCACGATCTCATGGTCTAAGGAAAAGATACTTGACATTGGAAAAGCTCTAGCAAGCGAACTACACGATCTTTGAGCTATGCTTAGGATTGGGTCTTGTCCATCACATCATTCTCCTAATGATGTGATCCCGTTATCAATGACATCCAATGTCCATAGTCAGGAAACCATGACTATCTGTTGATCAACGAGCTAGTCAACTAGAGGCTTACTAGGGACACGTTGTGGTCTATGTATTCACACATGTATTACGATTTCCGGATAACACAATTATAGCATGAACAATAGACAATTATCATGAACAAAGAAATATAATAATAACCATTTATTATTGCCTCTAGGGCATATTTCCAACAGTCTCCCACTTGCACTAGAGTCAATAATCTAGTTACATTGTGATGAATCGAACACCCATAGCGTCCTAGTGTTGATCATGTTTTGCTCTAGGGAGAGGTTTAGTCAACGGATCTGCTATATTCAGGTCCGTATGTACTTTACAAATATCTATGTCTCCATTTTAAACACTTTCACGAATGGAGTTGAAGCGACGCTTGATATGCCTGGTCTTCCTGTGAAACCTGGGCTCCTTGGCAAGGGCAATAGCTCCAGTGTTGTCACAGAAGAGAGTCATCGGGCCCGACGCATTGGGAATCACCCCTAGGTCGGTAATGAACTCCTTCATCCAGATTGCTTCTTGCGCTGCCTCTGAGGCTGCCATGTACTCCGCTTCACATGTAGATCCCGCCACGACGCTTTGCTTGCAACTGCACCAGCTTACTGCTCCTCCATTCAAAATATACACGTATCCGGTTTGTGACTTTGTGTCATCCAGATCTGTGTCGAAGCTAGCGTTGACGTAACCCTTTACGACGAGCTCTTCGTCACCTCCATAAACGAGAAACATATCCTTAGTCCTCTTCAGGTACTTCAGGATATCCTTGACCGCTGTCCAGTGTTCCATGCCGGGATTACTTTGGTACCTTCCTACCAAACTTACGGCAAGGTTTACATCAGGTCTGGTACACAGCATGGCATACATAATAGACCCTATGGCCGAGGCATAGGGGATGACACTCATCTTTTCTCTATCTTCTGCCATGGTCGGGCATTGAGCCGTGCTCAATTGCACACCTTGCAATACAGGCAAGAACCCCTCCTTGGACTGATCCATATTGAACTTCTTCAATATCTTGTCAAGGTACGTACTCTGTGAAAGACCACTGAGGCGTCTTGATCTATCTCTATAGATCTTGATGCCCAATATATAAGCAGCTTCTCCAAGGTCCTTCATTGAAAAACACTTATTCAAATAGGCCTTTATACTTTCCAAGAATTCTATATCATTTCCCATCAATAGTATGTCATCCACATATAATAAGAGAAATGCTACAGAGCTCCCACTCACTTTCTTGTAAACACAGGCTTCTCCATAAGTCTGTGTAAACCCAAACGCTTTGATCATCTCATCAAAACGAATGTTCCAACTTCGAGATGCTTGCACCAGCCCATAGATTGAGCGCTGGAGCTTGCATACTTTGTCAGCATTCTTAGGATCGACAAAACCTTCCGGCTGCATCATATACAATTCTTCCTTAAGGAAGCCATTAAGGAATGCCGTTTTGACGTCCATTTGCCATATCTCATAATCATAGAATGCGGCAATTGCTAACATGATTCGGACGGACTTTAGCTTTGCTACGGGTGAGAAAGTCTCATCGTAGTCAACCCCTTGAACTGGTCGATAACCCTTAGCGACAAGTCGAGCCTTATAGATGGTCATGTTACCATCCGCGTCTGTCTTCTTCTTAAAGATCCATTTATTTTCTATGGCTCGCCGATCATCGGGCAAGTCAGTCAAAGTCCATATTCGTTTTCATACATGGATCCTATCTCGGATTTCATGGCTTCTAGCCATTTGTCGGAATCCGGGCCCGCCATCGCTTCTTCATAGTTCGAAGGTTCACCGTTGTCCAACAACATGATTTCCAGGACAGGGTTGCCGTACCACTCTGGTGCGGAACGTGTCCTTGTGGACCTACGAAGTTCAGCAGTAACTTGATCCGAAGCTTCATGATCATCATCATTAGCTTCCTCCCCAGTCGGTGTAGGCACCACAGGAACATCTTCCCGCGCTGTGCTACTTTCCAGTTCGGAAGGGGTGACTATCACCTCATCAAGTTCCACTTTCCTCCCACTCAATTTTTTCGAGAGAAACTCTTTCTCCAGAAAGGACCCGTTCTTGGCAACAAAGATCTTGCCTTCGGATCTGAGGTAGAAGGTATACCCAATGGTTTCCTTAGGGTATCCTATGAAGACGCATTTTTCCGACTTGGGTTCGAGCTTTTCAGGTTGAAGTTTCTTGACATAAGCATCGCATCCCCAAACTTTTAGAAACGACAACTTAGGTTTCTTCCCAAACCATAATTCATACGGTGTCGTCTCAACGGATTTCGACGGAGCCCTATTTAAAGTGAATGCGGCAGTCTCTAAAGCATAGCCCCAAAATGAGAGCGGTAGATCGGTAAGAGACATCATAGATCGCACCATATCCAATAGAGTGCGATTACGACGTTCAGACACACCGTTTCGCTGAGGTGTTCCAGGCGGCGTGAGTTGTGAAACGATTCCACATTTCCTTAAGTGCGTACCAAATTCGTGACTTAAATATTCTCCACCACGATCTGATCGTAAGAACTTTATTTTCCTGTCACGTTGATTCTCAACCTCACTCTAAAATTCCTTGAACTTTTCAAAGGTTTCAGACTTGTGTTTCATTAGGTAGACATACCCATATCTACTTAAGTCATCTGTGAGAGTGAGAACATAACGATATCCTCCGCGAGCCTCAACACTCATTGGACCGCACACATCGGTATGTATGATTTCCAATAAGTTGGTTGCTCGCTCCATTGTTCCGGAGAACGGAGTATTGGTCATCTTACCCATGAGGCATGGTTCGCACGTGTCAAATGATTCGTAATCAAGAGACTCCAAAAGTCCATCTGCATGGAGCTTCTTCATGCGTTTGACACCGATGTGACCAAGGCGGCAGTGCCACAAGTATGTGGGACTATCGTTATCAACTTTACATCTTTTGGTATTCACACTATGAATACGTGTAACATCACGTTCGAGATTCATCAAGAATAAACCATTGACCAGCGGGGCATGAACATAAAACATATCTCTCATATAAATAGAACAACCATTATTCTCGGATTTAAATGAGTAGCCATCTCGAATTAAACGAGATCCAGATACAATGTTCATGCTCAAAGCTGGCACTAAGTAACAATTATTGAGGCTCAAAACTAATCCCGTAGGTAGATGCAGAGGTAGCGTGCCGACGGCGATCACATCGACCTTGGAACCATTCCCGACGCGCATCGTCACCTCGTCCTGTGCCAGTCTCCGCTTATTCCGCAGTTCCTGTTTTTAGTTACAAATATGAGCAACCGCACCGGTATCAAATACCCAGGAGCTACTACGAGTACTAGTAAGGTACACATCAATTACATGTATATCACATATACCTTTGGTGTTGCCGGCCTTCTTGTCCGCTAAGTATTTGGGGCAGTTCCGCTTCCAGTGACCACTTCCCTTGCAATAAAAGCACTCAGTCTCAGGCTTGGGTCCATTCCTTGACTTCTTCCCGGCAACTGGTTTACCGGGCGCGGCAACTCCCTTCCCATCCTTCTTGAAGTTCTTCTTGCCCTTGCCTTTCTTGAACTTAGTGGTTTTATTCACCATCAACACTTGATGTTCCTTTCTGATCTCCACCTCCGCTGATTTCAGCATCGAATATACCTCAGGAATGGTCTTTTCCATCCCCTGCATATTGAAGTTCATCACAAAGCTCTTGTAGCTTGGTGGAAGCGACTGAAGGATTCTGTCAATGACCGCGTCATCCGGGAGATTAACTCCCAGCTGAGACAAGCGGTTGTGTAACCCAGACATTCTGAGTATGTGCTCACTAACAGAACTATTTTCCTCCATTTTACAGCTGAAGAACTTGTCGAAGACTTCATATCTCTCGACCCGGGCATGAGCTTGGAAAACCATTTTCAGCTCTTCGAACATCTCATATGCTCCATGTTTCTCAAAACGCTTTTGGAGACCCGGTTCTAAGCTGTAAAGCATGCCGCACTGAACGAGGGAGTAATCATCAGCTCGTGATTGCCAAGCGTTCATAACGTCTTGGTTCTCTGGGATTGGTGCTTCACCTAGCGGTGCTTCTAGGACATAATCTTTCTTGGCAGCTATGAGGATGATCCTCAGGTTCCGGACCCAGTCCGTATAGTTACTGCCATCATCTTTCAGCTTGGTTTTCTCTAGGAACGCGTTGAAGTTGAGGACAACGTGGGCCATTTGATCTACAAGACATATTGTAAAGATTTTAGACTAAGTTCATGATAATTAAGTCCATATAATCAAATTATTCAATGAACTCCCACTCAGATAGACATCCCTCTAGTCATCTAAGTGAAACATGATCCGAGTTAACTAGGCCATGTCCGATCATCACGTGAGACGGACTAGTCAAGATCGGTGAACATCTCCATGTTGATCGTATCTTCTATACGACTCATGCTCGACCTTTCGGTCCTCCGTGTTCCGAGGCCATGTCTGTACATGCTAGGCTCGTCAAGTCAACCTAAGTGTATTGCGTGTGTTCCGAGGCCATGTCTGTACATGCTAGGCTCGTCAACACCCGTTGTATGCGAACGTTAGAATCTATCACACCCGATCATCACGTGGTGCTTCGAAACAACGAACCTTCGCAACGGTGCACAGTTAGGGGGAACACTTTCTTGAAATTATTATAAGGGATCATCTTACTTACTACCGTCTTTCTAAGCAAATAAGATGCAAAACATGATAAACATCACATGCAATCAAATAGTGACATGATATGGCCAATATCATTTTGCTCCTTTGATCTCCATCTTCGGGGCACCATGATCATCTTCGTCACCGGCATGACACCATGATCTCCATCATCATGATCTCCATCATTGTGTCTTCATGAAGTAGTCACGCCAACGATTACTTCTACTTCTATGGCTAACGCGTTTAGCAACAAAGTAAAGTAATTTACATGGCGTTATTCAATGACACGCAGGTCATACAAAAAATAAAGACAACTCCTATGGCTCCTGCCGGTTGTCATACTCATCGACATGCAAGTCGTGATTCCTATTACAAGAATATGATCAATCTCATACATCACATCTTCTGGCCATATCACATCACATAGCACATGCTGCAAAAACAAGTTAGACGTCCTCTAATTGTTGTTGCAAGTTTTTACGTGGCTTGTATAGGTTTCTAGCAAGAATGTTTCTTACCTACGTAAAACCACAACGTGATATGCCAATTTCTATTTACCCTTCATAAGGACCCTTTTCATCGAATCCGTTCCGACTAAAGTGGGAGAGACAGACACCCGCTAGCCACCTTATGCAACTAGTGCATGTCAGTCGGTGGAACCTGTCTCACGTAAGCGTACGTGTAAGGTCGGTCCGGGCCGCTTCATCCCACAATACCGCCGAAACAAGATAAGACTAGTAACGGCAAGAAGAATTGGCAACATCTACGCCCACAACTGCTTTGTGTTCTACTCGTGCATAGTAACTACGCATAGGCCTGGCTCATGATGCCACTGTTGGGGATCGTAGCAGAATTTTAAAATTTCCTACGCATCACCAAGATCCATCTATGGAGTATACTAGCAACGAGGGGAAAGGAGTGCATCTACATACCCTTGTAGATCGCGAGCGGAAGCGTTCCAATGAACGGGGTTGATGGAGTCGTACTCGCCGTGATCCAAATCACCGATGACCGAGTGCCGAACGGACGGCACCTCCGCGTTCAACACACGTACGGAGCAGCGACGTCTCCTCCTTCTTGATCCAGCAAGGGGGAAGGAGAGGTTGATGGAGATCCAGCAGCACGACGGCGTGGTGGTGGAAGTAGCGGGATCCCGGCAGGGCTTTGCCAAGCTTCTGCGGGAGGGAGAGGTGTTGCAGGGGGAGAGGGAGGTGCCAGGGGCTGTGGTGCTGCTGCCCTCCCTCCCCCCCACTATTTATAGGCCCCCTGGAGGGGGGCGGGGGGCGCCGGCCCTGGAACCCATCTACATGGGGGGGGGGGGGCGGTGGCCAAGGGGGAAGGGGGGGTGGCTTCCCCCCCAAGCCAAGTGGGGCGCCCCCACCCCTAGGGTTTCCAACCCTAGGCGCAGGGGGAGGCCCAAGGGGGGGCGCCCCAGCCCACTAAGGGCTGGTTCCCTTCCCACTTCAGCCCATGGGGCCCTCCGGGACAGGTGGCCCCACCCGGTGGACCCCCGGGACCCTTCCGATGGTCCCGGTACAATACCGATAACCCCCGAAACTTTCCCGGTGGCCGAAACTGGACTTCCTATATATAATTCTTCACCTCCGGACCATTCCGGAACTCCTCGTGACGTCCGGGATCTCATCCGGGACTCCGAACAACTTTCGGGTTTCCGCATACTAATATCTCTACAACCCTAGCGTCACCGAACCTTAAGTGTGTAGACCCTACGGGTTCGGGAGACATGCAGACATGACCGAGACGCCTCTCCGGTCAATAACCAACAGCGGGATCTAGATACCCATGTTGGCTCCCACATGTTCCACGGTGATCTCATCGGATGAACCACGATGTCGAGGATTCAATCAATCCCGTATACAATTCCCTTTGTCAATCGGTATGTTACTTGCCCGAGATTCGATCGTCAGTATCCCAATACCTTGTTCAATCTCGTTACCGGCAAGTCTCTTTACTCGTACCGTAATGCATGATCCCGTGGCTAACTCCTTAGTCACATTGAGCTCATTATGATGAGGCATTACCGAGTGGGCCCAGAGATACCTCTCCGTCATACGGAGTGACAAATCCCAGTCTCGATCCGTGCCAACTCAACAGACACTTTCGGAGATACCCGTAGTGTACCCTTATAGTCACCCAGTTACGTTGTGACGTTTGGCACACCCAAAGTACTCCTACGGTATCCGGGAGTTGGACGATCTCATGGTCTAAGGAAAAGATACTTGACATTGGAAAAGCTCTAGCAAACGAACTACACGATCTTTGAGCTATGCTTAGGATTGGGTCTTGTCCATCACATCATTCTCCTAATGATGTGATCCCGTTATCAATGACATCCAATGTCCATAGTCAGGAAACCATGACTATCTGTTGATCAACGAGCTAGTCAACTAGAGGCTTACTAGGGACACGTTGTGGTCTATGTATTCACACATGTATTACGATTTCCGGATAACACAATTATAGCATGAACAATAGACAATTATCATGAACAAAGAAATATAATAATAACCATTTATTATTGCCTCTAGGGCATATTTCCAACAATATCGTCATTATTGCCTTTCACTTGCACGACCGAACGGTGTGGATAATAATAATAGTGCACGTGCATTGGACTAAGCTGGAATCTGCAAGCATTTAACACACAGGAGAAGACAAGGTAATATGGGCTCTTTGTTAAATCAACAATAATGCATATAAGAGCCACCCAACATTTTCATCATGGTCTTCTCCTCTCGGCCCCCAAAGAAAAGAAATAAAACTATTTACACGGGAAAGCTCCCAACAAGTAATAGAAGAACGAGAAACCTTTTTGGGTTTTCTTTTAATTACTACTACTACAGGCATGGAAAGTAAACTAGCTAAAAACTATAACTAATTTTTTGGTTTTTCTTAAGATCTTTCAAACACACAAGAAGAAGGCTTAGAAAAGAAAATAAACTAGCATGGATAGTACAATGAAAAAGTATGAGCACCGACAACTGGCATGAGTGTGTGAACATGAATGTAATGTCGGTGAGAAATACGTACTCCCCCAAGCTTAGGCTTTCGGCCTAAGTTGGTCTATGCCCACAGATCAAAGTGGTCCTCTCCAGTGTACTGAGGAGGATCCTCGGGGTGCCACTGGTTAACGAGCTCCTGCGGATCCCACTAATAAATAGACTCCTGTTATGGATTAGGAGACGGCTCAGGCTCAGGCTCTGGGGATCGTGTTCGCTCCCAGCATGCATAAATGTCATCGGGCAGGATGATGTATGTGCCTGAATGAATGTTAAACAAAGAAGGTGCAGGCAGGGTAATAATCTGAGAAGTATCTTCACTAAATACCAGGTTATAAATGAGTCTCTTCTCCTTATCATTGCGAATAAAATCATGTGCTACCATTCTTTTATAGTCTAAGAAAATAGGGGGCAACACCTTTTCTTCTTTCTCATAGTGTCTAATAGGTATCTCAAAATGTTTAGCAAGACGTGAAGCAAAGATACCTCCAAAAATGGGGCCCTTTGTACGGTTTAGACTCAACGTTTAGCAACCATAGCGCCTAAACTGAAAGTTCTGTCATGGAGTAAAGCATGGCGCAAAATGGCGAGGTCAGGAGTGATGTCTACAACACAACCTTCTTCTTGTAGACGTTGTTGGGCCTCCAAGTGCAGAGGTTTGTAGGACAGTAGCAAATTTCCCTCAAGTGGATGAAAGGTTTATTAATCCGTGGGAGGCGTAGGATGAAGATGGTCTCTCTCAAGCAACCCTGCAACAAAATAACAAAGAGTCTCTTGTGTCCCCAACACACCCAATACAATGGTAAATTGTATAGGTGCACTAGTTCGGCGAAGATATGGTGATACAAGTGCAATACGGATGGTAGATATAGCTTTTTGTAATCTGAAAATATAAAATCAGTAAGGTAACTAATGATAAAAGTGAGCACAAACGGTGTTGCAATGCATTGAAACAAGGCCTAGGGTTCATACTTTCACTAGTGCATGTTCTCTCAACAATAATAACATAATTGGATCATATAACTATCCCTCAACATGCAACAAAGAGTCACTCCAAAGTCACTAATAGCGGAGAACAAACGAAGAGATTATTTTAGGGTGATGACCCACAAGTATAGGGGATCGCAACAGTTTTCGAGGGTAGAGTATTCAACCCAAATTTATTGATTCGACACAAGAGGAGCCGAAGAATATTCTCAAGTATTAGCAGTTGAGTTGTCAATTCAACCACACCTGGATAACTTAGTATCTGCAACAAAGTATTTAGTAGCAAGGTAATATGGAAGTAACGGTAACGGTAGCAAAAGTAATATTTTTGGGTTTTGTAGTGATTGTAACAGTAGCAACGGAAAAGTAAATAAGCGAAGAACAATATGTGAAAAGCTCGTAGGCATTGGATCGGTGATGGAGAATAATGCCGGATGCGGTTCATCATGTAACAATCATAACATAGGGTGACACAAAACTAGCTCCAATTCATCAATGTAATGTAGGCATGTATTCCGAATATAGTCATACGTGCTTATGGAAAAGAACTTGCATGACATCTTTTGTCCTACCCTCTCGTGGCAGCGGGGTCCTAACGGAAACTAAGGGATATAAAGGCCTCCTTTTAATAGAGTACCGGACCAAAGCATTAACACATAGTGAATACATGAACTCCTCAAACTACGGTCATCACCGGGAGTGGTCCCGATTATTGTCACTTCGGGGTTGCCGGATCATAACGCATAGTAGGTGACTATAGACTTGCAAGATAGGATCAAGAACTCACATATATTCATGAAAACATAATAGTTTCAGATCTGAAATCATGGCACTCGGGCCCTAGTGACAAGCATTAAGCATAGCAAAGTCATAGCAACATCAATCTCAGAACATAGTGGATACTAGGGATCAAACCCTAATAAAACTAACTCGATTACATGATAAATCTCATCCAACCCATCACCGTCCAGCAAGCCTATGATGGAATTACTCACGCACGGCGCTGAGCATCATGAAATTGGTGATAGAGGATGGTTGATGATGACGACGGCGACGGATTCCCCTCTCTGGAGCCCCGAACGGACTCCAGATCAGCCCTCCCGAGAGAGTTTAGGGCTTGGCGGCGGCTCCGTATTGTAAGACGCGATGAATCTTTCTCTCTGATTTTTTTCTCCCCGAACACGAATATATGGAGTTGGAGTTGAGGTTGGTGGAGCTCCAGGGGGCCCACGAGGCAGGGGGCGCGCCCAGGGGGGCAGGCGCCCCCCTCGTGGACAGGTGGTGGGCCCCCTGGCCTTGATTCTTTCGCCAATATTTTTAATATTTTCAAAAAATAATCTCCGTGGAGTTTCAGGTCATTCCGAGAACTTTTGTTTCTGCACATAAATAACACCATGGTAATTCTGCTGAAAACAGCGTCAGTCTGGGCTAGTTCCATTCAAATCATGCAAGTTAGAGTCCAAAACAAGGGCAAAAGTGTTTGGAAAATTAGATACGATGGAGACGTATCATAGGGTACGAAACCACCTCAAAGTTATTCTTTCTGATCAATCTATTCAAGAGTTTGTAGTAAAATAACACGAAGCTATTCTTTCCATTCGATCTATCATAGAGTTCGTACTAGAATAACACCTTAAGACACAAATCAACCAAAAACCTAATGTCACCTAGATACTCCAATGTCACCTCAAGTATCCACGGGTATGATTATACGATATGCATGACACAATCTCAGGTTCATCTATTCATACCAACACAAAGTACTTCAAAGAGTGCCCCAAAGTTTCTACCGGAGAGTCAAGACGAAAACGTGTGCCAACCCCTATGCATAGATTCCCAAGGTCACGGAACCCGCAAGTTGATCACCAAAACATACATCAAGTGAATCAGTAGAATACCCCATTGTCACCACGGGTATCCCACGCAAGAGATACATCAAGTGTTCTCAAATCCTTAAAGACTCAATCCGATAAGATAACTTCAAAGGGAAAACTCAATCCATTACAAGAGAGTAGAGGGGGAGAAACATCATAAGATCCAACTATAATAGCAAAGCTCGCGATACATCAAGATCGTGCCAAATCAAGAACCCGAGAGAGAGAGAGATCAAACCCTCAGCCCCGAGGGTGAACTACTCCCTCCTCGTCATGGAGAGCGCCGGGATGATGAGGATGGCCACCGGTGAGGGATCCCCCCCTCCGGCAGGGTGCCGGAACAGGGTCTCGATTGGTTTTTGGTGGCTACAGAGGCTTGCGGTGGCGGAACTCATGATCTAGGTCTCTTTTCGGGGGTTTCTATATTTATAGGGATTTTTCGCGTCAGAACAAGTCAACGGGGTCTCCGAGGCAGCCACGAGGTAGGGGGGCACGCCCAAGGGGGTGGGGCGCGGCCCCCACCCTCATGGGTGCCTCGGGACTCTTCTGGCCCATCTTCGATACTCCGTGGGCTACTCTGGTCCAAAAATAATCTCCGTGAATTTTCAGGTCAATTGGACTCCGTTTGGTATTCCTTTTCTGCGGTACTCAAAAAACAAGGAAAAAACAGAAACTGGCACTGGGCTCTGTGTTAATAGGTTAGTCCCAAAAATAATATAAAATAGCATATAAATGCATATAAAACATCCTAGATGGATAATATAATAGCATGGAACAATCAAAAATTATAGATATGTTGGAGACGTATGAAGCATCCCCAAGCTTAATTCCTCCTCGTCCTCGAGTAGGTAAATGATAAAAACAGAATTTTTGATGTAGAATGCTACCTAACATAATTATCAATGTAATCTTATTTATTGTGGCAAGAATATTCAGATCCATAAGATTCAAAACAAAAGTTTAATATTGACATGAAAACAATAATACTTCAAGCATACTAATAAAGCAATCATGTCTTCTCAAAATAACATGGCCAAAGAAAGTTATCCCTACAAAATCATATAGTCTGGCTATGCTCTATCTTCATCACACAAAATATTTAAATCATGCACAACCTCGATGACAAGACAATCAATTGTTTCATACTTTGATGTTCTCAAACTTTTTCAATCTTCACGCAATACATGAGCATGAGCCATGTACATAGCACTATAGGTGGAATAGAATGGTGGTTGTGGAGAAGACAAAAAGGAGAAGACAGTCTCACATCAACTAGGCGTATCAACGGGCTATGGAGATGCCCATCAATAGATATCAATGTGAGAGAGTAGGGATTGCCATGCAACGGATGCACTAGAGCTATAAGTGTATGAAAGCTCAACAAAAGAAACTAAGTGGGTGTGCATCCAACTTGCTTGCTCATGAAGACCTAGGGCAATTTGAGGAAGCCCATCATTGGAATATACAAGCCAAGTTCTATAATGTAAAATTCCCACTAGTATAAAAGTGACAGCATAGGAGACTCTCTATCATGAAGATCATGGTGCTACTTTGAAGCACAAGTGTGGTAAAAGGATAGTAGCATTGTCCCTTCTCTCTTTTTCTCTCATTTTTTTTTATTTTTTTATTTGGGCCTTTCTCTTTTTTTATGGCCTCTTTTTTTCGCCCAGAGTCTCATCCCGACTTGTGGGGGAATCATAGTCTCCATCATCCTTTCCTCACT
The DNA here is from genome assembly GCF_002575655.3 of Aegilops tauschii subsp. strangulata. NCBI lineage: Eukaryota > Viridiplantae > Streptophyta > Magnoliopsida > Poales > Poaceae > Aegilops > Aegilops tauschii. Next base: position 567,990,057 of record NC_053039.3, on the reverse strand, counting down.
GGGACAATGCTCTAATAATGATGATCATCACACTTTTATTTACTTACAACTCAAGAATTACAACTCAATACTTAGAACAAAATATGACTCTATGTGAATACCTCCGGCGGTGTACCGGGATGTGCAATGACTCCTGAGTGACATGTACGAAAGAATTATGAACGATGGCTTTGCCACAAATACGATGTCGACTACATGATCATGCAAAGTAATATGACAATGATGGAGCGTGTCATAATAAACGGAACGGTGGAAAGTTGCATGGCAATATATCTCAGAATGGCTATGGAAATGCCATAATAGGTAGGTATGGTGGCTGTTTTGAGGAAGGTATATGGTAGGTGTATGATACCGGCGAAAGGTGCGCGATATTAGAGAGGCTAGCAATGGTGGAAGAGTGAGAGTGCGTATAATCCATGGGCTCAACATTAGTCATAAAGAACTCACATACTTATTGAAAAAATCTATTAGTTATAGAAATGAAGTACTACGCACATGCTCCTAGGGGGATAGATTGGTACGAAAATACCATCGCTCATCCCCGACCGCCACTGATAAGGAAGACAATCAAAAAATAAATCATGCTCCGACTTCATCACATAACGGTTCACCATACGTGCATGCTACGAGAATCACAAACTTTAACACAAGTATCTCTCTAATTCACAACTACTCAACTAGCATGACTCTAATATCACCATCTTCATATCTCAAAATAGTCATAAGGAATCAAACTTCTCATAGTATTCAATGCACTTTATATTAGGACTAGTTTTATAACCCAAGCAAATTACCATGATGTTTAAGGCTCTCAAAATAATATAATTGAAGCATGAGAGTTCATCTATTTCTTCAAAATAAAACCACCGCCGTGCTCTAAAAAGATATAAGTGAAGAACTAGAGCAAACGACAAACTACTCCAAAAGATATAAGTGAAGATCAATGACTAGTCGAATAATCATGCAACTATGTGAAGACTCTCTAACATTTAAGAATTACAGATCTTGGTATTTTATTCAAACATCAAGCAAAACAAAATAAAATAAAATGACGCTTCAAGCAAAACACATATCATGTGGTGAATAAAAATATAGCTCCAAGTAAAGTTACCGATGAACGAAGACGAAAGAGGGGATGCCATCCGGGGCATCCTCAATCTTAGGCTCTTGTTTGTCCTTGAATATTACCTTGGGGTGCCTTGGGCATCCCCAAGCTTAGGCTCTTGCCACTTCTTATTCCATAGTTCTTCGAATCTTTACCCAAAACTTGAAAACTTCACAACACAAAACTCAACAGAAAACTCGTAAGCTCCGTTAGTATAAGAAAATAAATCACCACTTAGGTACTGTTGTGAACTCATTCCTAATTCATATTGGTGTAATATCTACTGTATTCCAACTTCTCTATGGTTCATACCCTCCGATACTACTCATAGATTCATCAAAATAAGCTAACAACACGATGAAATCAGAATCTATCAAAAACAGAACAGTCTGTAGTAATCTGTGTCATTCGAGTACTTCTGTAACTCCAACAATTCTGAAATAAATTGGTGGACCTGAGGAATTTCTCTATTAATCATCTGCAAAAATAATCAACCTAAAAGCAGTCTCCAGTAAAAACTGGCAGCTCATCTCGTGAGCGCAAAAGTTTCTGTTTTTTACAGCAAGATCGAAAAGACTTCACCCAAGTCTTCCCAAAGGTTCTACTTGGCACAAACACTAATTAAAATATAAAACCACATATAACAGCGGCTAGATGAATAATTCATTACTAAACAGGAGCAAAAGGCAAAGAACAAAAATAAAATTGGGTTGCCTCCCAACAAGCGCTAACGTTTAACGCCCCTAGCTAGGCATGATGATTTCAATGATTCTCACATAAAAGATAAGAATTGAAACATAAAGAGAGCATCATGAAGAATATGACTAGCACATTTAATTCTAACCCACTTCATATGCATAGGGATTTTGTGAGCAAACAACTTATGGGAACAATAATCAACTAGCATAGGAAGACAAAACAAGCATAACTTCAAGATTTTAAGCACATAGAGAGGAAACTTGATATTATTGCAATTCCTACAAGCATATATTCCTCCCTCATAATAATTTTTTGTAGCATCATGAATTAATTCAACAATGTAACCATCACATAAAGCTTTCTTTTCATGATCTACAAGCATAGAATTTTTATTACTCTCCACATAAGCAAATTTCTTCTCATGAATAGTAGTGGGAGTATCATAAGAAACTCGAATACTATAAATTGTTTCCACATTAAAAGAGTAATGTTCAGAAAAATGGTAATCATAATCATGACAAATTTTATAAATATAATCATCACTACTTTTTATAGCATAAGTGTCATCACAATAATCATCACAAATAGGAGGCATGCTATCATCATAATAAATTTGCTCATCAAAACTTGGGAGGCTAAAAACATCATCTTCAGTAAACATAGCATCCCCAAGCTTGGGACAAACATTAATTGCAGAAAATAAATTCTCAAACATGTCATCCTCATCAAACATAGCATCCCCAAGCTTGGGCCTTTTCATATCATAAGCATAATCACTCTCATCATTAATAGTATGGATAGCACCAATAGTATAGCAATTATCATCATCACAATGAGTAATAGGAGCAACATCATTTGGGAGGGATACCTTTTTACCTTTGCTTCTCCGTCTTTTCTTTTTCTTCTTCACATTATGTGTGGGTTTAATCCTTGTTTTGGTGCTCCTTATTAATGAGATTTGTTGAATAGCAGGCTCCTCCTCGTTACCTGATTCATCATAAGAAATAATAGGAGGATATTGGGAAGTCTCTTCCCTTTCATTAGTATTCTCTTCATCTTCTATTTGTTTTCTTGTCTTTATGTACTGGCAATATAAGGATTTTCAATGCAATTCACCGCACAATACATAAAAATTTCTTCTAGATCAAAATCAAGAACTTTATCAAGGACAAATTTTGGAAGATCCTTAGTTATACGTTTCCTTTCTTCATAACCCAAAAGCAAACTAAGTTCATTATGATGTGCAAGGGAAATCAAGTCATCACAATTTTTGGACATGATTCGATCATGAAACAATTTGCATTGGAGATTTAAATGACCACGTTAATTGCAAAGTTCACAAGTACGACAAAGAAAATTTTGAATTTTCAGAACAAACATCTAGCCTCTCTTGCAACCATTTAGTTTCTAAGTACTTATGCCTCTTGCAAAATCTATCTTCCCTATTTGGTGTGTACTTGCAAACTCTATGTACTCCACAAAAGTTGACATGCTTATAAGAGACATTTTCATCATAACTAGTGCAATCATCATTAGTACTATGGATATTCAAAGAGTTCATACTAACAACATTGAATTCATGCTCATCATTCAAAGATTTAGTTCCAAACATTCTAATGCATTCTTCTTCTAACATTTTGGCACAATTATCGGAATCCTTACTTTCATGAAAGATAATAAAAAGATGAAGCATATGAGCCACCCTCAATTCCATTTTTTTGTAGTTTTCTTTTATAAACTAAACTAGTGATAAAATAAGAAACTAAAAGATTCAATTGCAAGATCTAAAGATATACCTTCAAGCACTCACCTCGCCGGCAACGGCGCCAGAAATTGCTTGATGTCTACTACACAACCTTCTTCTTGTAGACGTTTTTCGGCCTCCAAGTGCAGAGGTTTGTAGGACAATAGCAAATTTCCCTCAAGAGGATGACCTAAGGTTTATTAATCCGTGGGAGGCATAGGATGAAGACAGTCTCTCTCAAGCAACCCTGCAACCAAATAACAAAGAGTCTCTTGTGTCCCCAACACACCCAATACAATGGTAAATTGTATAGGTGCACTAGTTCGGCGAAGAGATGGTGATAAAAGTGCAATATGGATGGTAGATATAAGTCTTTGTAATATGAAAATATAAAAACAGCAAGGTAACTAATGATAAAAGTGAGCACAAACGGTATTGCAATGTGTCGAAACAAGGCCTAGGGTTCATACTTTCACTAGTGCAAGTTCTCTCAAAAATAATAACATAATTGGATCACATAACTATCCCTCAACATTCAACAAAGAATCACTCCAAAGTCACTAATAGCGGAGAACAAATGAAGAGATTATTGTAGGGTACAAAACCACCTCAAAGTTATTCTTTCTGATCGATCTATTCAAGAGTCCGTAGTAAAATAACACGAAGCTATTCTTTCCGTTCGATCTGTCATAGAGGTCATACGAGAATAACACCTTAAGGCACAAATCAACCAAAACCCTAATGTCACCTAGATACTCCAATGTCACCTCAAGTATCCACGGGTATGATTATACGATATGCATCACACAATCTCAGATTCATCTATTCAAACCAACACAAATTACTTCAAAGAGTGTCCCAAAGTTTCTACCGGAGAGTCAAAACGAAAACGTGTGCCAACCCCTATGCATAGATTCCCAAGGTCACGGAACCCGCAAGTTGATCACCAAAACATACATCAAGTGAATCAATAGAATACCCCATTGTCACCACGGGTATCCCACGCAAGACATACATCAAGTGTTCTCAAATCCTTAAAGACTCAATCCGATAAGATAACTTTAAAGAGAAACTCAATCCATTACAAGAGAGTAGAGGGGGAGAAACATCATAAGATCCAACTATAATAGCAAAGCTCGCGATACATCAAGATCGTGCCAAATCAAGAACACGAGACAGAGAGAGATCAAACACAAAGCTACTGGTACATACCCTCAGCCCCGAGGGTGAACTACTCCCTCCTCGTCATGGAGAGCGCTGGGATGATGAAGATGGCCACCGGTGAGGGATCCCCCCCCTCCGGCAGGGTGCCGGAACAGGGTCCCAATTGGTTTTTGGTGGCTACAGAGGCTTGTGGCGGCGGAACTCCCGATCTAGGTTTCTTTTCAGGGGTTTCTATATTTATAGGGATTTTTTTCGTCGGGAACAAGTCGGGGGGGGGGGGGGTCTCCGAGGCGGCCACGAGGTAGGGGGTGTGCCCCCACCCTCGTGGGTGCCTCGGGACTCGAGTGGCCCATCTCCAATACTTCGTGGGCTTCTTCTGGTCCAAAAATAATCTTCGTGAATTTTCAGGTCAATTGGACTCCGTTTGGTATTCCTTTTCTGCGATACTCAAAAACAAGGAAAAAACAGAAACTGGCACTGGGCTCTGGGTTAATAGGTTAGTCCCAAAAATCATATAAAATAGCATATAAATGCATATAAAACATCGTAGATGGATAATATAATAGCATGGAACAATAAAAAATTATAGATATGTTGGAGACGTGTCAAGGAGCACTAAGGCCCCCACTGTTCCCGCGACCAATTAAACATCTACTAGCAAATATTGCATAGTAACGTAAAACAGGAAAATATATACTAGTAGTTCTTGCATCTGACACTTTTCTCTTTTCCCCTACAGCAATTTCATCAATAAATTCTGCCACATCACTAGGATGTGGTTCCTCGACGCTGCCCTTAAAAGGCAACTTGCAAGCCACACAAAAATCATAGAGTTACATCTCCTTAAACTCATCATATAAATAAAAATCTACCGAAGGTGGTGATCTCCTAGCATGGAAATGAAAATTTGCACAAAAATATTAGTGAGTAGGAGATACTATTCGAGTTGGTCGTGGAGGAAGTCGGTGAGGCCTGCATTCTCAGCCAAGTAATAAAAATCATCATAAATTCCGGCGGCCTTCAAGAATGCATCACAAGGCCATTCACACGGCCGAACCTCTGTGGTGCGAGGAAGGTTGTACTTGGGCTTTTCATTCTCTTCATTCTCCTTTCCCTTCGAACTCCGGCTTGAGGAGCCTCTCAACAATCTCTTCAAAATTTTCTCCCTCTGAAAATTTCTGAAATTTTTAGTGACCCAAAATAAAAGTGAACAAAACTCAACAAAATTGATAGCAACTACTCCCACAAGTGCCTAGAGGCTATATCATGCATTAGGAATACATGGGACCATATAAATTTGACATGCAAGCTCAAGAACAGGGTCACCTAAGCAGCAAAAATTTGCAATAAATTAAGCACTAGAAGAAAAACTAATTGGACCATTGCAGGAGTCACATACCGAAGAACAATCCCCCAAAACAGTTTTGTGAATGGAGCTTTGAGCAAGGAGATCGAAAATGGCAGCAAGATGAGCTAGAACACGGGTTTGAGCTATGGGAGGATTTTTTCTGCAGGAAGACGAAGTGAGTGGGTGCAGGAATAAGTGGAGGGGGTCCACGTGGGGTGCACGAGGCAGGGGACGCGCCCTGGACCCTCGTGTCCAGGTGGTGGCCCCCTCTGGTGTGTTCTCAGTGCCAGATATTCTTAAATATTCTACAAAAAATATATTTCAATTTCAGGACATTTGGAGAACTTTTATTTTTGGGGTATTTTTTATTGCAAGAATAATTCAGAAAACAGACATAAAATACTATTTTTGCTTTATTTAATCTAAATAACAGAAAGTAAAAGGAGGGTACAGGGAGTTATGCTTTCTAACTTCATCCATATCATGCTCATCAAAAGGAATCTACTAACAAGGTTGATCAAGTCTTGTTAACAAACTCTTTCCGAATCGCATGAAACCGGATTTTTTTTGAATAACACTAGGTTACCTCAACGGGGATATGCATGTCCCCAACAATTAGAATATCATGTTTCTTCTTGACAGTAGGAAGAGGAAATTCAAAACCTCCAATAATAATCGTTGAAGTTTTTCCAATAGAATTGATACTGTGGACTTGAGGTTGTTTCCTCAGAAAGTGTACCGTATGCTCATTACCATTAACATCAAAAGTGACATTGCCTTTGTTGCAATCAATAACAGCCCCTGCAGTATTCAAAAAGGGTCTACCAAGGATAATCGACATACTATCATCCTCGGGAATATCAAGAATAACAAAGTTCGTTAAAATAGTAACATTTGCAACCACAACAGGCACATCCTCACAAATGCCGACAAGTATAGCGGTTGATTTATGGGCCATTTGTAAGGATATTTCAGTAGGTGTCAACTTATTCAAATCAAGTCTACGATATAAAGAGAGAGGCATAACACTAACACCGGCTCCAAGATCACATAAAGCAGTTTTAACATAGTTTCTTTTAATGGAGCATGGTATAGTTGGTACTCCTGGGTCTCCTAGTTTCTTAAGTATTCCACCTTTAGATGTATAATTGGCAAGCATGGTGGAAATTTCAGCTTCCAGTATCTTTCTTTTATTTGTAACAATATCTTTCATGTATTTAGCATAAGGATTCATTTTAAGCACATCAGTCAAACGCATACGCAAAAAGATAGGTCTAATCATTTCAGCAAAGCGCTCAAAATCCTCATCATCCTTTTTCTTGGATGGTTTGGGAGGAAAAGGCATGGGTTTCTGAACCCATGGTTCTCTTTCTTTACCATGCTTCCTAGCAACGAAATCTCTCTTATCATAACGTTGATTCTTTGATTGTGGGTTATCAAGATCAACAGCAGGTTCAATCTCTACATCATTATTATCGCTAGGTTGAGCATCAACACGAAGATCATCATTAACATTATCACTAGGTTCATGTTCATCACCAGATTGTGTTTCAGCATCAGAAATAGAAATATCTTTGGGATTCTCAGGTGTGTCAACAACAGGTTCACTAGAGGCATGCAAAGTCCTATCATTTTTCTTTTTCTTCTTCTTAGCAGGACTAGGTGCATCAACATTAGTTCTCTGAGAATCTTGCTCAACTCTCTTAGGGTGGCCCTCAGGATACAAAGATTCCTGAGTCATTTTACCCCTATAGTCATAACTCTAACAACATTATCATTTTTCTTATTATTTAATTCATTGAGCAAATCATTTTGAGCTTTAAGCACTTGTTATACTTGAGTGGTGACCATAGAAGCATGTTTACTAATAAGTTTAAGTTCACCCTTAACTCTAGACATATAATCACTCAAGTGTTCAATCATATAAGCATTACGTTTCAATTGTCTACCAACATAAGCATTGAAGTTTTCTTGTTTAACAATAAAATTATCAAACTCATCTAAGCATTGGCTACCAGACTTATAACGAGGCATATCACCTTCATCAAATCTATAGAGAGAATTAACCTTTACTACCCGTGTCGGGTTATCAAGACCATGTATTTTTTCGATAGGTGGTAAATTCTTAACATCTTCAGCTTTAATACCCTTTTCTTTCATAGATTTCTTTGCCTCTTGCATATCTTCAGGACTGAGAAATAGAATAGCCCTTTTTTCGGAGTTGGCTTAGGAGTTGGTTCAGGAAGTGTTCAATCATTATCATTACTCAATATACTATTCAATAGCAATTCAGCTTGCTCAACAGTTCTTTCCCTGAAAACACAACCAGCACAACTATCCAGGTGGTCTCTGGAAGCATCGGTTAGTCCATTATAAAAGATATCAAGTATTTCATTTTTCTTGAGAGGATGATCAGGCAAAGCATTAAGTAATCGGAGAAGCCTCCCCCAAGCTTGTGGGAGACTCTCTTCTTCAATTGGCACAAAATTATATATTCCCCTTAAAGCACCTTGTTTCTTATGAGCGGGGAAATATTTAGCAGAGAAGTAATAAATCATATCCTAGGGACTACGCACAAAACCAAGAGTAAGAGAATTAAACCATGTCTTAGCATCACCCTTTAATGAGAACGGAAATAACTTAAGGATATAGTAGTAACGAATTTTTTCCTCATGAGTAAATAGGGTGGCTATATCATTTAATTTAGTAAGATGTGCCACAACAGTTTCAGATTCATAGCCATAAAAAGGATCAGATTCAACCAAAGTAATTAACTCAGGATCGACAGAGAAATCATAATCCTTATCAGAAATATAGATAGGTGAAGTAGCAAAAGCAGGGTCATATTTCATTCTAGCATTCAAAGACTTTTCTTTCAGCTTAGCAAAAAGGTCTCTAGCAGTTTCTTCATCCATAACATAACCCTCAGGCACATCAGGCAAATCATATCTAGGAGGAGAATCTTCATCATCACTTTCATCAATATTATCAGTTTCAATAATTTCATTCTCTCTAACCCTAGCAAGTTGTTCATCAAGAAATTCACCTAATGGCACAGTATTATCAAGCATAGAAGTAGTTTCATCATAAGTATCATGCAAAGCAGAAGTGGCATCATCAATAACATGCGACGTATCAGAATCAATTGCAGGAGTAGGTGTCGCAAGTTTACTCATAACAGAAGGTGAATCAAGTGCAGAGCTAGATGGCAGATTTTTACCTCCCCACGTAGTTGAGGGATAAATCTTGGTTCTTTCATCTTTTAAGTTCCTCATAGTGATCAGCAGATATAAATCCCAATTGACTCAAAGAATAGAGCTATGCTCCCCGGCAACGGCGCCAGAAAATAGTCTTGATAACCCACAAGTATAGGGGATCACAACAGTTTTCGAGGGTAGAGTATTCAACCCAAATTTATTGATTCGACAAAAGGGGAGCCTAAGAATATTCTCAAGTATTAGCAGCTGAGTTGTCAATTCAACCACACCTAGAAAACTTAATATCTGCAGCAAAGTATTTAGTAGCAAAGTGGTATGGAAGTAACGGTAACAGTGGCAAAAGTAACAATAGCAATTTTGTAGTAATCGTAACAGTGGCAGGGGAAAAGTAACTAAGCAAAGATCAATATGTGAAAAGCTCGTAGGCATTGGATCAGTGATGGATAATTTTGTCGGATGCGATTCCTCATGCAACAGTTATAACATAGGGTGACATAGAACTAGCTCCAATTCGTCAATGTAATGTAGGCATGTATTCCGAATATAGTCATACGTGCTTATAGAAAAGAACTTGCATGACATCTTTTGTCCTGCCCTCCCGTGGCAGCGGGGTCCTATTGGAAACTAAGGGATATTAAGGCCTCCTTTTAATAGAGTACCGGACCAAAGCATTAACACTTAGTGAATACACGAACTCCTCAATATACGGTCATCACCGGGAGTGGTCCCGATTATTGTCACTTCGGGGTTGCGGGATCATAACACATAGTAGGTGACTATTGACTTGCAAGAGGATCAAGAACTCACATATATTCATGATAACATAATAGGTTTAGATCTGAATTCATGGCACTCGGGCCCTAGTGACAAGCATTAAGCATAGCAAAGTCATACAACATCAATCTCAGAACATAAAGGATACTAGGGATCAAACCTTAAGAAAACTAACTCGATTACATGATAAATCTCATCCAACCCATCACCGTCCAGCAAGCCTACGATGGAATTACTCACGCACGGCGGTGAGCATCATGAAATTGGTGATGGAGGAAGGTTGATGATGACAGCGGCGACGGATTCCCCTCTCCGGAGCCCCGAACGGACTCCAGATCAGCCCTCTCGAGAGAGATTAGAGCTTGGCGGCGGCTCCGTATCGTAAAACGTGATGAATCCTTCTCTCTGATTTTTTTCTCCCCGAACGTGAATATATAGAGTTGGAGTTGAGGTCGGTGGAGCCTCAGGGGGCCCACGAGGCAGGGGGCGCGCCCCAGGGGGTGGGCGTGCCCTCCACCCTCGTGGACAGGGTGTGGGCCCCTTGTTGTTGATTCTTTCGCCTCTATTTTTTATTAATTCGAAAAATATTCTCCGTGAAGTTTCAGGTCATTCCGAGAACTTTTATTTCTACACAAAAATAACACCATGGCAATTCTGCTGAAAACAGCGTCAGTCCGGGTTAGTTCCATTCAAATCATGCAAGTTAGAGTCCAAAACAAGGGCAAAAGTGTTTCGAAAATTAGATACGATGGAGACATATCATTCATCAAGGGATATTTCAATCAAATCAATGGAATCATAATTATCTATACATTCATGCATATCATTATTTTCTTCCAAAGTAGCGGACATTCTCTCAATAAATTCTTTAACATGGGCATTAGAAGCATAGTTTTCATAGAAATATTTAAGTATGTCAAAATTTTCAGATTTGTAGAGAGTAATATCATACTTTTCAATTAAAGAAGCAACTTCATAAGCACCCTTAAAGGTAACAAATTCTTCAATTTGTTCGATATCATAGTAACTATAAACACCTTTGGCATAAGAAGATAAGATTTCATTATCATTATACTCACATAGGTAGGGAAGGTGTTTTTTAGGGTTCTACGAGCAACAAGTAAAATCATAAATTTCACATAGATTCCAAGCATAGCATAGCAAACAATTTATTTGATTCCATAAAAGTCCCCATTTTTTAGACAAACGGTGACGCACAAAATGAGCATGCTCATCTAATGATTTTCGCTCAACTAAAATAGTTGGGGTTTTAGCAGGACCACATATGGATCGAAGATGATCCAAGTGGAAAACTTTAAGTGGATCCATATCAATAGATTTTTAATAAGCAAAGATGCAAGCAATTATAAGGCACATGGCAACCTAAGCAAAGATAGAAAACAAGCAAAAAGACATACAGAAAGACGAACAAAAATAGGGCGAATAAAAAGGCAAATATTTTTGTGTTTTTCTGAAAACATTTTAGAAGTGGGGGAGAGGAAAACGAGAGGCAAAAGGAAAATAATGTAATGCAAGAGATGGGATTTTATGGTGGGTAATTGGTAGGCTTGATATAGAACCTCCCTAGCAACGGCGCCAAAGGTTCTTCCTGCTACTTCTTGAGCTTGCGTTGATGTTTCCCTTGAAGAGGAAAGGGTGATGCAGCAAAGTGGATATAAGTATTTCCCTCAGTTAAGAACCAAGGTATCAATCAAATAGGAGGCACAAACAAGTCTCCAATCTATGCACTTGCACAAACTAACAAACACTTGCACTCAACGTGGAAAAGGGGTTGTCAATCCCTTCACGGTCTCGAACAAGAGTGAGATCTAATAGAGAGATATAAAAGTAAATAAAACTCAGCAAGGTATTTTTGTGTTTTTTGGTTTATAGATCTGAAAATATATGATCGAAAATAGACCCCGGGGCCATATGTTTCACTACAGGCTTCTCTCTTGAAACAAAATATACGATGGGTAAACAAATTAATGTCGAGCAATTGATAGAAAAACACAAAGTTATGACGATATCCAAGGCAATGATCATGAATATAGGCATCATGTCCGTGCCAAGTAGACTGACTCCTGCCTGCATCTACTACTATTACTCCACACATCGACCGCTATCTAGCATGCATCTAGAGTATTAAGTTCATAAGAATGGAGTAACGCCTTAAGTAGGATGACATGATGTAGAGGGATAAAAACAAGCAATATGATGAAAACCCCATCTTTTTACCCTTGATGGCAACAATACAATACGTGCATCGCTACCTGTACTATGTCACTCGGTGAGGACACCGCAAGATTGAACCCAAAACTAAGAACCTCTCCCATTGCAAGAAAAACCAATGTAGTTGGCCAAACCAAATCGATAATTCAAAGAGAAATACAAAAATATTTGATCATGCGTAAAAGAGTTCAGAAAAGACTCAAATAATATTCATAGATAATCTGATCACAAATCCACAATTTATTGGATCTCGACAAACACACCGCAAAAGAATATTACATCGGAAAGAACTCCAAGAACATCGAGGAGAACATGATATTGAAGATGATAAAGAGAGAAGAAGCCATCTAGCTACTAGCTATGGACCCGTAGGTCTGTGGTAAACTACTCACGCTTCATCGGAAGGGCAGCAATGTTGATGTAGATGCCCTCCGTGATCGAAACCCCCTCTGGCAAGGTGCCGAAAAAGGCTCCAAGATGGAATCTCACGGGAACAGAGGCTTGCGGCGGTGGAAAGGTATTTTGGTGGACACCTCTGTTGGTTTGGGAATATTTAGGAATTTATAGTGCAAGAATTAGGGTTGGAGGACTCCCGAGGGGCCCACAAGCCCTTAGGGCGCCCCCCGGGGCGCACCTAGGAGGCTTGTGGCCTCCTCGGGAAGCTTCTGGCCCCCTCTCCAAGCTCCGTGGATGTCTTCTGGTCCAAGAAAAATCATTGCGAAAGTTTTATTCCGTTTGGACTCTATTTGATATTCCTTTTCTATAAAACTCAAAAATAAGGAAAAACAGAAACTGGCACTGGGCTGTAGGTTAATAATTTAGTCCCAAAAATAATATAAAATAACATATTAATGCATATAAAACGTCCAAAACAGATAATATAATAACATGGACCAATAAAAAATATAGATACGTTAGAGACGTATCAGTGCCCACATACCATCAGTCTCTACTGATAACCTATATAGCCATTTACTCATTAGGCATTTATTTTTAATCTCTATGTTCTCAATTCCGAGACCCCCTTGGTCCTTGGGTCGGCAAATGATATCCCATCTTGCCAGGCGATATGTTGTCTTAACATTATCTGACTGCCAAAAAAATCGAGATCGATAGAAATCATGTCTCTTCTATACCCCATTAGGTACTTCAAAGAATGATAACAGGAACATCGGAATACTAGTTAGTACTGAATTAATGAGCACCAACTGACCTCCATAGGACATAAACTTGCCCTTCCAGCTGCTTAGTTTTTTTCAAATCGATCTTCGATGCATTTCCACTCTTTATTAGTAAGTTCACGATGATGAATCGGGATGCCCAGATAACTGAACGCCAGAGATCCTAATTCACATCCGAACAATTGTCTATATGCATCTTGTTCCTCTTTGGCCCTCCCAAAGCAGAACAATTTGCTCTTGTGAAAATTTATTTGTAGTCTCGTTGTTCAAAAAGACACAACACCAGCTTCATATTCCGAGCCTTTGCAAGATCATGCTCCATGAAAAGAATAGTGTCGTCGACATATTGTAATATGGATACTCCCCCATCGACCAGATGGGGAACGAGTCCACCAACTTGGCCATTCTCCTTGGCCCGACCTATAAGAACGGTTAGCATATCAACCACTATATTGAATAAGAGAGGAGACATCGAATCACCTTGTCTCAAGCCCTTATGAGTCTGAAAATAGTGACCGATATCATCGTTAATCTTTACTCTGACACTAACTTTTTGGACTAGGGAATCCACCCGATTCCTCCATGTCTCATTAAAACCCTTCATGCGCATTGCCTGCTGAAGGAAATGCCACTTTACTTTATCATATGCCTTCTCGAAATCTACTTTGAAAATGACCCCATCTAGTTTCTTTCGAATGAATTTCATGGAGAGTTTCATGTAAGACAACAACCCCTTCTAGGATATTTCTCCCCGGCATGAAAGTCGTCTGGCTCAGTTGCACCACCGAATGTGCCATCCATGTCAGTCTATTAGTACCCACTTTCATGAATATTTTGAAACTCACATTTAAAAGACATATTGGCCTGAACTACTTGATGCGAACTGCTTCTTATTTATTTGGCAACAGCGTTATCATACCAAAGTTAAGGTGGAAGAGTTCCAGTTGACCATTAAAAAAATCATGAAACATAGGCATAAGATCATCCTTTATAATATGCCAACATTTCTTATAGAGTTTCGGAGGAAACCCATATGGTCCCGGTGCTTTATTCGGTTTCCTTTGTGATATTGCATCCAAAACCTCTTTCTCAGTAAACGGTGCAGACAAAATCTCATTTTCATCTGACCGAAGTTGAGGAATATCCCCAACAACAAACTCATCCAGGGACACCGCATTACCCACTGGAGGCCCGAGTAGTTGTTTATAATAATTCAAAATATATGACTTGAGGTTCTCATGTCCCACCACGGTTCCTTCATCCTGTTCAAGTTGGATGATTTTCCTTTTTCCTATGTTTACCATTCGCAATCATGTGAAAAATTTGAGTATTATCGTCCCCTTGGACGACCTTAAGAACCTTAGCACCCAAGGCCCATTTCATTTCTTCCTCTCTAAGAAGAGCGCGCGGGCTTTGCTCGGCGTCAGATTTTGCGGCTTGTTCTGACACATCCAGCAGGTTCGATTATGCTTTCAGGTCCAAAGCATCGATCAGTTGGATGAGTCTTTCTTTTTCTTGTTTGAAAATCCACTTTCGTTTCTGGCCCAACCCCTTAAAAATTGTCTTAGATGTCTAATCTTGTTTTGTCATCTTTCTATACTAGATCGCCCACTAACAGACTTCGCCCATTCTCTTGCTACAATGGCAATGAAGTTCTCTTTTTCGAACTAACTTAATTCAAAAGAGAAAGTGTTTTTGTTGCCAATATGTGTTGCGTCTCCCGAGTCTACCATCAGAGATGCGTGGTCTGAGTTCGCCCTCTGCATCGCATGCACCGACACGAGTGGGTATTTCTGTTCCCACTCCACACTAGCGAGCACTCTATCCAACTTGTCATAAGTAGGAGTGGGTAACTGATAAACCACAAGTATAGGGGATCGCAACAGTTTTCGAGGGTAGAGTATTCAACCCAAATTTATTGATTCGACACAAGGGGAGCCAAAGAATATTCTCAAGTATTAGCAGTTGAGTTAATATCTGCAGCAAAGTATTTAGTAGCGAAGTAGTATGGAAGTAACGGTAACGATAGAAAAGGTAATATTTTGGGTTTTGTAGTGATTGTAATAGTAGCAAGGAAAAGTAAATAAGCGAACAACAATATGTGAAAAGCTCATAGGCATTGGATCGGTGATGGAGAATTATGCCCGATGCGGTTCATCATGTAACAATCATAACATAGGGTGACACAGAACTAGCTCCAATTCATCAATGTAATGTACGCATGTATTCCGAATATAGTCATACGTGCTTATGGAAAAGAACTTGCATGACATCTTTTGTCCTACCCTCCCGTGGCAGCGGGGTTCTAGCGGAAACTAAGGGATATTAAGGCCTCCTTTTAATAGAGTACCGGACCAATGCATTAACACATAGTGAATACATGAACTCCTCAAACTACGGTCATCACCGGGAGTGGTCCCGATTATTGTCACTTCGGGGTTGCCGGATCATAACGCATAGTAGGTGACTATAGACTTGCAAGATAGGATCAAGAACTTACATATATTCATGAAAACATAATAGGTTCAGATCTGAAATCATGGCACTCGGGCCCTAGTGACAAGCATTAAGCATAGCAAAGTCATAGCAACATCAATCTCAGAACATAGTGGATACTAGGGATCAAACCCTAACAAAACTAACTCGATTACATGATAGATCTCATCCAACCCATCACCGTCCAGCAAGCCTACGATGGAATTACTCACGCACGGCGGTGAGCATCATGAAATTGGTCATGGAGGATGGTTGATGATGACGACGGCGACGGATTCCCCTCTCCGGAGCCCCGAACGGACTCCAGATCAGCCCTCCCGAGAGGTCTTAGGGCTTGGCGGCGGCTCCGTATCGTAAAACGCGATGAATCCTTCTCTTTGATTTTTTTCTCCCCGAAAGTGAATATATGGAGTTGGAGTTGAGGTCGATGGAGCGTCACGGGGCCCACGAGGCAGGGGGCACGCCCCCCACCCTCGTGGACATGGTGTGGGCCCCCTGACGTGGATTCTTCTTCCAGTATTTTTAATATTTTCCAAAAATATGTTCCGTGGAGTTTCAGGTCATTCCGAGAACTTTATTTTCTGCACATAAATAACACCATGGAAAGTCTGCTGAAAACAGCGTCAGTCCGGGTTAGTTCCATTCAAATCATGCAAGTTAGAGTCCAAAACAAGGGCAAAAGTGTTTGGAAAAGTAGATACGACGGAGACGTATCAACTCCCCCAAGCTTAAACCTTTGCTTGTCCTCAAGCAATTCAGTTGACAAACTAAAAGTGATATAGAAAAACTTTTACAAACTCTGTTTGCTCTTGTTGTTGTAAATATGTAAAGCCAGCATTCAAGTTTTCAGCAAATATTATGACTAACCACATTCACAATAACTCTTAGGTCTCATGTTTACTCATGTCAATGGCATAATCAACTTGCGAGCGATAATAATAAATCTCGGGTGACAACACTTTCTCAAAACAATCATAATATGATATAACAAGATGGTATCTCGCTAGCCCTTTCTGAGACAGCAAAACATAAATGCAGAGCACCTTTAAAGATCAAGGACTGACTAGACATTGTAATTCATGGTATAAGAGATCCAGTCATAGTCATACCCAATATAAATTAATAGTAATGAATGGAAATGACAGCAGTGCTCTCCAGCTGGTGCTTTTTAATAAGAGGATGATGACTCAACATAAAAGTAAATAGATAGGCCCTTCGCAGACGGAAGCAGGGATTTGTAGAGGTGCCACAGCTCGATTTTAAAGCAGAGATAAATAATATTTTGAGCGGCATACTTTCATTGTCAACATAACAACCGAGAGATGGCGATATCTTCCATGCTACACACATTATAGGCGGTTCCCAAACAGAATGGTAAAGTTTATACTCCCCCTCCACCAACAAGCATCAATCCATGGCTTGCTCGAAACAACGAGTGCCTCCAACTAGCAACAGCCCCGGGGGAGTTTTGTTTGCAATTATTTTGATTTAATTTGCATAAAGCATGGGACTGGGCATCCTGGTGACCAGCCATTTTCTTGTGAGTGAGGAGCGGAGTCCACTCCTCTTGAGAATAACCCGCCTAGCATCGAATATACGGACAGCCCTAGTTGATACATGAGCTATTCGAGCATACAAAACAGAATGTTTATTTGAAGGTTTAGAGTTTGGCACATACAAATTTACTTGGAACGGCAGGTAGATACCCCATATAGGAAGGTATAGTGGACTCATATGGAATAACTTTGGGGTTTAAAGGATTGGATGCACAAGCAGTATTCCCGCTTAGTACAAGTGAAGGCTAGCAAAAGACTGGGAAGCGACCGACTAGAGAGCGACAACAGTCATGAACATGCATTAAAATTAATAAACATTGAGTACAAGCATTTGTAGGATATAATCCAGCATGAACATAAATATCGTGAAGGCTATGTTGATTTGTTTCAACTACATGTGTGAACATGTGCCAAGTCGAGTCACTTAAATCATTCAAAGGAGGATACCACCCCACTATACCACATCACAACCATTTTAATAGCATGTTGGCACGCAAGGTAAACCATTATAACTCATAGCTAATCAAGCATGGCATAAGCAACTATAATCTCTAATTGTCGTTGCAAACATGTTTATTCATAATAGGCTGAATCAGGAACGATGAACTCATCATATTTACAAAAACAAGAGAGGTCGAGTTCATACCAGCTTCTCTCATCTCAGTCAGTCCATCATATATCGTCATAATTGCCTTTCACTTGCACGACTAAACGATGTGAATAATAATAAGAGTGCACGTGCATTGGACTAAGCTGGAATCTGCGAGCATTCAATAAACAGGAGAAGACAAGGCAATATGGGCTCTTGGTTAAATCAACAATAATGCATATAAGAGCCACTTCAACAATTTAATTATGGTCTTCTCCTATCAACCCCCAAGGAAAAGAAAAGAAATAAAAATATTTACACGGGAAAGCTCCCAACAAGCAAAAGAAGAACGGGAAATCTTTTTGGGTTTTCTCTTTAATTACTACTACTACAGCATGAAAAGTAAACTAGATAAAACTATTACTAAATTTTTTGGTTTTTTTCTTAAGGTTTATCAAACACACAAGAAGAAAACATAAAAGGAAAATAAACTAGCATGGATATTACAGTGAAAGAGTATGAGCACCGACAACTAGCAATGAGTGTGTGAACATGAATGTAATGTCGATGAGAAATACGTACTCCCCCAAGCTTAGGCTGTTGGCCTAAGTTGGTTTATTGCCACGGGTGGCCTGGCGGATAACCATAGTTGTAGTTGGGGTCGTACTGAGATGCAGCGGCTATTGCCTCCTGAGCTGCAGCGTGAAGGCGAGCTGCCTCTGCCCTCCTCTCGTACTCATCCGCCTCCTCTCTGGTAATAAAATGTCTTCCTTTTGCCTGATAATCAAAGAAGGCAGGAGCAGGGAGAGTAATACGGACAGCACGACGTCTGTCAAAGATTAAGCGATACCGGAGAGGTGATTCATTCCTCTCGACAAACTGGTGGTGAACCATAGCATTAAATTCTAAATAAGTAGGAGGCAACTCAATATCATCATCGCGTATGATTACACCAAGAAAATCAGCTAAGCAGGTTGCATAAATGCCACCAAAGAAATCTCCATTAAATCTATTATGATGCAACCTACGTGCAACAATGGCTCCCAAATTATAAGATTTATCTCCCAACACAGCACTCCTAAGAATACTGAGATCAGGGACACACATGTGACATGCTTCATCCTTACCATTGATGCACCTACCTATGAAGAGAGCAAAATAATGTATAGCAGGAAAATGAATACTCCCTATGGTAGCTTGTGTTATATCTCTAGATTCCCCCACAGTTATACTAGCAAGAAATTCTCTAAATTCAGATTTGCGAGGTTCACTAGTACTACCCCATTGTGGAAGTTTGCAAGCAGTGGTAAAATCCTCTAAGTCCATAGTGTAAGATTTTTCATAGAGATCAAACAGGACAGTTTGAGAATTGCGTGAAGATGAAAATTCAAACCTCCTCACAAAGGAACTAGTGAGATAGTGGTACTGGTGACACTTTTCCTCCTCGAAGCTCACAAGATCAGCGTTACGCAAATATGCGTTAAATTCTTCCTTGATTCCCGCTCGATCCATAAAGTTTCTGAAGGCCATTCACAAGGCCGCACTGGAGCGTCCCTTGGTGGCTCATCGTCAGCTTCACGCATTGCAAGCCTGGGTCCTTGCTTCCTTGAAGAACCACCTTGGTACATTTTCCTAAGCATATTTCTTCCTCTGAATTTTTTTGAAATTTTTAGTAACTTCAAATAAAAGTGAACCAAGCTCAACAAAATTGATAGCAACTACTCCTGCAAGTGCCTAGAGCCTATATCATGCATTAGAACTACTTGGAACAATATAAATTTGACATGCAAGCTCAAGAACATGGTCACCTAGGTAGCACAAATTTGCAATGAATAAAGCACTAGAACAAAAACTAATTGGACCAATGGAGGAGTCACATACCAAGGAACAATCCCCCCAAGCAGTTTTGTGAGAGGTGCTTTGAGCAAGGAGATCGAAAATCACAGCAAAATGAGCTAGAACTCGTGCTTGAGCTGGATGGTGATTTTTTTGGGAGGAAGAAGAAGTGTGTGGGTGCAGGAATAAGTGGAGGGGAGCCACCATGGGCCCACGAGGCAGGGGGCGCGCCCTGTAGGGGTGGGCGCGCCCTGGACCCTCGCGGCCAGGTGCTTGCTCCCCCTGTTGTGTTCTCAGTGCCAGATATTCTCAAATATTCCAGAAAAAATCATATTCCAATTTCAGGGCATTTGGAGAACTTTTATTTTTGGGGTATTTTTATATTGCACGGATAATTCAGAAAACTGACAGAAAAATACTATTTTTGCTTTATTTCAACTAAATAACAGAAAGTAGAGAGAGGGTACAGAAGGTTGTGCTTCTAGTTTCATCCATCTCATGCTCATCAAAAGGAATCCACTAACAAGGTTGATCAGGTCTTGTTAACAAACTCATTCCGAATCGCATGAAACCGAATCGAATGACACTATGTTACCTCAACGGGGATATGCACATCCCCAATAATAAGAATATCATATTCCTTATTGACAGTAGGAAGAGGAAATTCAAAACCTCCAAAAATAATCGATGGAATTTTTCCAATAGAATTGATACTGTGGACTTGAGGTTGTTTCCTCGGAAAGTGTACCGTATGCTCATTGCCATTAACATGAAAAGTGACATTGCCTTTGTTGCAATCAATAACAGCCCCTGCAGTATTCAAAAAGGGTCTTCCAAGAATAATAGACATACTATCGTCCTCGGGAATATCAAGAATAACAAAGTCCATTAAAATAGTAACGTTTGCAACTACAACAGGCACATCCTCACAAATACCGACAGCTATAGCAGTTGATTTATTAGCCATTTGCAAAGATATTTCAGTAGGTGTTAACTTATTCAAATCAAATCTACGATATAAAGAGAGAGGCATAACACTAACACCGGCTCCAAGATCACACAAAGTGGTTTTAACATAGTTTCTTTTAATGGAGCATGGTATAGTTGGTACTCCTGGATCTCCTAGTTTCTTAGGTATTCCACCCTTAAAAGTATAATTAGCAAGCATGGTGGAAATTTCAGCTTCTAGTATCTTTCTTTTATTTGTAACAATTTATTTCATATACTTAGCATAAGGATTCATATTGAGCATATCAGTTAATCGCATACGCAAAAAGATAGGTCTAATCATTTCAGCAAAGCGCTCAAAATCCTCATCATCCTTTTTCTTGGATGGTTTGGGAGGAAAAGGCATGGGTTTCTGAACCCATGGTTCTCTTTCTTTACCATGTTTCCTAGCAACAAAGTCTCTCTTTTCATAACGTTGATTCTTTCATTGTGGGTTGTCAAGATCAACAGCAGGTTCAATTTCTACATCATTATCATTGCTAGGTTGAGCATCATCATGAACATTATCTTTAACATTTTCACTTGGTTCATGTTCATTACCAGATTGTGTTTCAGCATCAGAAATAGAAATATCATTTGGATTCTCAAGTGTTTCAGCAATAGGTTCACTAGAAGCATGCAAAGTCCTATCTTTTTCTTTTTCTTCTTTTTAGAAGGACTAGGTGCATCTATATTATTTCTCTGAGAATCTTGCTCAATTCTCTTAGGATGGCCTTCAGGATACAAAGGTTCCTGAGTCATTTTACCAGTTCTAGTAGCCACTTTAACAACATAGTCATTATTCTTACTATTCATTTCATTGAGCAAATCATTTTGAGCTTTAAGTACTTGTTCTACTTGAGTGGTAACCATAGAAGCATGTTTACTAATGAGTTTAAGTTCACCTTTAACTCTACACATATAATCACCCAAGTGTTCAATCATATAAGCATTTTGTTTTAATTGTCTACCAAAATAAGCATTAAAATCTTCTTGCCTAACCATAAAGTAATCAAACTCATCCAAACAATGGCTAGCAAACTTAGTAGGAGGGATTTCAGCTTTATCATATCTATAGAGAGAATTTATCTTTACTACCTGTGTCGGGTTATCAAGACCATGAGTTTCTTCAATAGGTGATGGATTAAGATCATATGTTTCTTCAACAGGTGGTAAATTAAGACCATGTATTTCTTCAATAGGAGGTAAATTCTTAACATCTTCAGCTTTAATACCTTTTTCTTTCATAGATTTCTTTGCCTCTTGCATATCTTCCGGACTGAGAAATAGAACACCTCTTTTCTTCGGAGTTGGTTTAGGAATAGGCTCAGGAACTGGCTCAGGAAGTGTCCAATTATTTTCATTTGTCAACATATTATTCAATAGAATCTCAGCTTCATCCGGTGTTCTTTCCCTGAAAACAGAACCAGCACAACTATCCAGGTAATCTCTGGAAGCATCGGTTAGTCCATTATAGAAGATATCAAGTATTTCATTTTTCTTAAGAGGATGATCAGGCAAAGCATTAAGTAATTGGAGAAGCCTCCCCAAGCTTGTGGGAGACTCTCTTCTTCAATTTGCACAAAATTATATATGTCCCTTAAAGCAGCTTGTTTCTTATGAGCAGGGAAATATTTAGCAGAGAAGTAATAAATCATATCCTGGGGACTACGCACACAACCAGGATCAAGAGAATTAAACCATATCTTAGCATCACCCTTTAATGAGAACGGAAATATTTTAAGGATATAAAGGTAGCGAGATTTCTCATCATTAGTGAACAGGGTGGCTATATCATTTAATTTAGTAAGATGTGCCACAACAGTTTCAGATTCATAGCCATAAAAAGGATCAGATTCAACCAAAGTAATTATATCAGGATCAACAGAGAATTCATAATCCTTATCAGTAACACAGATAGGTGAAGTAGCAAAAGCAGGGTCAGGTTTCATTCTAGCATTAAGAGATCGCTGCTTCCATTTAGCTAATAATTTCTTAAGATCACTTCTATCATTGCAAGCAAGAATGGCTCTAGCAGATTCTTCATCCAAAACATAACCCTCAGGCACAACAGGCAATTCATATTTATTAGGGGGAGAGTCTTCATCATCACTATCTTCAATATTATCAGTTTCAATAATTTCATTCTCTCTAGCCCTAGCAAGTTGTTCATCAAGAAATTCACCAAGTGGCACAGTAGTATCAAGCATAGAAGTAGTTTCATCATAAGTATCATGCATAGCAGAAGTGGCATCATCAATAACATGCTACATATTGGAATTAATAGCAGAAGCAGGTTTAGGTGTCGCAAGCTTACTTAAAATAGAAGGTGAATCAAGTGCAGAGCTAGATGGCAGTTCCTTACCTCCCCTCGTAGTTGAGGGATAAATTTTTGTTTTCTCGTCCCTCAAGTTCTTCATAGTGACCAGCAGATATAAATCCCAAGTAACTCAAAGAATAGAGCTATGCTCCCCGGCAACGGCACCAGAAAATAGTCTTGATAACCCACAAGTATAGGGGATCGCAACAGTTTTCGAAGGTAGAGTATTCAACCCAAATTTATTGATTCGACACAAGGGGAGCCAAAGAATATTCTCAAGTATTAGCAGTTGAGTTGTCAATTCAACCACACCTGGATAACTTAATATCTGCAGCAAAGTATTTAGTAGCAAAGTAGTATGGAAGTAACGGTAACGATAGCAAAAGTAATATTTTTGGGTTTTGTAGTGATTGTAACAGTAGCAACGGAAAAGGAAATAAGCGAAGAACAATATGTGAAAAGCTCGTAGGCATTGGATCGGTGATGGAGAATTATGCCGGATGCGGTTCATCAAGTAACAATCATAACATAGGGTGACACAGAACTAGCTCCAATTCATCAATGTAATGTAGGCATGTATTCCGAATAAGTCATACGTGCTTATGGAAATGAACTTGCATGACATCTTTTGTCCTACCCTCCCGTGGCAGCGGGGTCCTAGCGGAAACTAAGGGATATTAAGGCCTCCTTTTAATAGAGTACCAGACCAAAGCATTAACACATAGTGAACACATGAACTCCTCAAACTACGGTCATCACCGGGAGTGGTCCCGATTATTGTCACTTCGGGGTTGCCGGATCATAACACATAGTAGGTGACTATAGACTTGCAAGATAGGATCAAGAACTCACATATATTCATGAAAACATAATAGGTTCAGATCTGAAATCATGGCACTCGGGCCCTAGTGACAAGCATTAAGCATAGCAAAGTCATAGCAACATTGATCTCAGAACATAGTGGATACTAGGGATCAAACCCTAACAAAACTAACTCGATTACATGATAGATCTCATCCAACCCATCACCGTCCAGCAAGCCTACGATGGAATTACTCACGCACGGCGGTGAGCATCATGAAATTGGTCATGGAGGATGGTTGATGATGACGACGGCGACGGATTCCCCTCTCCGGAGCCCCGAACGGACTCCAGATCAGCCCTCCCGAGAGGTTTTAGGGCTTGGCGGCGGCTCCGTATCGTAAAACGCGACGAATCCTTCTCTCTGATTTTTTTCTCCCCGAAAGTGAAGATATGGAGTTGGAGTTGAGGTCGGTGGAGCGTCAGGGGGCCCACGAGGCAGGGGGCGCGCCCAGGGGGGCAGGCGCGTCCCCCACCCTCGTGGACAGGGTGTGGGCCCCCTCACGTGGATTCTTCTTCCAGTATTTTTAATATTTTCCAAAAATACGATCTGTGGAGTTTCAAGTCATTCCGAGAACTTTTGTTTCTGCACATAAATAACACCAAGGAAAGTCTGCTGAAAACAACGTCAGTCCGGGTTAGTTCCATTCAAATCATGCAGTTTAGAGTCCAAAACAAGGACAAAAGTGTTTGGAAAATTAAATACGACGGAGACGTATCAGTAACGTGTTGGCCGATGTGAACTACCTACCCGTGAGTTCAATCTCCCTTAGACTGAGAATCTGAATAATCATGTTGAACATTAGGGACCAACGCCCGTCAAAACTGTCATTGTTCTTCTCTTCTCTCCTTCTAATTATATTAAATCCCCTCCAACTAGGATTGGGAGTCTTTCATCCCCACATATCCTAACCAGATCAGCTAGAAAGTCAGGCTTATGTTCGGGTTGGGCTGCTCCATATACAGCCACCAGAGACCAGCGGAATCCATCCAACTTTGACCTCACCCAAAACTTAACCGCAAAATCACCTCGAACCACACTGATCACCTCTAGAGTTTCGCACTTAACCCCCAACAAGATCCCGCCGGATCTTCCCCTAGGAGGCAAACAGTGCCAATCAAAATCAATTCCGCGAGACAAAGTTCCAAGGAACTGCGAGGTGAAATTATCTCTCCCTGTTTTGAGAAGTGCAATAAAGTCAAGTTTCTGATCTATCGATGTCTCTGCAAGGAACCTTTTTTTAGCCAAGTCTGCTAGACCTCTCCTATTCCAAAAAATTCATTTCATAAGTCATCATGAATTTTTTCTTAATCTTAACTCTAGCACTTCTATGAACGGCCGATGTAGGGTAAACCTTCCTTTTCCAGGAATGCTTGGGTTTATCCCCCACTACCTCCACATCCTTAAGACCGGAGTGGGCCCGGGCCTTACATTTTAGCGTTAATGAATCTACATTTCCCTCAGATTCCGACCCTTCTACATCAACTTCGGCTTCCGAAGTAGGCATGAGGACATTACAAAAACTCTCAAGAGTCGATATCCCTAAATTGTTAATGTCGGCCTCATTCATAGGCCTTACGGCCGCAATGTTACGAATAAGCTCAGATGCCCGCTCAGCTTCTAAGTCTAGTAAGTCATTAACATATTTAGCAACTTCCTTCCCATTAGACCCGAGTGAAACTCCTAAGTCAGTTGCCTTATCAATAATCTCGCGTTCATAAAAAATGCAAAATGGAACAACTCTTATTAAATGACATATCTGTAGTTGCCTCGACATCCCGAAGTTTGGCTTCCCTCATAGCACGCGCTAACTGCAGACCGTCGGCATATGGTTGCTCCTGGATCCGGTTACTGACACGCCTGCCAGCCGATGCCTTTACAGAGGGAGTACATACTTATCCTCAAATTTGGGATTCAGCCGCATGGGAATCAAGGGATAGTAGTCACTATCTAACTTGTCCACACTTCTTCTTCCTCACCTTTTCGGGACCGCAACATGATACAATTCTATTAATGTAACCATCATGCCACAAATATGGAAATTGAAGGAGAATGCCTAATAACAAGTATAGTGTGTAAATCATGTACTCAATCCAACAGACCTGCAATGTCATAAAGCAGTATGCATATACTTCCCTCGTTCCTAAATATAAGTCCTTTTAAAGATTCCAATGTGGACTACATATAGAGTAAATTGAGTGAATCTTCACTCTAAAATATGTCTATATACATTCAAATGTAGTCCGTATTGAAATATCTAAAAAGACTTATATTTAGAAACGAAGGGAGTAACATAATTTCTGTAAAATAAATATATCACATTACTGGTGTTGGAAATTGGACAAGCACAATGCAAGTCAGCAACATGGAGCTACAATAGAAATAGGAGGAGGTTGGATTAGACAGAGTCCAATACTACTGTGTTACTCCCTCTGATACAAAATAAGTGTCGCAGCTTTGAACAACCTAGTTCAAAATCCAAGGGAGTAAGAAGTTAAGAGTAAATGAGTAAATATATAATTGAGTTCAAACTATGCATCCGTTATATAATAATGTTATCTATTACACAATAGTTAATAAAGCAAGAAGAATCAACCTATTCTCTTATGTAGCCTATGTCAATCTGATATGTCATATCCACGTCTAGGTATCTTCACCACACTTGGTCATTTTTGTCATGAATATTGCTATGTTGAACTCATGCTCTAGCCAACTCATCCAGAAGTCCGAATTGATGGAGAGAGACGGACAAATACATTTCAACAATGAAAGGCACTAAGACAGACTTACAAAGCTATATCAAGGGCAACAACACAACTAAGGGATAATGGTTTTTATACACAGAAGCAGTACTACACACAAGATACTCTACCTTGTAAAATTTACTATTCAAAATGATCTGTAACATAATTTTCTTCTTGCTCTTCTGTGCTGGAATCAGCGGAAAAAATGCTACAAATCGCAGGAGACTAAGTGTTGGGAACCGGCCGCCATAGCTGCATCCAACGACACAAATTGCTACTACATCCGGCATCGGGTTCTGCCGGAACCACAGAGATTCGCCATCATCGCTACAACCAGGTGGCGGCACCGACAAGCTTTATTTGCCTGACAGGCATTTTGCTACGGCAGCAAGCCAACGAGAAACACATGAGACGAGGGCGGTGCCCCAGCGGTGCTTCGAGGCCGGTCGTCTCCTTGTGCATGGCAGTGCGGCAGGAGCCTTTTTCTGCGAGTGCACGCGACAAAAGAAAAAAAGCTTCAGGGGGAGGAGAGATCATGTAGCTCTGCGTTGTTTCATTGTACGGTTTGGATGTGACCGGCGGCTGTTATGAGATT
This sequence comes from Aegilops tauschii subsp. strangulata, assembly GCF_002575655.3. NCBI lineage: Eukaryota > Viridiplantae > Streptophyta > Magnoliopsida > Poales > Poaceae > Aegilops > Aegilops tauschii. Next base: position 567,962,607 of record NC_053039.3, on the reverse strand, counting down.
TAGATTAATTAAATTCAGTATAAGTTCAAGACATATTAGAGCTCTAACCATGTTTCAGCCTATGATCAATCCATAGATATACCAATCAAAAATAAATAGACACTCAAAAAATATAGCGCTGCCCTTGGACTTTTGGAGACCATGTGCACTAATTTCAGAAGTCAGACCTGCGAAACGCGATCGACTATTATTGACACTAATCAAACCATTAATAATTAAATAAAATTAAGATGGGATCCCGGCCGTCAGTGAACATGGCACATTCCTCTTCATGCGAGGCCCCGGAACGAGCTAGCTGGAGAGTCTAATGCGAGCTCGATCGATCCTAGGTCAACTTGGACACTTCCATTTTCACCGATCGACAGACATATCTCGTTGTTAATTTGCATGCGCCTAGATTAGAACCAGAGTGCGTTACTCGCTCAGTCAAAGTTGTTGACAACGGGTTAAACCCAAGGTCGCCGCCGAGCCGCAGTGTTCCGGCGATGCACGATGCCGCAAGTAGCTCGCTAATCCAAGTCAACACACTATGCTTAATTCATCATTCGCCACTGCCAGAAGATTAACTTAACTCCGTAAAATGCCAATATCAAAGGATCCGAGTCCAGTACGTACGTACGTGTGATCGGATCGCCTAGCCACATCGATCTTATGGATCCAGCTGAGGCCTCCATCTTGATGCCCAGATGGGATCAACACTTGCGCGTTCTTTCACATGTCTATGTCAGGCTATGGGAATCTCGATCTTGTTAATTAATTTGTCAGGCCTTCTCTGTTTAGTGGTGTGCTAATTGATCTGCCTCGATCAATAAATTACCGACTGGAATCAAGAGAGAGATTTGCATGGCAATTGCATATTTACATGCTGTCTTGGTAGCGGCTAATCGATCTAGATCGATATGTATATATAGTCAACGGTACTGCTGGCATTATGATCATAGGAAACTTCTCATCGAATAACCCACTCATACTGCACAACCAACAGAGCTCGATCGGATCACCGTAAGATATGTCACCAATGCACTGCATCCCCTCCAGCACTATATATACCTAGCCAACCCTCTCTGCTCTCAGCACCCAACTCGTCTCACTCCACCCAGCTCACTCACAATGGCTACCCCCACCAAGCTTGCAGCTCTTGGCTTTGTTGTCCTTGTGAGCATTGGGCTTGCCGATGCTGCAAGGATGCTCGCTAGCTCCTCCAGTGCCTCAGGTGGTGGTGGTGGCGGGGGAGGCGGCGGCGGTGCGTCGGGTGGGAGTGGATTTGGTAGAGGGTCTGGGTCAGGTGGCGGCTTAGGATATGGTGAGAGTGGTGGAGATTGGGGTAACAAGTGGAACTTTGCCAAGGGATCTGGTGGAGGGGGAGGAGCTGGTGGCGGAGGAGGATCAAAGGGTGGATCTGGGTCTGGTTCCGGATCCGGCTATGGCTCTGGTAGCGGTGTGAGTGGCTCTGCATCAGCCCCTAGTGGCAATGGTTATGCCAATGCTGATGGTATGGGCGGGGGTGGGGGCGAAGGTGGTGGTGCAAATGGGTCTAGTGGAACTGGAGTTGGATCTGGCCTTGGCAAGGGATATGGTGAGAGTGGTGTGTCAAACGCACCGGCTCCTATTGCCGGTGGTGATGGTACCAGCTACTCTGATGCTGGCGGTAGTGGTAACGGTGGTGGTGGCGGTAACAACGGAAATGGAGGTGGTGTGGGCGCTGGCGCTGGACAGGCGGGCAGCGACGACAGTTCTGGAGGCTTTGCAAATGGAGGAGGAAGTGGCAATGGTGGCGGCGCAACTGGAGGTGACGCTGAAGGCCCAAGCGTTGGAGTTGGATCTGGTGCTGGGTCTGGCGCCGGTCAGACCGGTAGCACTGGCTCTTATGGCGAAGGCTATGCTACAGGAATTGGTGGTGGCATGGGTGGCGGCAATGGTGAGACCCAGAATGGTGGAACTGGCAGTGGTGGAGGCAATGGATCCGGATCTGGTGGTGGCGGATACCACTAAATTGCCCTTTGTTGAGCAAGCTATAATTGGAGCTGGATATGTATTTTAATTTTCATCATTTTGCTAGCATTTCACATCAAAGGACACATGGCATACATGGAAGGGATGATCTTGAGCGTCGGTGGAAGGAACTAAATATCATTTCTTGGATTAACATTTAACTCCTACACCTGTTCAGGCAGGTTTGTGCCAATAGATATATGTGAAGGAGTACCTCATTTGTAGCCTTTTCGATCTCAAATAGTCAATTGCTTGATTCTGCCGTTTTGTTTGCAATGTCTTTCTGAGTTTCGACCCATTTTACATGTCCAAGTATGTTTCTTGTGCATACCACTAGAGTATGCAACTCTATAGTTTCTAGGTCTATACCAACCTTGCTTTCTATTTGAAATATTCCCTCCGTGTTAATTTGGGTTCATTTTAGAATCAAAATAATTCCAGTCTTAACCATCGACATAGAAGGTAGCACTAAGATTTATAACACCATAGTCATACCACTGGACCTATCGTAGAAAATGTCATACTAAACAAGTTGATAGTCAAAAGTGTTATACTAAAGAACAGTAACATGTAAATGAGTTTTGGGCAGTGTCGGTACACGATACTTTAAATCTAGTAAACGAAATGTCGCCCATCAAAGCACAAAGAACAAGAGGTTCCTGATGAATGCAGGCCCCAATTTATTATCATATCAGGCTATTAGTTCTTATTACATGTTAATCTAAGTGATCTGTCTTGGCTGATACATCTTGTGATTGATTGGTATAGGAGAGGACCAAATGCAATAGTAAATGTATCTTTCTTGAAATATGAGCATGATACAGAGTTAGTTTAGAGACAGACAGAATGCCATATGAAAGGTTGTCACTGCAAAAAGTGAAGTTATGATGCAGTCAAGCGACATTGAACAGTATATCACCAATAATTGATTCTAGTGTAGGAGGATGTCTTTCCGTTAATTATGGAAAAACGACGTGAGGAACAAGATCATGTTTGGTTCATACACATCTCTAGGTAACACTGATTACAAGAAGCAATCAACAAAGGAGAGAACTAGATCGCTTCCTGTGCGACATTAGATTACTATCTCGAGGCACATGCCTCTATCCATCTCCAGTACCCAGGGAGGGCGTCAACCAACTGAACTGCGACATCATCACAATGTATATATTTACACTTGATAAACGCAGAGAAATGTCACCTCCTCTTATTGCCTTTCCCCAGCTGCCCAGATTTAAAAGCACGTTCCTGTTCTTGAAGAAAAGCCACCATTCTACCATACTTTTCAGCTTGCTCTTGTTTCATCCTATAATCTTTCGCGGCAGCCAGGAAATTATTGTATTCCAGAATCTCACGCATTGCCCATTTCCTCTCACTCTTCACGCGCTTCTTCAGCTGCGCCCTCTCTCGGTCAGGATCATAATCAATAACATTAATGTAACTGCAGAAAGACAAGCAAGGATGTATGAAAATCCATAACTAGACCATTTCAAGAACAGGACAGGCCAGGCCAAAACAGAGCACGCCAGAGGCAAGAAGCTGGCAACATAGAATAGCTAGCAAATAGGAGTACATGCTTATCCTCAAATTTGGGATTCAGCTGCTTGGGAATGAAGGAACATCAGTCACTATCTAACTTGTCAACAAGTTGCTCATCCTCTTCTTTTTCCTTGGCTTTTTGAGCCTGCAACAACATAAAATTATGTTAATGTATCCACTTCATGCCACAAATATGGAAATAGAAGAAGAATGCATAATAACAAGTATAGTGCACTCAACCCAACGGACCCGCAATATCAATCTAATGAGGTCATGCATAAAGCAGCATGAATATACCTAATTTCCGTAAAATAAATATATCACATTACTGGTGCTGGAAATTGGACAAGCAGAGTGCAAGTCAGCAACATGGAGATATAATAGAAATAGGAGTAGATTGGATTAGAAAGAGTCCAATACTATTGTGTTAGGAAGTTCAGGAGTAAACGAGTATAATATGTTTGAGTTCAAGCTATGATCCATTATATAATAATGTTATCCCTTATACAATAATTAATAAAGCAAGAAGAATCGACCTTTTCTCTCAGGTAACCTATGTCTATCTGATCCCTCGTATCCACGCCAAGCTATCTTCACCATACTGATGAACACTTGATCATTTTTTTTTTTTAATATTGAATTCATGCTTCAACCAGTTGCTCTAAAAGTCTAAAATGATGGAGTGAGATGGGCAATATGTTTTAACACCCCCTCGCAACTGTCACATGTAAGTTTATTTAATCGTCTATCAGATGGAGATCATGACGAAGCGTTTGCTCCATCGATGGGCCGGCGCCACCATCGCCGACACGAGTCAAGGAGGAGCTACCATCGCTGGCGGCCCTGCTCCGATCAATCAAGGAGGAGCCGACGTCGCCCCCTCACAACCGCGGTGTCCTAATCGGACGCCGCATCAGGGACGAGCCCGTGTCGCCCCTGCGCAAATGTGGCGTCCAGATCGGAAGCCGCGTTAAGGATGAGCCCGCGTCGCAGCCGGGGCACAGCTGGTATGCCCGCATTGATGGGCCCGCTTCGCTGCCCCATCAAGGAGGAGTTGCCGCCCGCGATCAAGAAGACGTGGGGCCTCATCATCCACCAACTCGAAGGCGGCTCTGTCGGCGGTCTCTTGGGCTCGAGGGCCGTCGTTTCTGAGGAGGAGTGTACGGTTAGGCAGCAGGCCTGGTACGACCGGCGCAACGCCGCCCGCCGCTCGGCTTTCTCCAAGTCCGACGTGGCGTCGGAATGGGTCCGCAACGACCCAGACCTCAACGCCGCGTGCCCACTCGACCGCTCCATCACCACCATGGAGACAGCCGCCCCGGCGCCGCCGCCTTGATGGCGAGCTTGACAAGATGGGCGAGCAGTGGACGCTTAGCGACTCCTCTGCCAACCCCGGCAGGGTCAAGGCGGGTCAGAGCTCCGCGGGAGCTGTCAGTATTGGCCGCGGTGGCTAGCCGCACCGCGCAGGAGGAGGCGGAGCGGCTCCTCCACAAGCGGCAGGCAGCTACCAGACAAGGTTACTGCGGCCCTCTGGCGCCCTTCCGCCGCTGGAGGGACGACGACGACGGCGGTGCGGCAGGGCCGAATGACCTCGCGTACGAATGTGGCCGTCCGATATAGGGTTTAGTTATTTTTTTAGTTTTTAGTTAAATGGTAGAATATCGAGCTTTTTTGTAAATTATGTCCGAACTTTAGTGAAATATTTGATGAATTTCGTACGTTAAGTTCAAATGCGATTTGAAATGTATACGGCCAGTGTTGGATGGCCGACTCCTGCATCCCTGTTCGTGGACTGATCCCTCCTATATATCTGCGGGGTGGATGTGGTGTCTGATTTACGGTTAGCGTTGGAGATGCCCCGAGAACAAGAAACCATGCCAGGTACTTTGGTTGGGCACGCGCAATTGCAGGCCACAGCTCGGATCGAATGCCAGCCGCCACCATTTTTTCTCATTATTTGTGGGTCACTGACAGGTGGACCCGTGCCAGGGGATTTTCATTAGAAGAAATACTTGAGGATTTTTCTGCAAAATAACAGGCCGCATGTCCTTGTCCCCGCCGTCCAGTCACTCCAAAGGGGTCCATGCCACGCTAACATGATTTGCACTGTACAGTGAGAGTGGCGTGTTGGCTCCTAGGTGTAGATACACCTATTAAGAAATATGTATAAAAAACACATTTCAATGATTCGAGAAAAAAAATCCCGCATGTACATCCGGACATCCTATGTTCGCACACAAAATCTCGATGAAAAAGGTCATTTTCTGTGGCATTTATAAAAAGATAAAAGATTGCCTCGTGAATAGCTGTAATCCAGCATCGAAAATTGTCTTTTTTTACACAAGCTACAAAAATGTCATTATTCATTGAAACTTGGTGCACGCACATATAGTGTCCGGCTTTACACGCGGGATTTTTCTCAAAATTTTTAACTTTTAAAATATGTATTTGCATATACACCTATGAGCCAAAGTGAATTTTTGATATATGCATGTCAAAATTAAGTTGTGATACCAGTTCAATGTATGCCACAAGCATTGGCACCAAATTGACTTTTCGTCGAAAAAATAATCAAATGTCCATGCAAGCATTCAATTTTGCACTTTTCACTTTACACTTTCTGCAAGCATTCCACATCATTAATTATTCTTTTTAGTTTTCAACAATAATTAATTGAACGTTATCTAGTATTTATTTATTCTTTTTTTAGGGAATAGTTATTTATTTATTCTGTTAGAGAAAGGGAGAAAAAGGGAGTTAGGGAGGAAACAGGAGAGCGGAGCGTCCTTTCGTCCCCGAGTCGGACCGCTCGAGACAGTCATTCCTTTTGTTGCCTCCGTCCGGATTGGACAAACCGCGCGTCCATCTGCACCCAAATATCGCTCCGGAAGCTTAATTAGTCTTAGCTTAGGACATGGTACGTTTCCCAAACTCGTGCTAGCTCATCTATCGATCTATCTAAAATTAAAATAGGGACAGCGGCCAGCCGGCCATCCTTATATACGGAACTGGACTTGTCATCAGCAGAATATAAGTCGTAGGGGTCACGATCACCGCATGGATGTACGACACACTGACGTCCTGGAGTGGAAGGGCAGGTGGCATCAGTGCGTGAAGACCGGGTACCAATATCCTATAACACGCTTTGCGCCATCAGATATATCTCACCGTCGCATCCTACTTCTGCACCCAATACATATTTCCTTTTTTATATACAGAAAAAGTGTACTACCACCTTAGGGCATCTTCAACGGCAACCCCTACATCCGTCCGCGGACGACGGTCCAGTCCGCGGATATGGATACGGGAGACCGCCATCAAACCGTATCCGCATACACTTCAAACTCTTTTTCAACAAGCCGAATAAAATTCATGCAAACAAGGCCGGATTGCATATAAAGTTATAAACATGACAGATTTCATACAAACACGGCGGATTTTCATTACATTTCAAACATTTAGAACAAAAAAAAACTCCCGACCCTAAACCTATTCTACGGCGGCGGCGCTCAGCGTCCAAACCCGTGTCGTCCTCCATCAGCCGTCTTGATGACCACTGGTGATAAGACCGATGAAGTGAAGGTGCGGTCTCCGGCGAGAAAGAGTAGAACGCGGGAGACGGACCGGCCTATATGGCACACAAGGCCCTGCCGTCTCCCGTGCCCTACTCATCCTCGGAGTAGTCCGCGACATGTCCGACGCCGGTGGACATTAGGTCCACGATGGAAATGGAGGCGCCGGCGTTGTCATTGTCCCACCGCGCCACCTCATGGTTCATCGGCGACACGTAGGAGGCGCAACTGGCATTGTTCTCCTCCGCGATCTCCTACAATTGCGCCTCCACGTCGGCCGCTTCCTGGCGAGCGACGGCTTGAGCGCGGGCGGCATCGTAGATGGCTTGCTGCTCCACAACGAAGTTGGGGTTCGCCGCGGCCATGGCCGCCACGGCCTCCACACTCGCCCGCTCGCCGTAGATCTAGCCCTCTGCCTGCCCGTGCTGCTACAGGAGGAACAGGTTGTACCGCTATTCCTCTTGCACCGCTGGAACACCGACAAAGGTGCCAGCACAGGCTGCACCTCTGCCATGGTGGCATTGTAGTGCGTCTGCTCCATGGTGAAGCCGACCTGCACAGGAAGCGCGGCAGCCGGGGCGGTGTCATCGGAGTCCATTGTGGTGTCAGCCTCATCGGCGGATACCCCAGACGAAATGGCCGGCAAGCTGGCCTCGATTCACCTGGCACGGTGCTCTGCTAGGCGGCGACAAGGGCAGCCACGATGTGCTTCATCTCCATGAAAAGGCTCTCCCACAGAGCTTCACCGCCTGCAGTCATGGCGAAGTAGTGCAAGGGAGGATGATGGGGAGGGGCTTGTGCTGTGCTGTGGAGTTAGCCTGGTGTGGCCGTCTTTAAATAGCATATTCCGGTGAGGCAAGGCGTCCGACTGCGTCAATGTGCTGCGCCGGAGTGGGTTTCTCGGCAGGCGAGCCTGCTTAATGATAGCATACAGACGGGCAGCGACATTGTATGGGCGTGGTAGATATCCGCCCGCCCCGTCCAGTCACGCGTTATCAGCATTGAACAGGCGCGAACAATGAAGATGCGTCGCGGGCGAGCCCCTCGGCCGGCCCACTGCTTCAATGGCGGGGGCAGTGAGCTGCCCTGAGCCGTCTTCAACATTGAGCGGCGCGCTCTACAGCAGTATGAATGCGGGCAGCTGGCATCGGGAGGGAATGCGCGCGGGCGTGGGAGGAGGGGCTTTGGTGGGTCAGGGCTGTCAAAAGCGGGCGTAGGATCGGTCCGGACTCCCGCAAAGCCCCCACGTTTGTCTCTGGTTTGCGGGAGAAATCCTTTTTTCATTAAAGGGGTACCTTCTAATCTCCAGCATTAATCGGCATTGAAATCCATAAACTTTTCTAAGTGTGGTGTACCGAAGCATAGTTCTTTTTCACGAAAGGTAGATTATTATTACTAGTCGTCAACCCGTGCACCTGCACGGGCTAGCGATTTTGAAAACAAACTAGTTTGAGTTCCGCAATATTTGGTCAAATCCAACTCCATGTCAACAAACATCAAAACATGGTGTCCAGTTTTCCTTTGGAGCCAAGTGACATTCAAAGCATACCCTTGGATAGTACCGAACAAACAAAGAGGCATCTCAGTATATGACGAAGTACACATATCCATGAACAACCTCCCATCAGACATTGCAATGGATATTATTATTATGGGCTGCTGGGGTATTTGGATGAGCAGGAATGATAAAATCTTCAGAATGGCAACACCCACTCTTGATACATGGAAATATTATATGAAAGAGGGACTCCAAATTACAGAGCTCAGAGCCAAAGCATTCAAGGCAGAAAAAATCAAACTTTGGAAAGAACAGAACACCTAATTTAATCATGTTGTTCCCTAGAGCAGGAATTGTCTGAATAATTTTACATTCTTTTGTATGTGTACAGTTTTAATTAATGAAAATATACCGTAGAACAATTGTTCTACAGTTTCGGCTCAAAAAAAAATAGTAACAATGCTTGTCACATGGATCAAAACAATTACATACAAATGTTAATCTATGGCTTGACAGGTTTTAAGTGGAACCCACTTGTACTTCCATTACATAATGTGTAACAATATAATCAATTTCCGAGGTATGCCATATTATTAAATTATATATTCATAAACATGTTGTAACACCCCGGTGTAATGATGCTACAGTAACCCTTGGGGTTAAGCTAATATTTTTGCTAAACATGTGTTTGTTCATCCTTGGTTCTCACTCCTTTAAAATTCCAGTTGAATTCAAATTCAAATTCTAAGTGAATTTCAAAATGCTCAGACATGAAAACTAAAATGTTCATCATGTGGACAATATTCTTCTGATAATATTGGTGGTGGTCCAACATTTTTCCTAAATGTCTAAGTGGCCTAAAATAGCTAAAACAGAAAAGCTTAAAAAAAACTGTTAAAAAAAAGGAAGAAGGGCCCACCTAATTAGTCACTGACATGTGGGACCCAGCTGCTAATTAACCACGTTTAATTAAAATAACCCACTGTTAGCCCTCTCTCTATGACATGTAGGACCCACTGGTCAGTTTGACCTGGTCAGCGAGTCTGTTGACTGCTGACGTCATCAGCACGTCATGTTGACGTCATTTTATCTTTTCTGTTAATTTAAATAAATCCAGAAAATGGTTTAATCTTTGAAAATTCATAGAAAATAAACCGTAACTCGGATGAAAATGTTTTCTATATGAAAGTTGCTCAGAAAAATCCAACGAATCCGAATACGCGGTCCATTCATCAGCCAGATGCCTCTAACTATCTGAACATGGAACATTCCCCCTCCGGTCATGTGTGTGACACACGTCCGGAACCGGGAAAACATTCCCGGTTGAATTCCCCCTTCACCTATATCATGTAGCCTTACGTTAGTTTACACCCGGCACCACATATTGCCATGTTATGCTTTGTGATGCTTTGCCTGCTTTATATTTACTGTTTCTTCCCCCTCTTCTCTCCGGTAGACCCCGAGACTGATGCCGCCCCTGTGATCGACTACGTCGACGACGACCCCTCCTTGCCAGAGCAACCAGGCAAGCCCCCCTTTTGATCATCCCGATATCGCCCATTCCACTCTCTCATGCTTGCATTAGATTTTGCTACTGTTATTGTTTGCTCCTATTCTGATGCATAGCCTGCTTTTGTAACCTGCTCATTGTATCTTACCTGCTTATCCTAAACTGCTTAGTATAGGTTGGTTAGTGATCCATCAGTGACCCCCACCTTGACCTTGGTGCCCCTGCTTCATCATTGAAGACCCGATCAACGGGATCGAAGACCAGGTCCCGGCACCGCACATCACTTTCCCCTTGGCTGCTCGACACTACTGTGTTACTATTGAGTGCCGAGGGTGAGACCTCTACAGCACTTCTGATGTTAACCCTGTAGTGTAGCTATTCGATCGTGGTCATCGAGGGTGATTCCGCCTTAACCACTTCCGATACGACTCTGTCGTGCAACCCCTCAAGTGTGAACCTCGGGGGTGATTCCTCTTACGATCACCTTGATGATTACATCGAGTGGAATTCACCGGGGGTGATTCCTCGGGTTTTCCCCTTGATGTTTGGACACACAGTTACTATGGTTACTATGACTTTACACTGAACCATGTTACTAGAGACGGGTCGGCCCTGAGGGGTACCCGCGCGAGCTTAACTGCGAGTGATGTGGAGTCGGGTTGACCTGGAAGGTGCCAGCGAGATAATTACGAGGCGTGGCCGGGCATCCTAGCCCTTGCCGCAATTCCTCGAGACGGGGCGACGGGGTCACATCTTTCATGAGTCTCTGCTTGTTACCGCGCGTTCCTAATCCACTACGATTTGGATATTTGATCCGAGGGGCCTCTGGCCTGATAGCACTAACCATCACGTGGGCATAGTATGGGCGTTCTGCGTCGTATGCATCAGCCAGAGCTTAATAGACGTCAAGCGACTGAGCGGCGCGCGCCGGGTTGGACTGGTAAGCTCCTACCTTTTTAAGGAGGTAGCTAGGTCTGCTCACCGGCCGCCCACGCAACGTGCAGGAGTTCCCGGGGCGATGGCCCATGACCCCTGGGGGCATAGGTTTAGTCCGGCGTGCTTGACCTCTCTATTAAGCCTAGGTCGGGTTGCGGCGTATTGTTTGGCCGAGGCCGGGCATGACCCAGGAAAGTGTGTCCGGCCGGAGTTAATCAAGCGTTGTGGGTAAGTTGGTGCACCCCTGCAGGGAAGAAAACATCTATCGATAGCCTGTCCTACGGTAACGGACACTTGGAGTTGTATCCCGATCGATACAACTAGAACTGGATACTTGTGATGAGACTTGGATATGAGAATTGGATTATAATTGGGACTGGATAGTATGGCTCTGGGATTGCTTTCTCGCAGGGAGTCGAGAAAGGATCTCTGGCCGAGGTTGATAACACTACTACTACTTTACTTTACGCTACTCTACTCCCTCCTGTTGCTGCAAGATGGTGGTTTCCAGAAGATGCTAGTCTTCGATAGGACTAGGCCTTCTCTCTATTCTGGCATTGCTGCAGCCCAGTCCACATATACAACCTTCCTTTGATAATGTTGCATATGTAGTGTAGATCCTTGCTTGCGAGTACTTTGGATGAGTACTCACGGTTGCTTTGCTCCCCCTTTTCCCCCTTTCTTCTTCTTTCCGGTTGACGCAACCAGTTGTCGGAGCCCAGGAGCCAGATGCCACCGCCGATGCTTACTACTACGTGGAGGCCGCCCCCGACTAGGAGTAGTTAGGAGGCTCCCAGGCAGGAGGCCTTGCCTTTTCGATCGATGTTGCTTTTGTGCTAGCCTTCTTAAGGCAAACTTGTCTAACTTATGTCTCTACTCAGATATTGTCGCTTCCGCTGACTCTTGTGTAATCGAGCTCATGTATTCGAGCCCTCGAGGCCCCTGGCTTGTAATATAAAGCTTGTATTATTTTAATTTGTGTCTAGAGTTGTGTTGTGATATCTTCCCGTGAGTCCTTGATCTTGATCGTACACATTTGCGTGTATGATTAGTGTACGATTGAATCGAGGGCGTCACAAGTTGGTATCAGAGCCGACTGCCTGTAGGTAGCCCCCTTTCCAACTCCTTGGCCGAAGTTGAGTCTAATCACTGAAAAACTTTTACTAACATTGGCTGTGTGGCTTACGGGCCCACGTCGCCATTGGGTGGTATTAGGATCTTTTACTCCTCATCTATACTCTGGGACTCTGATCTCTCTTCCATTCGGGTTAAACGAATTTACTAACTCTAACATTAGGATCCCGTGACCACATTCACCCCAAAGTTGGATAAGCCATAGTTATTCCTTAGAATAGTATTCTGAATAGTACACACACTGTCGTGTTGACTACGAAGTGGTATCCATCGTACCTCTTTCATTATGCATGTTTCATCATGAATGGTCCATGTCTTTGCAAATGCTCAATGCTGAACTACCCCCCGTTACATGTTAGCAGGATGGTTAGACCCGCTGGTCGTGGCCGTGGTGCCAACGATCCACCACCGCCCGAATTCTTCGCCGGAATGATGCAACAATTTGAGCTGAACCGCCAGTTCATGGAAGGAATGATGGCTCAGTTTCCTCGTCCGAATATGAATCAACAGCCAACCCCAGTAACTCTGCAGGACTTCAAGCGCCTCAACCCAACTATCTACCGCAGCTCAACTCAACCCCTTGATGCTGATGACTGGCTCCGCGACATCACGTATGAAATGGAGTCTGCTAGTGTTACCCCTGCCAGCTATGTCACCTTCGCATCCTTCTTCCTCAAGGGTCCTGCTGCTCAATGGTGGGACAGCCACAGGCGTACCCTACCTGCTGGAACGGTCATCACTTGGCCGGATTTCCAAGCTGCCTTCCGTGCCCGCTTCATTCCTCAAGGAATCATGGACAGGAAGAAGCGAGATTTCCGTAACCTCACCCAAGGCAACAAGTCTGTAGATGCTTATCAACGGGAATTTCTGGATTTGTCACGTTATGCTGAAGAAGACATTGCAACTGATGCTCGTAAGCAAGAGAAGTTTCGTGATGGACTTCACCCTGATATCAAGCTAGCACTGCTCGTTCATGACTTTGCCGACTTCGCCACCTTGGTGAACAAGGCTATTCAGGTTGAGACTGGTCTTCAGGAACACCAGGGATCCCTCAGGCGCAGCCGTGACGCTGGCTCATCTTCGGGCCCGTCCGCGCAGAAGCGTCGGATATGGATCCCCCACAGCATGTATCGTCCAACTGCACCCGCACCAAGACAGTCCTATGCTGCACCTCGTCTGCCTCCTCCACCGCAGAGGCAGCCTCTTCGAGATGTACCATCCCGAGCTCCTGCTCCCGATCCCAATGATGGTCTGTGCTTCAGATGTGGCCGCCCAGGCCACCTTGCTAAAGAATGCAATCAGAAAAAGATCCAGTTGGCTCTGCCTTCAACTGGCCGTAACAATCAGCCCCATAACAACAATGCCAGACCTTATGGTCGTGGTCAGGCTAATCATGTTGATCTGAATGAAGCTCAAGACCAGCCTGCCACTGTGATGGGTACTCTCTCATTAATTCAGTACCGGCTTCTGTTTTATTCGATTCAGGAGCATCGCATTCATTCATGTCAGAAAATTTTGCATACGCACACGACATTCGATGCGAGCCCATGAACACCCCGATAGTGGTACGCACCCCTGCGGGTCAGTGTCGGACTACCATGATTGGTCGTGACGTCCCCGTTGAAATTGAAGGGTTGGAATTCCTTGTTTCTCCCATTATCCTGGAGTCTTCCAATATTGACCTCATTCTGGGAATGGAATGGTTGAAAGCGCATACTGCCTCTATCGTTTGCGCCACCAAGGTCGTTCACCTCCTACATCCTTCCGATGAGATAGTAACCTACCATGCTCAGCTTGTTCAAAACGCTGAAGCACGACTTTATTCTTTGAATGCGTTGAACGCAGCACCTCTTGAGGGAATTGAAAAGATTCCAGTCGTTCGTGACTTCCAAGACGTATTTCCAGAAGAACTTCTAGGAATACCCCCTGCCCGGGCTGTCGAGTTCGTAATCGCCTTGAAACCAGGCACCGTTCCTATTGCCAAACGACCGTATAAGATGCCACCTCATGAACTCCTTGAACTTAAGGAGGAAATCAACAAATCTCTTCGCAAGGGTTTCATTCGTCCAAGTTCCTCTGCTTGGGGAGCACCTTCTCTCTTCGTCAAGAAGAAGGACGGAACGAACCGTTTGGTCCAAGACTACCGTCCTATCAACCAAGCTACAATTCAGAACAAATATCCCCTTCCTCGGATCAATGATCTGTATGATCAACTGGCTGGTTCATCAATTTTCTCTAAACTCGACTTGAGGTTGGGTTACCACCAGATCCGTGTTCGTGAAGAGGATATTCCAAAGACCGCATTCGTCACTCGTTATGGTTCCTACGAGTACACCGTCATGTCTTTCGGCTTGACCAATGCGCCAGCCACATTCTCTCGTCTGATGAACTACATATTCATGGATTACCTCGACAAGTTCGTCGTAGTCTATCTGGATGATATCCTGGTATATTCGAAGAACAAAGAAGAACATGCTGAACATCTTCGACTTGTTCTAGAGAAGCTTCGAGAGCATCAACTTTATGCCAAGTATTCCAAGTGTGAATTCTGGTTACCCGAAGTCACCTACCTTGGTCATGTCATCTCCAAGGATGGTATTGCCGTCAACCCAGAGCGCGTTCAGGCTATTCTTGACTGGACCCCTCCGAAGACTGTCAAGCAAGTCAGAAGCTTTCTCGGACTTGCCAGCTATTGTCGCCGCTTTGTCGAGAACTTCTCAAAGATTGCCAAGCCACTCACCAATCTGCTTCACAAGGGCGTTAAGTTCGATTGGACAGACAAATGTCAGGAAAGTTTCCAGGCACTCAAGGACAAGCTGACTTCTGCCCCAGTGCTTGCTCCCCCTGATTCTCGCAAGGAATTCGTCATCTATTGCGACGCTTCAGGTCAAGGATTAGGCTGTGTCCTAATGCAAGAGCGCAAAGTAATTGCGTATGCCTCCCGTCAAGTGCGTCCTCATGAAGAGAACTACCCAGTTCATGATCTCGAGCTTGCCGCGGTTATCTTTGCACTGAAGCTATGGCGGCAATACCTTCTCGGTAATCGTTGCGAGATTTTCACCGATCATTAGAGTCTGAAGTACCTGTTTACTCAGCCAGATCTGAACCTCCGTCAGCAGCGATGGATGGAAGCTATTGCTGACTACAACTGCGGTATATCCTATACCCCTGGCAAGGCTAATGTAATGGCCGATGCCCTGAGTCGTAAGTCTTATTGCAACAATCACATGGTCTTCAAAGCTCAGCCCCGCCTTTATGAAGAGCTATGCAAGCTGAACCTTCAACTAGTTCCACAGGGTTCTCTGAATAACCTTGTCTTGGAACCAACTCTTCTGAAAGCAATCAAGTCTGCTCAAGCCAAAGATGCACATGTTGATCTGATGAAAAAGGATCTTGCATTAGAGAAATCCAGAGATTTCTCACTTGGTGAAGATGGAACCTTATACTTCAGAGATCGCATTGTAGGGCCCCGGTTCGAGCTTATGACAGAGAAGGTGATGAAAGAAGCGCATGACACCCCTCTCTCTATTCATCCGGGAAGTACCAAGATGTATCTAGACATCCGTCAGAAGTACTGGTGGTCTAATATGAAGCAAGACATTGCTCGATATATTGAAGAATGTGACGTTTGTCGTCGCGTCAAAGCAGAACATCAGAAACCGGCTGGACTTCTACAACCACTTCCGATTCCTGAATGGAAGTGGGATAAGATCCAAATGGACTTTGTCACTGGCCTTCCCAAGTCTCAGAAAGGTAACGATGCTATCTTTGTCGTCATCGACCAATTCTCGAAGGTTGCTCACTTTCTGCCAGTCAAGGAGACTATCACTGCTAGTCAATTAGCAAACTTGTATATCTCCAGAATTGTGTCACTCCACGGCATTCCGAAGGAGATCAGTTCAGATCGCGGCAGTATATTCACTTCAAAGTTCTGGGATAGTTTCCAAGAGGCAATGGGAACTCATATTACCTGGAGCACTGCTTATCATCCCCAATCCCAAGGCCAAGTCGAGCGAGTCAATCAAATTCTTGAAGACATGCTTCGGGCTTGTGTTATTTCTTTCGGCAAGAAGTGGGAAGAATCTCTCCCTTATGCGGAGTTCTCTTATAACAATAGCTATCAAGCCAGCTTGAAGATGGCACCCTTTGAAGTGCTATATGGATGTAAGTGCCGAACCCCTCTGAATTGGTCAGAAACTGGGGAACGGACGCTCATTGGTCCAGACATTATTCAACAAGCTGAAGAGCAGGTTCGCATTGTCCGGGATAATCTCAAGGCGGCCCAGTCCCGCCAGAAGAGCAACTATGACCGGAAACACTGGGGTTCAACTTATCAACCTGGTGAACAAGCTTATCTGCGTGTCACTCCTTTGAGAGGCACTCATCGGTTCGGAGTCAAGGGCAAGCTAGCTCCGCGCTACATTGGTCCTTTCCGCATTCTGGCCCGTCGTGGGCTGGTGGCTTATCAACTTGAGTTGCCACCTCAGTTCTCTCACGTCCATGACGTCTTCCACGTATCGCAACTTCGTCGATGCTTCAAGGATCCGGAACGTGAAGTGGATCCGGAGCTGATTGAAGTGCAAGATGATCTCACATACAAAGAGCATCCTATCTGCATTCTTGAAGAAGCTGAACGTCGAACACGCCACAAGGTTACCAGGTTCCTCAAGGTGCAATGGTCAAATCATTCTAAAGATGAAGCCACTTGGGAACGCGAAGATAACCTCCGAGCTAAATACCCCGACCTGTTCCCTTCTACCTCTTAATTCTCGGGACGAGAATTTCTTTTAGAGGAGGAGAGTTGTAACACCCCGGTGTAATGATGCTACAGTAACCCTTGGGGTTAAGCTAATATTTTTGCTAAACATGTGTTTGTTCATCCTTGGTTCTCACTCCTTTAAAATTCCAGTTGAATTCAAATTCAAATTCTAAGTGAATTTCAAAATGCTCAGACATGAAAACTAAAATGTTCATCATGTGGACAATATTCTTCTGATAATATTGGTGGTGGTCCAACATTTTTCCTAAATGTCTAAGTGGCCTAAAATAGCTAAAACAGAAAAGCTTAAAAAAACTGTTAAAAAAAAGGAAGAAGGGCCTCAGCCCCTGGCCTTCCCATGGGCCTCGGCCCACCACAGCAAGTCGGCCCAGCTCCCAGCACCGCGCCCCCTCCCTGTTCCTCCGACCGGGCGGGACAGCGCGCGCGCGCCCGTCGCCATCCAACCACCTCGCCGGCGACGCCCGGGCGAGGGGATAAGGCTCCGCGCCTCCCCGCCTCCACTCACCCCCACTCCCTGGCGTCCTCATCCACTTCTTCCCCTCTCCCTCGCCCGCTTTCTTCTTTCCCCACGCGCGCCCGAACGCAGCGCCGCGGAGCTCGTCGCCGGAGAGTCTCCGGTGACCATTTGGTCATGGGCGTATGCCCGTTAGCTTGACCGCATCGTGCAGCACCCGCCTAGCTGGTTAGTTTGGCCGCTCGCGCGCTCTAACGCCGCACCCGCTCGAGCCCGAACTCCGGCGCCGCTTCTGCTCGTCGCCGGTGTCGTTCCGGTCGTTCCCGGCCCAAGCCATCGCCTCCATCTTGCGTGCGACGTCGAGCCGCGTCGAACGCATCTAGCTGCGACCCCGGAAACCCCCTGTGCGCGGAACCCGGCCCCTCTCCCGACGTGTGCCGCCGCGGGAGGCTCGCCGGAGCAACTCCGGTAGCCAGCGCTGACGTGGCCGGCCGGGGCCACTCCCCTGGTCACTGCCTCGTAGGCCCTGGGGGCCCCGTTGACTGGGTCAACCCAGTCAACGTGCTGACTGGGCAGGCCCCAGCCACTGACGTGCGGGCCCCACCACTTAAATAACTAATTGAAACGATTTTATAATTAAAAGTAATTAGTTTAGCTAATTAGTCACTGACATGTGGGACCCAGCTGCTAATTAACCACGTTTAATTAAAATAACCCACTGTTAGCCCTCTCTCTATGACATGTAGGACCCACTAGTCAGTTTGACCTGGTCAGCGAGTCTGTTGACTGCTGACGTCATCAGCACGTCATGCTGACGTCATTTTATCTTTTCTGTTAATTTAAATAAATCCAGAAAATGGTTTAATCTTTGAAAATTCATAGAAAATAAACCGTAACTCGGATGAAAATGTTTTCTATATGAAAGTTGCTCAGAAAAATCCAACGAATCCGAATACGCGGTCCATTCATCAGCCAGATGCCTCTAACTATCTGAACATGGAACATTCCCCCTCCGGTCATCTGTGTGACACACGTCCGGAACCGGGAAAACATTCCCGGTTGAATTCCCCCTTCACCTATATCATGTAGCCTTACGTTAGTTTACACCCGGCACCGCATATTGCCATGTTATGCTTTGTGATGCTTTGCCTGCTTTATATTTACTGTTTCTTCCCCCTCTTCTCTCCGGTAGACCTCGAGACTGATGCCGCCCCTGTGATCGACTACGTCGACGACGACCCCTCCTTGCCAGAGCAACCAGGCAAGCCCCCCTTTTGATCATCCCGATATCGCCCATTCCACTCTCTCATGCTTGCATTAGATTTTGCTACTGTTATTGTTTGCTCCTATTCTGATGCATAGCCTGCTTTTGTAACCTGCTCATTGTATCTTACCTGCTTATCCTAAACTGCTTAGTATAGGTTGGTTAGTGATCCATCAGTGACCCCCACCTTGACCTTGTTGCCCCTGCTTCATCATTGAAGACCCGATCAACGGGATCGAAGACCAGGCCCCGGCACCGCACATCACTTTCCCCTTAGTTGCTCGACACTACTGTGTTACTATTGAGTGCCGAGGGTGAGACCTCTACAGCACTTCTGATGTTAACCCTGTAGTGTAGCTATTCGATCGTGGTCATCGAGGGTGATTCCGCCTTAACCACTTCCGATACGACTCTGTCGTGCAACCCCTCAAGTGTGAACCTCGGGGGTGATTCCTCTTACGATCACCTTGATGATTACATCGAGTGGAATTCACCGGGGGTGATTCCTCGGGTGTTCCCCTTGATGTTTGGACACACAGTTACTATGGTTACTATGACTTTACACTGAACCATGTTACTAGAGATGGGTCGGCCCTGAGGGGTACCCGCGCGAGCTTAACTGCGAGTGATGTGGAGTCGGGTTGAACTGGAAGGTGCCAGCGAGATAATTACGAGGCGTGGCCGGGCATTCCTAGCCCTTGCCGCAATTCCTCAAGACGGGGCGACGGGGTCACATCTTTCGTGAGTCTCTGCTTGTTACCGCGCGTTCCTAATCCACTACGATTTGGATATTTGATCCGAGGGGCCTCTGGCCTGATAGCACTAACCATCACGTGGGCATAGTATGGGCGTTCTGCGTCGTATGCATCAGCCGAAGCTTAATAGACGTCAAGCGACTGAGCGGCGCGCGCCGGGTTGGACTGGTAAGCTCCTACCTTTTTAAGGAGGTAGCTAGGTCTGCTCACCGGCCGCCCACGCAACGTGCAGGAGTTCCCGGGGCGATGGCCCATGACCCCTGGGGGCATAGGTTTAGTCCGGCGTGCTTGACCTCTCTATTAAGCCTAGGTCGGGTTGCGGCGTATTGTTTGGCCGAGGCCGGGCATGACCCAGGAAAGTGTGTCCGGCCGGAGTTAATCAAGCGTGGTGGGTAAGTTGGTGCACCCCTGCAGGGAAGAAAACATCTATCGATAGCCTGTCCTACGGTAACGGACACTTGGAGTTGTATCCCGATCGATACAACTAGAACTGGATACTTGTGATGAGACTTGGATATGAGAATTGGATTATAATTGGGACTGGATAGTATGGCTCTGGGATTGCTTTCTCGCAGGGAGTCGAGAAAGGATCTCTGGCCGAGGTTGATAACACTACTACTACTTTACTTTACGCTACTCTACTCCCTCCTGTTGCTGCAAGATGGTGGTTTCCAGAAGATGCTAGTCTTCGATAGGACTAGGCCTTCTCTCTATTCTGGCATTGCTGCAGCCCAGTCCACATATACAACCTTCCTTTGATAATGTTGCATATGTAGTGTAGATCCTTGCTTGCGAGTACTTTGGATGAGTACTCACGGTTGCTTTGCTCCCCCTTTTCCCCCTTTCTTCTTCTTTCCGGTTGACGCAACCAGTTGTCGGAGCCCAGGAGCCAGATGCCACCGCCGATGCTTACTACTACGTGGAGGCCGCCCCCGACTAGGAGTAGTTAGGAGGCTCCCAGGCAGGAGGCCTTGCCTTTTCGATCGATGTTGCTTTTGTGCTAGCCTTCTTAAGGCAAACTTGTCTAACTTATGTCTCTACTCAGATATTGTCGCTTCCGCTGACTCTTGTGTAATCGAGCTCATGTATTCGAGCCCTCGAGGCCCCTGGCTTGTAATATAAAGCTTGTATTATTTTAATTTGTGTCTAGAGTTGTGTTGTGATATCTTCCCGTGAGTCCTTGATCTTGATCGTACACATTTGCGTGTATGATTAGTGTACGATTGAATCGAGGGCGTCACACATGTACAGAATCCTCACGTTTTTTAGTGGAGTACTGAATCTACTTGATGGAGGATGATCGACCTATCTGACAGACGACTTTCCCCTTATTATTATTTCTTTCCAACCAAGCCAATATGGAATGGCGTATAGAAAGAGGAAAAACCCACTTGAATTCAAGAAATCTGAAAATGGTTGCTCTAGTTTTATGAGAACATATTTTTAATGATTTAACTGAGGATTGAATAATAATAATTGGTTTATCCTGCAAGTGCACAAAGGCTTTGTTTGTACATAAATGAAACCCCAAGGCCCAATCAATACACATATTTACAACTCGGAAAAAATACACATATTTGGAAGCTTCACGGGAAATGGTGTGCAACTTTTTTGGTGAAAATTACATATTCATAAGCTTGTTGTAGAATGAAGTACAATGCCATAAGTGTTTTTGGTATCTTTCACGGCATTGTACTTCTCTGAAAAGTATATCAATTTGAGAATATACCGTTCAGTAGTCTCTTTGGTAAAAGTAAGAACATTATTGTAATTTTAGTGGCACTAAATTTTCAAAATCCCTATAGGCCCAATTGTGCTTCTTTTGATTGGTTATCTACTTATATGTGATGTGTACATGCCAACAGTGAAGTACGGATTTCATTACCATTTTATAAGGGCTTCTAGTTGCAGCATTTACTTATATACTGGATAGAGTGATAGGGGCACGGTATGCACATATGTTTTATGTCTCCTTTTTCCCTTCGACGTAAGATCCTGGTTTAAGCAAAAAGTAACATACAACAATGTGCTAATTAGTTGTGTGTTCATAAGCATAATTTATAAATTTAGGGACACATGTTTAGTTCAGGGGTTATGCTTTTTAGCACAACATTCTAACATGTGTATTTGTGACTGAAGAAAAGTGTAAAACTGGCAAAATGGTTGCTCAGCACTTACAGTGCGGAGAGCTAGAAGGAGCGGTGGATCCAAATATTTTAAGAATAGATGTAGAGACCTGTTCATAGTTTCTGAAGCTGGAGAAATTGTATTGAGAAAGGTATGCACTGACCTTGGTTATAGCAGCGTACGAATTCTTCAGTTAAGTATCAATACTTTTAAGTATGATATACAAAAACATGGAATTGACACATGTGTGAGCTTTGAAATGGTACATCTTCTATGCCACATATAATTACGCAACCTGGGTCCAGATTATTTTCTTATTTATTTCATAATATTTATATTAGTCATAATTTACAGTCACGTAAAAGAAAAAGGTAGCATGGCGTGGCTATACGCCCTATTTCTATTTGGCCAGTAGCAAACCGAGTAATGAGTTGTGCTCGTCAGCTTTTGTACGCACCAGGAGACACACTATCAAGTCATTTGCAAGTGGTTGTTCCCTTTGGCCAGCTGCAAACTGAGCATTGGGTTTCACTCATCTGGTGCTTGTGTCCGTACCAGCAGAGAGACTATGAAGCCACGGACTGGGAAGTTTCTTTTTGGGTGGTGTATGGATTGGAAACCGGATGACGTAACCAAGCATCTGCAAAAATAAGAGAAAATATT